>NC_073745.1:163009327-163371827 GCF_029784135.1 Toxorhynchites rutilus septentrionalis | reverse complement strand
GTTTTTGGTCTGAAATGAAAATCAATCGGGAAGTATGAAAAACATTAAATTAAAAATATTATTTTGCGATTTTTTCTCATTTCGATATATATATAATAAAAAAAATGATTTGGTGTCCGTGCATCAAGATTTAACGATTTATTTTGATGTGGAATCACGTCTAACTGGAATATTTGGGGGGTAAAATGAAAACCTA
Organism: Toxorhynchites rutilus septentrionalis; assembly: GCF_029784135.1. Classification (NCBI taxonomy): domain Eukaryota; kingdom Metazoa; phylum Arthropoda; class Insecta; order Diptera; family Culicidae; genus Toxorhynchites; species Toxorhynchites rutilus. The sequence goes on along the minus strand of NC_073745.1, from coordinate 163,371,631 downwards.
AACACAGAACATGCAGGAAAAAATGAAAGATTTCGAATGATAATAACTCGAACTTTTCTCAATAGATCGGAAAGAAGTTTGTATTAATTGATTCTACGCAACTATCACAATCAATAAAATGTAAACAATTGAACAACTGTGAAATGTTTTTGTTCTCATCGAAGTATGTTCCCTAACACAGCCATTAAAATCAATGTGCCTGAGGGAATCCGCTTTGCAGATACATGCATGTTGGGATAATTTTTGTTCCCATAGAAATATGTTCCCTAACACAGCCATCAAAACCAAGGTGCCTGGGGAAATTGGCATTGCAAATACATGCAAGTTGGGGGAATTTTTGTTCATTTTGTTTCGATATCTCTATAGGGTCATGAATTTATTGTTCATGATTTCGTACATTGCGGTCAGCTAACTGAGCTTCTTCTTCTTCTTGAATGGCGTTAACGTTCCCTGTGGAACTTTTGCCGTCTCAACGTATGCATTAACTAGCGTCATTTATTAATACTTAATTGAGATTTCTTAAGCCAAATAACACGCCTTGAATGTATCCCGAGGGGCAAGTTCTTGAATACGTGTGACCACAGTGCAAGTCGAAGGAAATTTATTTGACGAAAACTCCTCCTGCCAGAACGGGAATCGAACCCGAACACCCGGCATGATAATGTGAGACGCTAACCACTCGGCCACGGGTGCACGGGTGCTAACTGAGCTAAGCTAACTGAATAAACCAGGATGTTGATAACCATTTACTTACATGGCCTATATGTGATTCGTTCAACCTGTTTACTTGCAAAGTAAATGAAACATATTGAATCCAATCGAATTCGGAGAGTGGTTCTATAAGAGCACTCATATATATTATTGATTTGATGTTTTATGTTGATATAAAATGTATTATATCAATATATAATCGATTGCGAATGTAGGTTTGGAAAAACGAAGGAAGGAAACATAATCAAAATTATTTAAATCTTGTTAGCGAACGAGCTTCGCCGGTCTGCTAGTTAGAAAAAAAAATTAGAGATTGTCATTGTTTCTACGCTTCCGACGAGAAGCGTCGGAACTTCATTGAAGTTGTGTAGCGCCCTCATGAATTCAGTTCTGGAACGGCTTCGATCAACATGGAATTAAAAAATAAAAAAAAACTAGAATTAAACTCCATTGGAAAAACCGACAAAAATCGGAAAACATGACATGTTAGAAGAAAATGTATGTATAAGGACATCAACTACATGAAGTTCAGACGTAATACCAGAGGCTGTGCCACACTGAGCATTATACGCAGACTTACCAGTCCTCGTATAATGATCAATATTCACGAACAGCAGCTGCACAATAGATCAAAAAACCCGTACAATGATTCAGATGACTCTATGCCGAATCTCTCTCGTAAGGTAATTTCTTCCTGCTGAGATTTAGACACATCTTCAAGAGTCGATAGATCTTCGTCAAATCTTACAGGCAGGCGAATTTTGCTGCTAGAACAAATATTCGGCTTTACAGATGTTTGGATATCAACGGTTTTATTCTCTAAAGTATTTTTCATCGCAATGACATATCTGTTCATGATATACAATTTTTTGTTTGTAATAAAATTGTATAGTTACTTCTAGTGAATCTATTGACATACATAATATAAAAAAACGAAAGAATAATAAAGAAGATATCCATAATTGCTACAGACATCAGGTTTTTTAATAGTTTCTTTCGAATTTTTTTCACATATAATTCAATGTATATACATAGTTTGTACATATTTACCAATGATAATCAAAGATTTTTTAATTCCCTCTGATTTAGAATGTACATATTTAGAATTTTCAGTATAATCATCTGCAATTAAATAACTTTGGATGATTCGCCAATTACTAGTGTTTTTTTTTATTTACAGACCTTCTAAACTAATAGTTGTTTTTTTTCTACATACCATCGTACAGTAGTTGTGTTGTGGAATTATCAAGGTTCTCAGATGGTATCTTTGTTTTTTTGATTGTTGTATACTTGGGAAAATTGATGTTGAGGACATTTTCTATATATATAAAGTATTGTTATATACATCTGCGAACATCTTCGATTATATAAAACTATGTATGATGGCGATTACCCAAATTCACTTTTCATCTTTAATTCATCAATTACTTTGATTGTTTTTTCATGGGGGTTCCACCGAGCATTGACTCTTTTTTCAAAAAATTATCACTTGAACATCAATTTTGTCATTGAAATATAATGTTCTACAAAATTGTACAGAAGTTTTTTTTTTCTCTATTATACTGACTTTCAACACATTTCGACTGGCTCGTCAATTTTATTTCCATTTTTGGAAGAATGTCGGGAGTGGTTCCATGAAAATGAAGATATTATTGACCCAATATCAATACTTCTACAAACTTTTGAACAACTTTGTAAAACATAATATTTAAATGAGAAAATCGGGTTACGAGCAATGATTTTGCGAAGAAAGTTCATTGATCGTTGATTCCCCCACATCTAAATGAGTCACAACTTTAATTGATAAATTAATCCTATACTCGCGCACACGAGTTCAAAGACCGAAAAATCCAAAATTCAGTTGTGGAGATATAATATAATGTGGAGATATATATAATTGAACGAGAAATCTCCAGAAACTATGTTTTCCTCAACTTCATTAGTCATAGTCATTTAATAATGACTATGACTAATGAAGTTGAGGAAAATATATTTTCTGGAGATTTCTCGTTCAATTATATCCTTTTCTTTAAATGAATACCAATAACGCATAAAAAGTACACAATGGCAATATTACAGAGACACGTGTGGTCTGTGACACCGTGTGTGAGTACACGAGTTATGATTTTACGCACGAATACAAGAATAAATACGCTTATAATACGAAGCACCTGATTTTGATGATAATCTCAACATGGTCATTAAGAAACGTTCTAATAAACTGTATAAACTCCTAGCCAAAACATTTCCATCAAATGTATGGAGCCTAATTACTATCTTTAAAAAATAATGGCAAAAATAATTTGGTCAAACCTAGAAAAGAGCTCACCTGTCTTGCTAATCTCTCAAGGCTTGTTTTATGAAGATTCCCAGAAATAAAATTATATTATTAAGAATAAAATAAGAAATTAATAGAAAGCAAAAACAATTTTCCGTACTCAACAGTTGTATGATCAGTTGTTTTGTATGAAATGACAGTTCATCGTTGAACAAAAAGCAACTATTACCGATTACCGATGCCGATTCGTTTCGTTAAGACGCGTCCACATTACGCCAATCGGCCTTGGCCGCCCGGTGAAGCCGACTAAATGTGGACGTACCGCCCGGGCTTGCCGACGTGCCGAAAACCGACTCGAATCGAACCGAACCCGAAACAAGTGGGTCCGGTTCGAGAAAAACGAACCAAAACAAAACGAAGTAAATTAGCGTTGGCGACATAGTGCTTCGTGTGCAGGGTTGCCAGTAATATTTTTCAAAAAACTGGAAGATTGCTCTTAAAAAAACTGGAAGAAAACTGGATCCCGTGAAAAAGTTTTACTTTGAGAAGTTCGGCCTTGGTTTATCTAAAATCATTTTTTATACTTATTCCAATGTCCGAGAAATAGTATTCCCTTCAAAGCGTATAGTAGATCATAAAATAGCGAAATAAACCATAAATGAACCATTCGAGTAGATCAAAATAACGTTTCCCACAACTCGAATATTACTGTGAAACGACATTTGAGGATCTTTTCTTCTAAAACCTCTAAAAAATATGATTTTATTTGGATAAAACTTAAAAAATCTCATTTTTTTTGCTCGACAATGAAAATTATTGACGTACACGGTTTCTGGTTATAGATTACAACATAAAACCTAACCTGAATTGTCTGTTCTTTTCCTTCTCGAATTTTGACATTTTTGTAGTGTTTTTTGACCATCTTCGTAGCTATCTTTTTCGCACAAAGAATATGAAATAAAAAACTTCACCTGCGAATGACGGATCTCGTAGTAGCAAGTCCGAAAAAATAACCCAAATCCCATAAGGAGAACGATTGTAAGTTGCTATTCTTGGCTACCACCCAGAGAAAGATAACTCTCCACCGTTGCGACTGAAGTTCGATGCAGAGTACGCGCGATGGATAACGGAACATATCGCCGGGATTATTGGATTTAGAGGAGTACTCTCGGTTACCTTCTCAGGTTATTAAAAAAAAAAGACGGGTGGGTAATGTCGGGGACATAACCGGAGTGACGTAGGACTATACAAAGGGGACAGCTTTTGTTAAATATATATTTTAAAAATATTGTTTTATTTTCTTCTTCTACCTATCTACCTGAAAAATGGATTAGTTTACTGTTTACTCTTTATGAACATGTTGGTGGTTCTGAAAAGAACCTTTGGCGTTGTGTTTTTGCGTTTTTTATGAAGGCTCACCACCTAGCCCCGTACATGGAACACATCTTTACTTTGTCTTTGATCCCCATGTACGTCCATCACGACCATTTGTTTTAGAAAGCATTGAACTGTATTTCCTAAACTCTTTTTTGGAAGGTTTAATGGCCCTGAAAAGCGCCTTGTTTTATGGAATGGTTCCAATTTAGAATACTTAGTACTCGTGGTTTTGAAAAAAAAAAACATTTTCGAACGCCCTCGATGCCGCCTTGTTCTGGATTTGCCACCAAAGCAGTTTGTATAAAGAACAAACTTTTTTCTTCTGCTACCTGATGCCGTTTTGCGATTGCGTTTGCCACTCGCCACTCGCTGCAACTGCCTGTTGTTGTCTTGATGTGTTGTGTTCTGAATGCGGGTTTTATTATCGTCGCGAGCAGCTTTGCCAGATAACTCGATCACTTCGGCGGCCGAAACTATATAACGCCGGCTAGATGGACTGGTGCACTGGTACTAACGCGCTCGGCCTAGCTACCCTTGCTGAGCAACTGACGGACACACCTACGAGGAACTGCACACCTGCACGGCTCGAGTGGGACTTTGCCTTTCCCTTAACTTGTCCTCCTTTGTTACGTCCACGATGCCGATGCCGTTCAACCACACGGGTTTACGGTTTGAAAGAAAATAAGATATTTTTTGGGGTCCGCGTGTTTTATACTCTAGCGGTACACACTCACAGGATAGAGACAAATCGACAGACTCAGCCAGAGGGGCGAGTCCAACGAGACGAACGAATGAGCGTTAAAAGGCAGCGATGGCAAAAAAATAAATTCATTACGATTTGTTCGCTCGTTGGATTCACATGCAGGCTAAAAAGAGTCCTTTTCGGGATCACGAAATTATCTTCAATCTAAAGAGTTTATTGTTTTGTTATCTCTCGATATCCCCATCTTGTTCGGCTAAACCTTTCTGTTTAGCGATTGCGTTTGCCACTCGCCACAGCTTTCACAGTTGGAAAATTTCTTCCCATCCAGTTTTGTGACATGTTGTACAGTAAATTACATTCAATGCGACGTGCCGAAGCGCCACTCAGTGTCGCATTGGAGGCGATTTTAACCTGTAATTGAACATTTGCGATGACAGTTGTACAGTGTCGACTTTCAATGTGGGGTCATAATTTGGATCTCTATGTTTACAAAAATGTCCAACTAAATAAGTCGCATTACATGTCCGTCCAATTAGCTAAATGTCGAACTAATTGTAAATTAATGTACTTTCAATCTGGAAACAATTTAAGAATTGGTGAAAATTGAATAATCAGAAAAGTCCCCAACTATCAATAAGCTCAGAACAACTGGCAAATTCACATACTCATCAGATCCTGGCAAACAAATTATGAAAACATCAATTTGTGTTTTATTATTATTTTGGATATTGTTTTAGAAAGCATCGAACTGTATTTCCTAAACTCTTTTTTGGAAGGTTTAATGGCCCTGAAAAGCGCCTTGTTTTATGGAATGGTTCCAATTTAGAAAAGTACTCGTGGTTTGAAAAAAACCTTTTCGAACGCCCTCGATGCCGCCTTGTTCTGGATTTGCCACCAAAGCGGTTTGTATAAAGAACAAACTTTTTTCTTCTGCTACCTGATGCCGTTTTGCGATTGCGTTTGCCACTCGCCACTCACTGCAACTGCCTGTTGTCTTGATGTCCACCGAACCGAATGTGTTCTGTTCCGAATGCAGGTTTTCTTATCGTCGCGAGCAGCTTTGCCAGCTAACTCGATCACTTCGGCGGCCGAAACTATATAACGCCGGCTAGATGGACTGGTGCACTGGTACTAACGCGCTCGGCCTAGCTACCCTTGCGGGGAACTCCAGATCAACACGGTTCGAGCGGGATTTTGCCTTTCCCTTCACTTTTCCTCCTTTGCCATGTCCAGACATGGCTGCTTGGGTTGATTTGTTGATGTGTTGTGATGCGAACTGATGTGGTGTACGGTTTGAATGAGAATGATCGTTACGGCAGCGGAGCGGGGATTTTTAAGCTGACTGGCTGGCTCGAGAATTACGCATGTGTGAGACTGCGACCAATGTTTCGTTCATATTTTTTCTTTTTCCTTTCCAATCGTGCTTCATTCTATTTCGCTGCTGCTCTGGTTGCCCGTTTTGGTCGGTACGATTTGAGGAGCACAAAATGGACCAATCAAAAATGGGCACATAGTGCATTTGGACAATGCTTGATATTTCACAATTATTCAATCATTTATCTCAAGAAAAATGAAATGATATTCGTTATGATAGATGCGTAGATATATTTCCTATCAATTGATGCAAAAACCTTTGCGATCTATTGAGAAATGCTCGAGTTATAAGCGTTCCAAATCTTGCATTTTTTCCTACTTGTTCAGTGCCTAGATTTCCATTTCACCCCCTATATCTTCCGGTTAGACGTAGTCCTACGTCAAAATATCTCTCCTCTGTCCTGATGAGATTCATATACGTACGCGCGATGCATAATATCTTCAAGGTTCTAGAGGAGTTCTCTCGGATTCTCAGGTTTCCAAAAGATAAGTCTCCCCTTCCATATTAGAGTTCGATATATTGCCGGTCTGATTAGTTTTAGAGTTCTTCTGCTTTCTAGATTTCCTAATAACAACTCTCCGCCGTCGCAAATGGAGTTCTATAAAGTGTATACGCTATGAATAACACCGGGATAATTGATTTTCGAGAAGTTCTCTCAGTTACCGTCTTAGGTATCCCACAGTTAATTTTCCATCGTTGCGATTGGATTTCGATGGGAAATGATGCGATAAATAATGGAATGTATAGCCGATCCAAATAATTGTACAGGTTTTACTTTTTAGGTTACCTAAAAATAATCTTTCCCGCATGTTGTAACACATGGGATTTTCGGATTTTCATTTCGTGTTCGATTTCGATGTTCGATTGATGTAAACGGATGTAAACGGATGGAAGATTACTTGGTTTTCATATTCATATCAATTAAAAAGATGGAGCACATTGACACTATGATCTTCTCAGCTTTAGAATGATTTGGAGAACCTATCACGTCTGATACTAAAACGTTATATAAACTCAAAGCCAGCATAGCACGCGTGCTCTATGAATTTTTGGGTATTTTTTTTTGTTATGGACATTGTAGATCAATTGGTCTGAACTTCAGAATGTTTTGGAGGACCTAGAATATATAATATTTATATAAACTCAAAGACATTGTAGCACGTTGCTGCTTGGTAAGGTACCACACGCACTGCGCGCTAACCGTATTGATTTTCGGATGTGTAAGCAGGAGAAAAATAACACTGCGTAAGAAAAGAAAAGATACACTTTGGATCGATCGAACGAAAAATGTCAAAAAACAAAATTGGCCAAGTAATAGGAAGGGTGAGGGAGGGATAATGTTTATGCATAATGAATATATTTTACAAAAACCTGGTAAAATGAAACAACCATATAAAAAAACTGTATAAAACTGGACAATATTTTAAAAAACTGGAAGATTTCAGGGTTTAACTTTATAACTGGATCGAGGAAAAAAAAACTGGAAGAATCCAGTTTAAACTGGAACATTGGCAACGCTGTTCGTGTGTTCGTGATGGCTTCGTGCATCCGATGGGACTTCGGTTTCGTGCACCCGATGGGGCGTCCACAGCGTTGCCAATGTTCCAGTTTAAACTGGTTTCTTCCAGTTTTTTCCCTCGATCCAGTTAAACAGTCAAACCCTAAAGTCTTCCAGTTTTTTAAAATATTGTCCAGTTGAATCCAGTTTTTTTTATATATATGTGCTTAAGTTTTACCAATTTCATGTAAAATAAATTCACAATAAGTAAATATTATTCTTCCTTCACCCTTCCTATTCCTTGACAAATTTGGAATTTTGTTCGATCGATCCAAGGTCTATCTATCTATCTTTTTTTACACACTCTCAGTGTCATTTTTTTCTGCTTACACTTCCAAATTTAATAAGGTTAGCGCGCAGTGCTAACCCAAGCGGCAACGTGCTACACTATCTTTGAGTTCATATAAATATTATTTGCTCTAGGTCCTCCAAATCATTCTAAAGTTCAGTAGATCATAGGGTCAATGTGCTCCATTGACTTTTAGTTGATATGATGTAAAACCTACGTAATCTTGCTTCCGTTTACATTAATCGATCATTCGACGAAATTAAAATCCAAAAATCTCATGTGACACAACATGCGGCAAATATTGTCTTTGGGTAACTTGAAACGGCGGAAAGTTGACTGTGGGGTCCCTGAGAAGGTAACCAAGTAAACATCTCTAAAACCAATATTCCCTGCGATATGTCGCGCGTGCTCTGCATCGAACTTCAATCGCGACAGCGAAGGCTTATCTTTTTTTTCGTAATAGCCATAGATAACAGCTATTGAAGCATCCTCCCTAGGGGCAGAGGGTCCAAGCTCTGTTTCTCAATAGTTTCAAGATATTTTTCGGACATGCTTCTATAGAGATCCGTCATTCGCAGGTGGAGTTTCTTTTTATTTCACAATCTTCGTGAGTGCAAAAAAGTGTTCTATAACCAGGAACCGTGTCCCCATACACCTCAATTAATCACTTATAGCAATAAATACGATATTTTCAAAATTTTATCCAAATAAAGCTATATTTTCTAACGGTTATAGAAAAAAAGATCCTCAAATATTGTTTCAAAGTAGTGATTTGCGTGAGATTTGCGTTATTTTGATTTGCTCGAACGGTTAATTAATGGTTTATATCGCCATTTTATGAACCACATATAAATACTACACGAAGCTTCAAAGGAAAACCTTTTTTTCTTCAAGCATTGGAATAGGAAAGAAAATTATTCTAGATAAATCGAAGTCGAAACCGATTTTACAGAATCCAGGTTTCTTCCAGTTTTTTTAAGAGCAATATTCCAGTTTTTTGGAAAATATTGTTGGCAACCCTGGGCGTCCACATTACATAACGAACCGAATATGCCGCCTGGTATAGGCCGATCGGTATCATTCGGCATAATGAGGAGGCGCCTTTAATCATTTTGTGTTTTCGATTAACGAACTATTGTCTTCCAGACGGGGTGTATGGTCCATGTTAGGTTGATATATCGATTCATCGATTTTATTTCAGATAGTTACTAACAGTAGAGAATGTCGATGAAGAGAATCGATCAAAACATATAAGTCCTATTGAAAGGTTAAGTCTGATATAGAGATATCGAATACAAATAATGGGCCAATCGGTCACGCTGCCACGAGCATCTGATGCTTCCGAATGGGAATATCAGCTGGACGACATCATGGCTTACCCCATACTTCACAGCAATGTTTCGTTGTGACTCCTTACGCTGTCACGTAAAATCAAATTTCGGAGATTGGTTCTCCACCCCTTTTCCGGAAGCTTCCTCAGCTTCAAAACACTGTAACTCTGAGGATTTGGGATAGGGCTCTCAGGGTCGCTTATTCCTTAGCCGGTTACTGGTGAATACCTTCACCTCTCGCAAACAGGAGCTCTCCTATATCTTCTCGCACTGCCAGGAAACCTCACGTACCAAAGAAGCCACCTGCTAAGCCCACAAGCCGCTCTAGCTCAAAGGCTATGCAATGTCAGCACCAGGACCCCAAATCTTCGAAGGTGGAAAATGCAGAACGACTACTCTCAGTAGCTTCACTTCGACTAGAACTGCTTCGGCAGTCGCCGTCAACAAAAAATGAATTGACTAGAAAATGAATTGACTAGCGTTGACAAGCGAGGATGACTGATGAACTAGTTCAGTCAGTGGTTATTCTAACTGACGCGACTAATGAATAGAAATCTGCCTCTTCATTCAACTGACTTCAATCCACATTTTTACCCCCCTAGGAACGAAATTGTTACCCGCGTACGCAATCTTATTTTCACGTCCATATAAAGAGGAACGAAAATTTAATTTCTGATGCAAAAAAAAAACTAGTTATCCCATTAATGGACACTTTAATGTCTACCCATCGTGAACTCAAACCAACGAACCTAGACAGTTATCAGGTATGCTATAAAGGTCCTCGCGTTAGCATATTAGTTAATAGAGTACAAAATAGCGCACACACACCGCACGTGTGAGTAATTTTCGTGTACGATACAAAAAAAATCAAGCTCACCTGTTTTGTAAGCAGATGCGAAGGTACATCATGTATTATGCATTCTTTCTTCCAACTTCCTTCCCATGAATGTTGTATGTAACACAAAATTGCGTGCAATAATTCGCTTTATCTAACAAATTAGCAAGCTGTTAAAGTAATCAGATACAAGATTTCATGCATCACTCAAACTTCAAGCAAGATTTCATCATAGTAACGAGGAAAGTATCATCCATACAGTGATCGTTCATTAATTAGGAGGAGGCTGCGATTATCATGCGAAGACTTATTAAGATCGGCATATCATCGCATCACAAAAATGAAACGAAATGAAATATTAATATTCTCAAAGACTCAATTCCTTCTATGATAAATTGAGCAGTGGAACCAATACGACTTGATTGTGATAGTCTGCAAACGAACATTATTTCACCGAAGAAGCTAAGATGCCTAATAATAAGAATAAGACAATGGAAAGAAATCACAATACCATTAAATACCAATACCATTAAAAAATAAAGCAAATTCATGATTTCATGTGAGGAGGCGATCTGGCGTAGTGGTAACATCCATGCCTCTCACGCTAAAGGTCACGAGTTCAATTCTTACTCCCGACATTCTTCCAAAAATGGAAGTAAAAGTAACGAACCAGCCAAATGAGTTGAAAATCACTATAATACAGATAAAAAAAATGATTTCATGTGTATTTTACCTCAAAATATCACGAAACCGTGAGTATTTTCAACTTGTTTTTTCGTTTCTTCCCCATAAATTCCAAATTCAATGTAATCAATGACGATATATTTTTTTTTGTTTACCGTTTCACATATACTTCATCTACCTTTCCATCCTGTTATGTGTCCCACTGATATTCATTAATCATTTTCAGTTAGACAGTTAAACTTCCAACCAAAGAACAAAGAAAGACAATAAGCCGTCTTTCTTTGTTCTTTACAAACCGTTTGAAGGGCTACTATTTAGAGTTTCAAAAGAGTTAAACTAACAGATTTCTGAACAATGAAAACAATTACATTTAAAATAACCAAGTGTTCTGAACAATCAAAGTCCTACGTCAAACTTCCGTCCGTGCTCGTTGGCTCAGACCCTTCTATTTTTGTTGTTTTTGTTGTGTTTTTCTAAAAAATAAATCAACTATACTGAAATGGTAAAAATGGTCTTTTACGTAGTATTGAATGGAATACCGAAAAGTTTGAAAAAACTTTTAATATTGCAACACTTTGATTTCAAATGGGCGTGAGCTTATTTTAGTGCCCATCACCGTAGTGCTCAATATAAGATTTTAAACAACGAAAACAATTCGCGATGACAGAGGAATAGTGTCTGGTGGCCACTTCCAATTAGGGGCCACAATTTGGGTCCCAAACTCGTTAGTCTAATCCCTATCAGATTAGAAAACACGAAGCTAGTTTTCATATGTTAAAATTTGAATGATAAGTATAACATCATGGTATTTAATCACTTAAAAAAACATTTCTGATTATTGTTTAACCATTTGTCTATACATTTCCAACATTGTTACTGAAGCTTTTCATTATAATATGAAGTTGTCTTCAGAACAATTTTCGTACAAGATTTTTGCACCACATGAAAAAAATGGTTTTTCATTTAAATAGAATACTAATTTGGTACGAAAAAGTTAATTTTCATTCATAATTGCAATTTTAAAAACGTGCCTGAAAATCAATTATTTTTTCACGCTCCTCTAAACTAGTTAACGATGCTCAATGCCGTCAACACGGATTACCTAGTGATTGGCAAACGTATAATTGAATGGTAGAATGGCATTCAATAATATTTGTATTTGTGTTCCCTGTCGTCGTCCTGCTTGATATTCTCGTGGAATTTATGGATTAGTCGCCATGGGCAAACGTGTAGTCCACTGCATAATCTATTTGGTTGTCGCTGATCATTAAAAATGAATTGCGGTTTGTAACAATTACCAAATTCGATAACAGCAAGGCTATCTTTATTCAAAGCTATCATTATTCCTTTCTTCAAATTTGTCACATAACGCCGACCAAATGAGCTCCAAAAAATCATATAACTGAAAAAAAAATTGTACTTACTAGTATGATCAAAAATATAACGGTTTTATATTTTGTTTTCTTTTTTTTTTCTAGAATCGAGCATCAAAATTCCACCTGAATTAGGATACGTCACCAAGGGGTTGGTAACAGACATATCTCCTTGAAAAATGGTATGTATCACAGCAATTTGCACAGACGAGGAAGTGGACATCCTTTGTAGGTGACATATTATCTATAGTGTTGTATGGAATATTTATAAAAAGCACCAATCGACCTCCCGAAATATAACCATTGTAAATTTATTAGATAACTGAAAACAACAATGATACAAAATAATAAATATATTAACATATTAATCTTTCTCGTATAAACTATGAATTGATTTATTTTAAATATATTTCATTCAATTTATATTGTATACACAATGTCAGAATTTATCATTGTACCACATGCTTTCGCGATACAAATATATTCCAATGAAAGTTTCGAATGGAACAATCGTTCTATTTTATCAATTGTCTGCATGATATGCATGCCGCATGTTATCGAGACGAATATTTCCGTATAGTATTTGACATTTTGTTATCATGTTACAGTCCTGATGAAAATGACATTGATTTGGCGGATATCCATAGTTCGATTGCCGATGGCGAGGAACCCGAAACTCTAGATCTACGCCAACAGCCGGCAGCTTCTTTGGAAAGCCAGCCACTGGAATATAAGGTGGAGCCATCCTGTCGAAAACGTCCGAGAAATCCAGTTGATAATAGTCAATACTACCATCAAGATGAGCTGGAAAACTATCGGAAACGTCACAAACTTAACATGCAGCATTACTACGATGAAGCGTATTATGCGGCAGAAAAAAAGATGCGGAATCCTTTCTTGGATGAATCCTTGATGAAGCCCTTGGATACGTTCGAGAACTATGCCAGGGGGTCGATGAATCCAATAAACTATACTCTCACTGCAGAGGCCATAAACAGACGCATTCGCAGCACATTGGGTCTGGAGGATGACTCATCGGCGAACTTTGACCGGCAAAGATCACCTTCGAACGAGGAGTGCTGTACGGCAAATCAAGACTGGCTAATGAGAAGAGGTCCTTACGTCGGAAATCAGTTCACCATAGCGTCATCCCAGATTGACATCAGTCCATCATCATTCGCTCACGACGATAACAATAACGTCGATAAAAAACTTTTTCAATAAACTGTATTGCTAACACATGTTAAAAATGGTTTGCCATTGTCGTTGACCGCAAAATAATCGTTTTGATAAACTCTGACAACGTGGATCATATTTTGCATGAGGTTATACACGATATAATCTGCAAACAAAATTCGAAATTTACTGAGAAATATTCAAGCCTGATGCAAACGTGAATCAAACAAAATTGTAGTAAGACTTAGGATGTCAATCAGTGCCAACATAAAATGTTAGAACACACTATCAGATTTCGAAAATTGGAACCACTGAATTATAAAAGAAAGTGAGGTGGTATGAGGAGGATATAAAATAATTAGACTGATTAGATAATGTGTGCGAGTACTCAATCAAATTCATGTAGAAAATAGAAGGGATCGATAATACTTTCTAAAAATTACACTGATATGAGCTAGCGTATAAACTTTTCCCAAGGAATGAAAATGAAACGAAATGAAAGTATCTTTGAAAATATATTCCAACTGAACCCAACCTGCGTTTACTTGTACGGAAATATGAGAAAAAACATATCTTGTGTTTTAGTTTTCAATCGTGCAAATGGATACATATCTGACATTTTAGAGGATACTCAGAAGAACTCAAAGAATTCGAATTATTTTGTTAGTTTGTGACACTTTACATTCTTGACATTCCTCCAAAGTTTTGGAATATGTGCTTGCCTACATGGAAAACTTTGTGCTTGTCTGTATGGAAAACTTTAGAAGGGGTTGGGGATATTAGAATGTCTACACTGGGTAAATGTAATGTTTGATTGGCAAGCAAGCAAGTGCGTGGCTCATCGATGCAAAAAGATGGTAGTTGGAAGGAGCCAAGTCTGGTAAGTAAGCCACATGCGAAAGAACCTCCCAACCTGATGACTCAATCGTTTCCTCAACCGGTTTTGCAGTGTGTTATGAAGCCTTATCATGCAACAGAATCACTTTGTGTTACCTTTTTTGGTACTTTGGTGGTTTTTATACAAAGCTAGCCTCAAAAGGATCATTTGTTGTCGGTATTGTTTAGAACTAACGGTTTGGCCAGGTTTGACTAGATTCTAGTAGATCAAATCGTTCTGATTCCATTAAACACAGAGCATTGTCCTTCGTCCAGAGCGGTTCGACCGTGCCACCGATGTTGATCCCCTGAACTTACTCAAGATCTTCGACGCGTAGGATTCTCGAAATAAATCCACTTTTCGTCACCAGTCACACTATCGGAATGGAAAAATGACCGTCCTTTGTACATGGCGAGCATCATTTCAGGAGAATGTGAGAGCGTTTTTCAAGTCTCCTCTCGGAAGATATCTCTATAGGCTAGGTGAAGCAGTATCGTTTTGGCTTGAGTAAGATGTTCTACGGAAATTAATTACGTAGTGGGAATTGAATTGGTGCTGACTTTAGCAAGTGCATTGTTGATACAAGTACAAGCAAATGGCAGTGCAGCTCAGTAGGCGTCTGCACGAGCTCCAGCGGAGGAACAAAAAGCTGCACGAGGATGGCATTTGAACGATTGCGACTAATTGTATGATCTCCAACACATCGTCATCAACTCCTAATGGCTTCAAAATAGGTCAGTTATTAGATGAACTCGACAACCATGTAGGTCCACGCTTCCACATGCTACAAAGGAAATCTTCGACCGAGAGGCCCCGGGACAACGGGCATACGTACACGCTCCATAAGCATCTTGAGAAGCATTCGCGAAATTGTGCAGCTCCACGCGCGAATCTGGCAGTTGTTGTGTTCAACTCGGTATAACGAGATTATTTGAAGATCACTGCTGAAATCATCCCACTTTCTGCGCATGGCGTCGTTCCAGTCGCAGAAAAGCAGCCACAATTCCTGCATGGAGATTTTAGCACGTACAACTACAGGGGCCATCAATCCCAGAGGAACGAGAAACTTAGCGATGTCAGCATGTATCGTACGAATTGTTCTACAGAGCTGTCTCTACCGATGACATCGTTGATGTGGAAAATTTTCCGTAATGCTGGACTATCGAGAGGGTAAGCATCGTATTCATCCGCGGCCAGTTGCTGAAGAGCACGAGTCGCAAGGAATGGCGTGTGAGTCTGTATGTCACGACCAGTAGCTCGTAGGTTTGGACTGATGTTTTCGATGAAAAACGACACAGGATGCGTCGACCCATTTTTGAAGAAGATGGTGACAGGTGATGAAAAGTGGATCACGTACGACAACCTAAAGCGAAAAAAGTCGTGGTCGAAGCGCGGTGAGCCGGCCCAAACCATCGCCAACCCCGGATTGACGGTCAGGAAGGTTTTGCTGTGTGTTTGGTGGGATTGGAAGGGAATCATCCACTATGAGCTGCTCAACTATGGTCAGACCCTCAACTCGGTTCTCTACTGTGAGCAGCTTGACCGTTTGAAGCAGGCGATTGACCAGAAGCGGTTAGAAATGATCATTAGGAATGGTGTTGTTTTCCACTAGGACAACGCTCGCCTCACACATCTTTGATGACCCGCCAGAAGCTACGGGAGCTCGGATGGGATGTCCTATTGAACCCATCGTATAGTCCGGGCCTGGCTCCAAATGATTATCATCTCTTCCGGTCCATGTAAAACGCTCTTGGCGATACTAAGTTGGCCTCAAAAGAGGCTTGCGAAAACTGGCTGTCTGAGTTTTTTCGCAAATAAGGAGGGGGGTTTTATAAGGGGGGATAATGAAGTTGCCTTCTAAATCGCAACAAGTTTGCGAACAAAACGGCGCATATTTGTCTTAAATTGGGTAAGTATGTTAAATAAAGCGTCAAATTTCGATCAGAAATACGACATTTCTTCTTCCCCAACCCTATATACAAGTTTTCCTTAAATCTATTACCTCTTCGGAATAGACTTAGAAAGCGAACTCGTGATAAGTTTGTTACTATCATGAAACTAGATCATATCCCTTTCTTGAATGAACAAACCGAACTATGAATCAAACGACCCGCAAATAAGGATCGTACAAGAGAGATGTATTTATTTATTCGGGATCTACCCGAACTTATCATAAAGCCTCGGAAGGAAAACAAAAACGTACTTATTTATTCGGACACGATCATAAAATTGGAATCTATGACTCACAAACTCTCGCTCGGGCCCTGTCATAAACTTGGGTAAAAATCCGTCTATTATCATGGGGTCGCTGCACCCGTTTTGACAGCATTGAAGGCACGAAAACTAATTCACTGCGAGAACCGAAGGCAATTTCTGAATACAGCTATAAAAAGTGTTTCGATGATTGGGGTTTAACAATGGAGGTCAACAAATTCGGTACATTTCAAACTTTTTCTTTTATTAATGCGAAAATGCAAGTCAGGCCGCTGAAATTGTGAATGGTGTTTATGGTGCCAATGCTGCAACACTAAAATAGGTGCAATTTAATTTATTTTTGAAATTTACTTATTTTTTTCTTAAAGTTTTCTTTTCATTTTTTTTAAATTCTATTATTTTAGTGCAATACACTAAATTAAGAATCTTAATCTTAATTTAAGATCAATACTGTCAACAAATAAAACGTCTGAAGCTAGCGATTGAGTGTTGTGTTCCATCAGGACAACGTATGGCCACGCAATTCCGAGAGATTGATTTGGATTTTTTAATGCATCCACCTGACACCTGACACCAAGCGATTATCACCTATTTCTAGCATTTTATAATTTCCAGAGTGACAAGACATTAGGTTCAAGAGAACATTGTAAAAATTTATTACTAGAGATTTTCGCCAATAAGGATCAAGCCGTCTATGATAGATACACTATGAAGCTACCTTATCCGAAGCATATTAAAAATAGTTTTGAATTTCACCCAAAAATAATGGATTACTTTTTCCCCAACCAATATTTGATAGAATGTATGCCGCTACGGCATGAATATTACAATGATACAAGAATACCCAAAGAGATAGAATTACCACCTATTTATCAAAAATACTTCGCAGTGCAAGGTTTAATAAGGAATACATTGAAAATATACAAATATAAAATGATATGAATAGATATGTGTGGAAAGCAAATTAGTTCAATAATCAAAATTTAAGGAAACTCACAACTAAGATAAAAATATATATTAATTACACCGCGTCCTCAAACCCATTCCCAGCACCCATTGTTTGTAATCTAGTGTACCATACATAACGTGTTGTTTCACACATTCATCCGATTCTATTTGAACAACCTAGCCAAACGATGAACGAGTGAAATTAATTAAGATAATTAAACGAAACGGGTTGGCATTTGCATAACTGGTTTCAGTGTCACCGATCGCTTCCCCAGCATCCTTCCTTCTGCAGGACATTCGGCGTCCGCAGTATTGCTAACAACTGTAAGAATCTTACTATCCGCTCATAACTCACTTACTGTGGCAATGATCCAGCCTCGCAGTGAAGGTGAGGGGTGAAAACAAGGAAAACAATTTGAAAGAGTGTTGTTTCTGTTTGTTTTAACATATTTTTAAATTGATTTCCCCGGCTATCCGTACAGACAGCGAAAACACAACCGTTTTCAGGGATGAGAGCCATCCTCTGATGCTTCATTGCTAGCCAGCAGCAAATGAGAGCAAACGGCAACAACACCAGCGCGATGAAAAGTTTCAAAACTAACCTCT
Organism: Toxorhynchites rutilus septentrionalis; assembly: GCF_029784135.1. Taxonomy (NCBI): domain Eukaryota; kingdom Metazoa; phylum Arthropoda; class Insecta; order Diptera; family Culicidae; genus Toxorhynchites; species Toxorhynchites rutilus. The sequence continues at coordinate 163,353,296 of NC_073745.1, read as the reverse complement.
TCCTTTCCGGCTGCTTCCGTTTAAAAAAGCGAACAAAAAATTTATGATCTCCATTAGATTTGTAAACAATGCTTCCGAATTTTGTTTGTGTATCTTGTTCTTCAATAACCCGAGCCTCGGTGCTGCCGAATTGGAAACGATTTTCCGTCTTGCAGCTCAGCATCATTGTCCGACAGTATTTGCTAGCTTTTAGCTAGTTTCATTTATGTAAACGTACGATATGATATTAATGAAATTAGTTTTCACATCCGTATTAGAACTGTGCTACTCATAATGGCTTACGCCAGCAGTTCGCGGCGGATGCTGGGAATGCATATCGAGCCCCATCATCATCGCTTTTGCGCGATTGATTCATCAATCCAGTGAGATCGATTATTTACTTATATTGTTATCGAATCACCATATAATCAATAACAATTCCATTTGGAACACTAACACATGATTTCATGATAGTAATTTCGTAGTCTTGCGTAATTTTTGAAGCTTTTGAACTAGGAAAATAGTTTCGGAACCGATCCAGATATATTTTTTAAGCGTCTGGTTTCTTAATTTACAGATAAAAAACGAAAATTGTAGAACATTTGAATTTATTATTGGGGTTAAAAATCAATCCTTGTCACTAGATTTTAGAGATAATTTCATGTAAATGTTGGCCACGATTATGTTCTAAAAGATCCATACGTGAAGTCCAACTAAGAGTTTCTTTTTCGAGCATATCTTTTCTGCAGGGCTACCATATCTACAGAATGATTGAATGATAGATTTTTCAGGCTTTTAAAACCCAAGAATCTTTTTTCCAATACTTAGGTTGTCAAAGTAGCGCTGAAATGCGAGTTTCTAATTTGTCACACATTTGTCTACATTTGTCAAGTTGTCACAAAGTATTTCACTAATATAGACTAGAAATGCGCTCTAGTCTGTGCTGAGAAAAAGCTTTGCTACACAAATGAAGCAATCGACCAGGATGGGGTTTTTTAACATTCAGCATATTGAAGACTGTTGTGAGCAGAGATGCCAACCAAATTTTTGAAAAAGCTGGAAAAAGTTGAAAAAAAAACTGCAAAATACTGGAAAAAATTTAAAAAAAACTGGAAAAAAGCTGGAAGAATTGATTTTAATTTTTTCCCAAGTTTATTTACATTACAAACAAAAATTAGGATATACTGTGACAGTGTCAGTATGTAGCATCCTTGCGTCCGTTTACAACAGGGATTCTCGCACTATTTTAGGCGAGAGACCTATTTTCCAGGATGAAGTGATACCATAGACCCCTATATCCAGATGTCTTTCAAAATTCAATTTCTAGTTGTTTTTCTTATTCATACAAAATACTACCAATTTAAAAAGTTTGCAGTTGGTTCAGTAAGTAGACTTGACATAAGTTTCTCATAAAAATTCAACAAAATAAATATACTTATGTGTTCAGTAATAAATTCAGTAAACATTGTGGTTTATAATTATCAATATAAATTACTGAAGTAGGTAATTAATTTTTGAAAAAACAATAAAATCGTAAGCTAAAGATAAAAAAGGATAAAATTTAGTATGATGGATGAACGTCACCAGGTTCTACCAATTCAATGTAATCTTTTGAATTAAATTAGTAGATAAGTGTGTTATCATTCAAGCTTCAACGAATTAGAAAATACAAATGAACCGGCAATCTAAGCTCAAGCAGTAAACTATCAGGAGCATGTTTGGACTTGAATTCGATCATGTCTTGTTGTGTTAAATATGTGTTAAACAAAGAGCAAGTCAAAACTAGTGATACCATCTGATCGGAGTTATAAATCAGGACACCTGTCAATGCTAGGATTATGAACAACCCTTTGTCATTCATGGAGATATCGTCTTGTGTGGTACTAACGTTACCAGTGGAACTTTTGCCTTCTCAGCGTAGGTATTACATAAAAAAAATGAAAATTCCGAAGAAATAAAGAAGCTGGATAAACTGTGAAAATTAAAAAAAAAAACTGGAGATATTTCGTCTTTGGCTGTTTCGCTGGGATGCTTGAAAAATACTGGCAATATATAGGAAAAACTGGAAGGTTGGCAAATCTGGTTGTGAGTAGCAACGCGGCATGCAACTTCAAGTCGAAGCAACCATTGCTTTTGACGTAGGATTACGTCTTTCAGAAACATATTGGGGTACAAATTGAAAATCGAAAATCGAGCGCACCGTGAAAATTGTCCAACTTCAAATTCTTATTGCTCAGTCATTTCATGATGGATTGATGAGATTTTTGCGTCAATCAATTTCGGCACTCCATAACAATTTTTTACATTGAATAAAATAATATATATCATGAAACTAACTATCGAACAATTGAAAAATCTCAACCCCTATCCTAACGGAAATACCCACTTCTGATTGGTCGAAATTGACGACACATGCGGCGGGTCCCTAACAGAGACATCAAAACCAAGCTGCCTGGGGAAATCGGCATTGCAAGCACATGAAAGTAGGGGGAACTTTTGTTCCTACCGAAATGTGTTCCCTAACAGAGATATCAAAACCAAGCTGCCTGGGGGAAATCGGCATTGCAAACACATTGGCAACCCTGCCAATAATATTTTTCAAAAAACTGGAAGATTGCTCTTAAAAAAACTGGAAGAAAACTGGATCCCGTGAAATCGTTTTACTTTAAGAAGTTCGGCTTTGATTTATCTAAAATCATTTTTTCTACTCATTTCAATGTCCGAGAAATAGTATTCCATTCAAAGCGTATAGTAGATTATAATATAGCGAAATAAACCATGAATTAACCATTCGAGTAGATCAAAATAACGTTTTCCACCACTCGAACATTACTGTGAAACTACATTTGAGGATCTTTTCTTCTAAAACCTCTGATAAATATGGTTTTATTTGGATAAAACTTAAAAAATCTCGTATTTTTTTGCTCGATAATGAGATTTGTTGACGTACACGGTTTCTGGTTCAAAGACATTGTAGTACGTTGCTGCTTGGCACGCACTGTGCGCTAACCGTATTGATTTTCTACACATCCGAAAAGCAGGAGAAAAATAACACTGAGAGTGCGTAAGAAAAGAAAAGATACACCTTGGATCGATCGAAAAATGTCAAAAAAAACAAAATTGTCCAAGGAATAGGAAGGATGAGGGAGAATGTTTATGCATAATGAATATATTTTACAAAAACTTGGTAAAATGAAGCAACCATATAAAAAAAACTAGATAAAACTGGACAATATTTTAAAAAACTGGAAGATTTCAGGGTTTAACTGTTTAACTGGATCGAGGAAAAAAGACTGGGAGAATCCAGTTTAAACTGGAACATTGGCAACGCTGGTAGGAGGAGCTTCTTTCCCACCGACATGTATTCCCTAACAGAGATTTCAAATCCAAGGTGTCTGGGGGAAATCAGCATGTAAATACCCTCGTGGTCGATAGTTTAACTAACGACGCGCACAAATGGATAGTGCTCATTGTAACTAGAGTGGGCATTGCTGATTGCATACGTGCTGCCGAATAAGTTGGGAGCGATGAAAAAGTGTTTTTTCGTTCCAATAAGAATCTTTCGATGGGTTGATTGAAGAGTGATCTTTCAATGAACTGAATAGAACTTATGCTTGATAGAATATAAATAATATTTAAATTTGGAACTTTTATGTTGGTTGCTTTGTGAAATTTAATATCAATGACCGATCATGTATTGTAAAACTATTAGCACAACTGTAAGTGTAAAATTGTATATGGTAGATATTGTGATAAAATGACTTGAAATATGAAACGATTTTTTTTCTCAAGGAAAGTTCATGCGACGAGCAAAATTGGAAAAATGGAGGAATATTCGAAAAAGTGATTTCACATATGCTCTACATATCGTATTGGGTGCTGTTAGCCCAATTGAAATTCGCATTGAGGCATGTAGCATCGTGTTCCGTTGGGTTTAAAGCGAAAAGGAAATGGGTTGAATAAACACTCAGAAAATAAAACATTATGAATGAAATTACCTTTTCCATTTCAAATATATTTTCTCTATACTAAAGTAATACTTTTTTCTGGTGAGAAAACTTGTGTTCGATAATGATAATTATCTTATATTACTTTGATGAGCTTTTTTTCTTTATTTCATCCATACATAACACAGGAGCCATCTCGTCCAGGAGGGGAGGCGATCTGGCGTAGTGGTAACATCCATGCCTCTCACGCTAATGGTCATGAGTTCAATTCGCACTCCCGACATTCTTCCAAAAATGGAAGTAAAAGTGACGAACCATCCAAATGAATTGAAAGTCACTATAATACAGATAAAAGAAAAATCTCGTCCAGGACCACAGAGGGCGGCTTTGGTACGTGATACGCACCATCTAATGACTAATCACCATCTTTCTATCATTATCACTCGGTTATGGACACTGGTGGAGTGAACAAACAGTACTTAACAACCAGACAAAACGGACCTAAATCATTATCGAAGAGTTTAACAATGTAATTCTTCAAACATATCCAAAATTAGCATGTAGCAGATAGACTAACGAAATCCTACGTCAACTATGCGGTCGTGTCTTGGACACAACCCTTCTGTGACTTTTTAAGTAATTTGAAATTGAATCACTGAATCACTTTGAAATCTTCAACCGTTATATACAGAAGTTTCATTATTAACTCCAGCCCTATTGTTCCATCTTATCGGCCAATAGGTTCTGGGCCCCTTGCCCGCGGAGTCGAAACACTGGTAAAGAAAAGTAAGTTGAAGTTAATCTATCAAGATGGGAGAAGGGTTGGTATCGTTCGCGAAGCTCAATGGCTCCAACTACGATAATTGGAGCTTCCGGATGAAGCTGTTGCTGACAAATCAGGGCAACTGGACGGCTTTAGCGAACGCGAAACTGGAACCGGTCAAGGAAGCGTGGAAAACCAAGCATTGGCATCGATAGGATCGGCCGTGGAGGACAAACAATTGCTCCACATAAGGAAGGCCAAAAAAAATGTTCCACGTGAAGAAAACGTTTTCGGCGAAGGTTTAGGGGAAGTGGGGGCATAGTGGTCACCCTAAGGAATATGCCCATTACCTGCGTCCACAAACCGCTTCAATTTCTGTTTTTGGAAGAATATTATAGTTCAACTCATTGTTGTTCAAGATAGCAAACGGCTTTTACTATTAAAATTCAAAATAGTACATTTTTCATCATTACAAAAAAGTTGAAAAATCGAACTTTTTTTTTGCTTGGAGGTAATGTGGTCACCTAGTGGGGGCAAAGTGGTCACTCGCTAATATCGAGCTAAATGAGATAGATTATGCGTTTTTTCGTCCAAATTTGTTCACATCATATTTTACATAGTAGGTACAAGTATGAAATAAGCTTGGCCTATTCACCTTAAGTCTCGATTTATATTTTCTCATGCATACAAAAACGTAGTAAGAAACACATAACGTTCCGCATGATGAAGCTTGGTTTATTTGGAGTGGCATATTTTTTCAGGGTCAAAGCCAGAAAAGGAACCTCTTTTCAAGAGCAGAATGTGATGAGGTATATCAGCTTTGGTAAACAGAACATTGTAAGTCGTTATTCACCTATGACAGCTTTGCCCCCAAACATCGAAGTAATTTCTATGCTAATTAATCGCTGAGATTAAACAAAATATCTGTCCACCTCTCCTAGAATATGTAAATAGTTGTCCAAACTGATGATTTGTCCAACATATCAGATTGAATAAACTAAATTTCACGAGAAATTCCTTAGATACCATGCGCACAGAACTAAGGCCGGATGGCTATCGAGAGATCAATTTCTGTTTTTATTTATATTTTGACATGCGACAGGTCTACTGAAGTACAGGGTGGCTCAAAAGTCATTACATTCTTCAAACATAAGGTGACTATCAATACGGCATCTATAGTCAATAGTTATACTGCCAAACAATCAGGTGACCGCTTTGCCCCGCATGTCCAATTTGCCCCCACTACCCCTATGTAATGATGAAAATCCCCACATCACGCCTCGAGAAGAATGAAGATATGGAAGCGCACGTATCAAAGATGACGGATTTGTTTAACACTCCTATACTCGCGCATCGGTCTGTGAGAAATTCGTTCATTTCTCAGAAAATATCAACTTTGCGATTCTCTCTAGCTTCATCATTCGTTGTTCGTCATCGTTTAGCATATCGTATGAGTTGGTACGAAGGGGACGTCTATCACTTTTGACGTAGGATTACGTCTTTCAGAAACATATTGGGGTACAAATTGAAAATCGAAAATCGAGCGCACCGTGAAAATTGTCCAACTTCAAATTCTTATTGCTCAGTCATTTCATGATGGATTGATGAGATTTTTGCGTCAATTAATTTCGGCACTCCATAACAATTTTTTACATTGAATAAAATAATATATATCATGAAACTAACTATCGAATAATTGAAAAATCTCAACCCCTATCCTAACGGAAATACCCACTTCTGATTGGTCGAAATTGACGACACATGCGGCGGGTCCCTAACAGAGACATGAAAACCAAGCTGCCTGGGGAAATCGGCATTGCAAGCACATGAAAGTAGGAGGCAGGGTTGCCAATAATATTTTTCAAAAAACTGGAAGATTGCTCTTAAAAAAACTGGATCCCGTGAAATCGTTTTACTTTAAAAAGTTCGGCTTTGATTTATCTAAAATCATTTTTTCTACTCATTTCAATGTCCGAGAAATAGTATTCCATTCAAAGCGTATAGTAGATTATAATATAGCGAAATAAACCATGAATTAACCATTCGAGTAGATCAAAATAACGTTTTCCACCACTCGAACATTACTGTGAAACAACATTTGAGGATCTTTTCTTCTAAAACCTCTGATAAATATGGTTTTATTTGGATAAAACTTAAAAAATCTCGTATTTTTTTGCTCGATAATGAGATTTGTTGACGTACACGGTTTCTGGTTCAAAGACATTGTAGTACGTTGCTGTTTGGCACGCACTGTGTGCTAACCGTATTGATTTTCTACACATCCGAAAAGCAGGAGAAAAATAACACTGAGAGTGCGTAAGAAAAGAAAAGATACACTTTGGATCGATCGAAAAATGTCAAAAAAAACAAAATTGGCCAAGGAATAGGAAGGATGAGGGAGAATGTTTATGCATAATGAATATATTTTACAAAAACTTGGTAAAATGAAGCAACCATATAAAAAAAAACTAGATAAAACTGGACAATATTTTAAAAAACTGGAAGATTTCAGGGTTTAACTGTTTAACTGGATCGAGGAAAAAAGACTGGGAGAATCCAGTTTAAACTGGAACATTGGCAACGCTGGTAGGAGGAGCTTCTTTCCCACCGACATGTATTCCCTAACAGAGATTTCAAATCCAAGGTGTCTGGGGGAAATCAGCATGTAAATACCCTCGTGGTCGATAGTTTAACTAACGACGCGCACAAATTGATAGTGCTCATTGTAACTAGAGTGGGCATTGCTGATTGCATACGTGCTGCCGAATAAGTTGGGAGCGATGAATAAGTGTTTTTTCGTTCCAATAAGCATCTTTCGATGGGTTGATTGAAGAGTGATCTTTCAATGAACTGAATAGAACTTATGCTTGATAGAATATAAATAATATTTAAATTTGGAACTTTTATGTTGGTTGCTTTGTGAAATTTAATATCAATGACCGATCATGTATTGTAAAACTATTAGCACAACTGTAAGTGTAAAATTGTATATGGTAGATATTGTGATAAAATGACTTGAAATATGAAACGATTTTTTTTCTCAAGGAAAGTTCATGCGACGAGTAAAATTGGAAAAATGGAGGAATATTCGAAAAAGTGATTTCACATATGCTCTACATATCGTATTGGGTGCTTTTAGGCCAATTGAAAAATTGAGGCATGTAGCATCGTGTTCCGTTGGGTTTAAAGCGAAAAGGAAATGGGTTGAATAAACACTCAGAAAATAAAACATTATGAATGAAATTACCTTTTCCATTTCAAATATATTTTCTCTATACTAAAGTAATACTTTTTTCTGGTGAGAAAACTTATGTTCGATAATGATAATTATCTTATATTACTTTGATGAGCTTTTTTTCTTTATTTCACCCATACATAACACAGGAGCCATCTCGTCCAGGAGGGGAGGCGATCTGGCGTAGTGGTAACATCCATGCCTCTCACGCTAATGGTCGCGAGTTCAATTCGCACTCCCGACATTCTTCCAAAAATGGAAGTAAAAGTGACGAACCAGCCAAATGAATTGAAAGTCACTATAATACAGATAAAAGAAAAATCTCGTCCAGGACCACAGAGGGCGGCTTTGGTACGTGATACGCACCATCTAATGACTAATCACCATCTTTCTATCATTATCACTCGGTTATGGACACTGGTGGAGTGAACAAACAGTACTTAACAACCAGACAAAACGGACCTAAATCATTATCGAAGAGTTTAACAATGTAATTCTTCAAACATATCCAAAATTAGCATGTAGCAGATAGACTAACGAAATCCTACGTCAACTATGCGGTCGTGTCTTGGACACAACCCTTCTGTGACTTTTTTTTGCCACTTTCGGTCTGAGACACCGACGCGAGTATAGGAGAATTTTTTTTGGACGAGTGACTTTTTCCAGTTTTAGAATATTGTTGAATGAAATGTATGCCATGATGTTAGTGGTATGGAATATTTATTAAATATAATGCATAACATCTTTATCGGGCTATTTTTATTTTATTTAAGTCCTTTTTGTCACCGGATTGTACGGATTCATATATTATTCATCGTTAGATTCATACGTGCAAAAGTAAAATACAAATGTTTGACTTAGTTGTTCACTAAATACAATGTTCACACATATACACATTTGTGAAAGAATTGCACTTGCGGAAGAATTGTACACTGTAAACCATAAACTAATGGTTTATGGTTATTTTTTACAGATACGGGTTCGAGGATATTTTAATTATAAAATATATATTTTACATGAACAATATCGACGAGAAAACAAGTCGCAGGAAGTTCCTAGAAATCCTTTTATATCATCTTTTATGCCCCATCAAAAAACAGGCATTAAGTTTTTGTTAACCACAGAAACATAGAATATTAGAAATATGAAAACTTGGATGCCCAGAACCTTTACCATCTGGTAACTAACTAGAAGGTCGTTATACATTCTTCTCTTCGAAAAAACACCCAACAAACACGCTACAACTGTATGAAATTAAAAAAAATATATTTGTCTCGATCATGCAGTTATGGCATGTTCCGATTCTTACCAATGAAATCTAAATCGATGAACACGTTTTTATATTATTTCATAGCTCTTTATACTTTCATGGATTATATTCAGTTGCTTACTTTCAATTAACTACAGGAAAAAATTCGAATTTCGTTATTTGTGTTGGAGTATCAAAAATTACTCTGTTTTGAGGAGGCTGACTGAGATGACTATTAAAACTGAATGAAGATAAAGAAAACATATTTTCTGGAGTTTTTTCATTCAATTATACCCTCTTCTTCAAATAAATAACGATAATGCCTAAAAATATACAATAGCAATATTACAGAAAAGTTCAACTTTCGGTCTGTGACACCGTGCGCGAGTATAGAGGGAATGGGGATAAGACAGACATGTTAAGGAGAAGTTCAATTATATCTTTGGAAACTCATGTTTTCCAAATCTAAAAAGCAGTTTCTTACGGTTCAATATACTGGTTTTCGAAATAATTGGCCAAATGTTTTATAAAAATGTGTTTTTTCACGTTTTTTACTGAAATTAAAACAAGCCGAAAAGTAGAACATTTTTATCGATGCGGGTATAATGGACATGTAGGGTAACACGGGATGATTTGGACCACCCCTTTATCAAAAAAATTCCTTCTATTGTTGAACCGTATGTACCTGAAGTAAAAAAACTTTGGTAAAACTTCACAAGTAGAGGGAAACGGTAGCATGAACACAACTAGCACTTTGATCGTCAAAAAATGTGAGTTTTCCGATTGTGGTTTTAAGGTTTTTCCCGCTAATTAAACAAACTTTTCGTGTATTGTGCAGTACAGTTCTGTTCGCTTGCAGAAGAGGAACAATTTGATGTAGCGAAACTGTAAGTTTGATATCAATAAATTAAATTAATTGCATTTTAATTTTTGCTTGTTGTGTGGGGTGACATGGACACGTTTCTGTGGGGTGAATTGGTCCTACAGGTTTGATACTTTTCTTTGGTCTAATTGATTCCAGATGCCACTGAATTTCAAACAGAGGATGGACAGACAACGTTGGAAGAAGGAGGAGCTTGAAAGAGCAACGTAGGCCATCGAGAACGGATTTTCTTTGACCAAGCATCAAAAGTGTTTGAAAATGCTCGACCAACAGTGAAAAGATTCATGCAGAATTCGAGATGGTGTCAATTCAACTTTTCTGGTCTGGAATCTGGCCAAGACACCTAGTATCGATCCCAAAACATTGTTATTAATTGTAACATTATCCCAAAATACTTTACATAAACATAAGTATGTTTTTTTCGATGAAACACACACTGGACTAAATCACCCCACAGATGGTCCAAATCACCCCGCATCAAATTTTAATGTCCAAAAACCATCTCTTTTATTTTATGATATATTTGGTAGATTGAAGCTTTATATAATGATTAAACATTATTTATTGAGAGAAAACTAGTGTAGCTCAGTATACAATGTGACATTTTTTATTTAGACCGTATTGGTTTGGAAATATTAGGCGATTTGCTTAGGTGGTCCAAATTCCCCTAGTGGGGGATTCCCCAATTCCCCATTTCCCCTAGTGGGGGGAATATGGACGGGTCAATGATATACGAAGCGTAGAAGTTAATCGCTTGCGAGAGGAATAATTTCACTCTCTCTCAGTGTTTGTGCGTTCAGTTACTGAAATAGAACAAAAAGAGAAAGCAATATAAAAAAGGGTTCAATATTCTTCCATTCACTTTTCATCATGCATTGGATGTGATTATGGATGTGACTGTCCATTTCAACCCCACCAGTGCAATTATTTCAATAATTGAAATTTATCACTTACGAATGAATTTACTTTTCCGTATATACCCAATATCGCTTCTCTGTTAACTCACAAACCGAAATATAACCATCAGCGAATTAAATTTTGCAATTAAATCACTCAAAATGCTCAATTTCGAAATCACGAAAATTACATCCACATGCGGAATCATGTTTGATTTTCGGTTTTTGTTTCCCTATTTCTCTTTTGATCAGTATTCATTGTCATATGATGGTCATAGGACGGATGGAAGGTGTCAGGAAGTGTATCTCCTGCAGTAATGGATTTGGTTCACACCAATATTTTTGGATCAATCCGTACGCAGACTGTGGGCGGAAGGCGATACTTCATCACGTTCATCGACGATCATAGCAAGTACACGGTCATCTATTTGTTACGTGAGAAATCCGAAGTGTTCCGGAAGCTGCAGGAGTACGAAGAGCACCTTCGTCATCACGCAGTTTGGAAGGAAACCGAAAATGCTTTGATCGGATCGGGGTGGTGAGTACGCCGGTGAGAAGTTCAAGGCGTTCCTGAAGCATAATGTGATCATCGGGCAGCTGAAGGCACCGTATACCCCAAGCCAGAACGAAAGGAAGAACCGATATCTCGTTGAAATGGCCAGGTGCATGCCCACCGATGAAAATCTGAATAAAAGCTTCTGGGGAGGGGCGGTGGTAATGACAAACTACATGCAGAACCGGTTGCCGTCAAGGTCGATCAACGACACACCATATGAGCGGTGGTTTGACACATTCAGTGGTTTGGCGTAGACGCATTATGTCCAATACGAAAATGGGAAGAAGTCGACGACGATGATGGTCCAGATGAAGAAGCAGTTGAAACTGAGCCACTTTCCGATACTATGATGGGCAGCTCGCAGCATGTGGATGTCGATATGCCCCGTAGGTCAACACGATCCATACTTGATGTAACACCTAAGTGGTATGCATGTGCAGCAGAAACGTCGGTCCAGGAGGAGCCAAAATCATTAAAGCAAGCGTTGTCTTGTTCGGACAGTACCAAGTGGCGTCACGCGATGATGGAAGAGCTAGAATCAATTGAAGCAATCGAAACTTGGGATTTGGTTGACCTTCCGGCTAAGAGACGCGCAATCGGAAGCAAGTGGGTGTTCAAACGGAAGCAGGATGAAAGTTCAGCGATTCAGCCAACATTGTGGAATGGTCATGGCTAGTGAGGATGAACGTATCATCGATGCATTGGAGCAAGCACTAATAAGGAATTCCCAAATTGGCAGCCTTGGCGACGTTGGGTTCAGTCGTTACTGGAACGAGTTAAAGCGAATAATTCGTTACCTAAAGAGGACAGCTGATTTAAAACTTCGACTAAGCAGTAGTGGCGATTTTTCCGGTCTGGTTGGTTGCGGAGATGCCGATTGGGTCGAATGTCACAGCGATCGGAATCCAACAGCGGGTATGTGTTCCAGTTCAGCTGAGGCACTGTTTCGTTTCGCAAAGCAAGCTGCGTCTCACTGTCTACAGCAGAGGCGAAGTTTGTGGCACTTTCCGACACATCATGATAAGTGATCTTGTTGCAGAAATTATTAGAGGACCTAGGGAAAAAAACCGGAGTGATGTTCGAGGACAACCAAAGCTGCTTGAAGATGTTGGATTTCGAAAAGTTCAGTGATCGTACGAATCACATTTCCACCAAATTCCATTACGCGAAGGACTTGAAGATGAAAGGTGATGTCCAATACGAGTACTGTCCCACGGAAACTATGGCAGCGGACCTTCTGACAAAACCACCTTCACGGGTACGTCTGGAGAAACTTCGAAAAAAGTGTGGTCTTCAGCAGCCGCGTTGAGTAGGAGTGTTGTGAGTAGCAACGCTGCAAGAAACTTCAAGTCGAAGCAACTATTGCTTTTCTAGTAATTTTCCTCTATCACTTTGAAATCTGCAACCGTTAAATACAGACGTTCAAACTATTAGTTGTGTCTACTCAACTCCAGTCCGATTGTTTCACCTTATCCGTCAATAAAGACTCCCTTAGGGACAAACTGTATGAAGTAGAAATAAAAAATTCTTCTTATTGGGCGGAAGAACACAACCTCTCATTCGCGGCTATTGATAAGCTGGATTATGTTCTTCCAACGCTAGACCTCGATTCAAAAGTTTTGCCAATGATTAGACAAAGTCAAACGGAGGCTGCCTCTCCCATTTGTGGCGTAATCGCAGCGAATAATGGCGTTCCGTCGTTAAACGTAGAGAGGTTCAACGAACTGTTTTCCAATTTCTAAGTCCACTAAGACCGTAAGCAAATAGTTTATATTATTTAGTTTATAGTATTATTATTGACGTAGGATTACGTCTTTCGGAAACATATTGGGGTAAAAATTGAAAAGCGAAAATCGTGCACCTCGTGAAAAATGTCCAATTTTTAACGCTTATGGCTCAGTCATTTCATGATGGATTGATGAGATTTTTGCGTCAATTAATTTCGGCACTCCATAACAATTTTTTACATTGAATAAGATAATATATGCCATGAAACTAACTATCGAATAAATGGAATATCTCAACCCCTATCCTAACGGAAATATCCACTTCTGATTGGTCGAAATTGACGAAACATGCGGCGGCTCATGTACTTACAATTATTGGTCAGTTATTTTCTGATGGATTCACGAGATATTTGCATCAATCGATTTGAGCACTCCATAGCAATTCATCACAATTGATAAAATGATCAAAAAAGAATCAAAAAATCTCCAAACGGAAATATCTCGTACTGATTGGTCGAAATTGAAGATACAGAGAAATCGGCACATCAAAGTAGAGGGAACTTTTGTTCCCATCGAAGTGTATTCCCTAACAGAGACATCAAAACCAAGCTACCTGGGGGAAATCGGCATTGCTAATACATGAAAGTAGAGGGAGCTTTTGTACCCACCGACATGTATTTCCTAACAGATATCTCAAATTCAAGGTGTCTGGGGGAAATCAGCATATAAGTACTCTCGTGATCGATAGTTTAACAACCGACGCGCACAAATGGATAGTGCTCATTGTAACTAGCGTGGGCATTGATGATTGCATACGTGCTGGCGAATAAGTAGCGAGCGATGAATAAGTGTTTTTTTATTTTCGTTCCAAAAAGAATCTTTCGATGGATTTTTGGATTTGGATGGATTAATTGAAGAATGAGATTTCAATGAACTGAATAGAACTTATTTTCGATACAATATGAATGAAATTTAAATTTGGAACCTTTATGTTGGTTTCTTCATGAAATTTCATATCAATGAGCGATATTAATGTCCAATTGAAATTCACATTGAGGCATGTGGCATCGTGTTCCGTTGGTTTTAAAGCGAAAATGGAAATGGGTTGAGTAAACACTCAGAAAGTAAAAATTATAAATGAAATTACGTTTTCCATTTCAAATATATTTTCTCTATAATAAAATAACACTTTTTTTCTGGTGAGAAAACTTGATAATTGTGTTCGAGAATGATAATTATCTTATATTATATTGACGTGTGTTTTTTTTTCTTTATTTCATCCATACATAACACAGGAGTCAGCTCGTCCAGGGCCACAGAGGGCGGCTTTCATCATATCTCATTCTACTTAGGCATCTTCTATCGTTAACCATCAAATGACGTAAAAAACGAAAAAACGTATCCAAAATCAGCATGTAACAGACAGCCTAACGGAATCCTACGTCAACTATGCGGTCGTGTCTCGGACATAACCCTCCTGTGACTTTTTAGCGTCAATACAGGCTTTGAAGAAGCATTGTAGTAGATTCGTCGCACTTACCCCATGATCTTTTGCGAAGGATATTTATGCTTCGTCGATGGAAGTTCGGTTAGTTCAGTTTCTTCATTTATGTGGCTTGTCTGGCTGACCAGAGCGAGGTCAATCTTCGACTTCAAAATTTCCTGAGCGAAATTCATTCAAATCACTCCTGCGTTTATTCGTAATATCCGTGCCGTGAAATTCATATTTTTTTCTACTTTTTTCAGTCGCGCATTGTTTTTGTTTTGTGATTTAACATTTCAATGATTAAGATAGTATCCGTTTGTTAGCATCACTTTTTTCTTACAACATTGTATAGTAAATCGAAGATAAAACAAAGAGCAATTTATATACACATTGTCATTTAATGATATTAACTTATTGTAGTTAACTATGTACGTAGCGAATATTTTTCGATCCACCATTAATAGATTTTTCCGCCAATTCATCTATGCGCAAATTTAAAATCTATATTCCTTGTATGCAATTGTAAGGATGTCCATAAAGTGATGAATTGGGATGATATTTTGTTTGGACAACGAAATTGATTAGTAAATATTTGCCTGGACCTATGCGCTCCCCGTGGAGACCTTTTTCATACTTTGAATTCTCACCGGGTATGTTTGGGAATTGTCTAGTGGGTGGGCATGCTAATAAAGTCGTTGTGGTGCTTTACACCATCCCGATATAACTCTCGTTTCGTTGGCAAGTCGGCAAAAGATTGGGAAGGTGAGACAGTCTGTTATGGGATGCTCGTAAAATTACGCTCACGTTAAAAACTTGGGGCTATTCACGAAATCGCTTTCGACGTTCCATTTTTCTACGTTTAGAAGATTGGCTAAGAAAAGACAAAGACAGGTTCTGATAAAAACGTTTAACGGTTGGATAATATTTTTATTTCAAAACTTTTTAATTGAGCTCAATTAAGGTTGTATTTAACCGAGGACGAACCGCAGTGTCGGTTGCTATTGTTGTGGTGTTTTCATTTAGAATATTTAAGTTTGTCTTCGAGTTTCTATGGAAGTTAACGTCTTATCACTACCGAAGAAATCAGCGACAAACATTCATTATTCTTGGGTGGACGGAAAATGGAAAAATGTATACGTATACTATCACCGCTCATTGTCAATGAGAAAATAAATTAGTTGGTCAGCAATACACAATATGTTGTGAACATGGCTTTTATACATCTAATATTTTTGGTTTTATGACCACTGGCGACAGCAACAATCGAACATTCCGAATACTCATAAAAATCGACCGACAATAGACGAACCAGGACGTACTTTTTTCCTGCTGCTGATAGCAGGAAATTTGCTTATTGGTGAAAGTCGTCCTCTGCTTTGTTGTTATGTTTCATCAAGGATAGTGATCGAACCAAACCGAGCGCTGGAAGCAGCGGCGAGATATCGAAAACAAAAAGCAATAACGATAAAAGAAGAACAAAAATCAAAACAATACTTCGGTATATTAGAGCGCAATAAATTTTATTGATTCAAATCGAACTTTTTCCATTAGGGCCAGAAAAAGACATCATGAGATTCCTTTGGCGCCGGGACGGATTATAGTGGCTGCCAAAGATGCAAAATTTGCGTCACCAGGCTGCAATATCGAATACAAAGTCGAATGGATCGACACATGCTTCTTT
Source organism: Toxorhynchites rutilus septentrionalis (assembly GCF_029784135.1). Taxonomy (NCBI): domain Eukaryota; kingdom Metazoa; phylum Arthropoda; class Insecta; order Diptera; family Culicidae; genus Toxorhynchites; species Toxorhynchites rutilus. Next base: position 163,336,894 of record NC_073745.1, on the reverse strand, counting down.
TATGAATGCTAAGTTGTGTTATTAATATGCCACTAGTAAGTACATTCGAAATTCGTTGGAACTTTCATGTCCTAGTGTTTAGCGTCACACACGTTGAGGCAACGCTTTCTAATTTGTAACGCAATTTGTTACTAATCCTTGATTACCCCCTACCGCCTGATCCTCAGTTCAATTACCAGGATCATCGGAGTATTGCGGTGATTCGGAGATGAATGATTTGGTAGTAGTTTTTTATCCCTTCTGTTTATTGTTCATTTAGAAATTCAGCTGTAACAGATGTTGTATGTTCCACAGTAGCCATTTTAGACGTAAGAGTATTCCTATTCTATCGATACACATGTCGCCTTTTCCGGCGTATCAATATTCCTATTGTTCGAATGTTCACCAGTTGGACCGTACACAGCGTACTGTTGATATGAGGCTTCCATTGTTGTGTTATTAATAGTACCAATTACCGATGTAGCAGACCGTAATGAGCGGCGGTAAGGGACTGGGATTACCGTCACAAGATGATTTTTGCATAGACGTAGTAGCTAGAATAACACTCAAAGATGGTCAGTTGAGGCCCCTGAGTTATGAGCTCATGATCGTTCGCTCAGTAGCGTAGGACTTGACGGTACATCATCTCGATGTTAGCCGAGACGACGTAGTGGTGGAATCGGAAGCATAGATAGATCGTTACCAGAGTACTTTGGGTGGTTCGCCCGGAGAGAAGGCCATTGATGAGCGACACGGCCGTCTTGGAATGGCACGACGCATCGAAAACAACGGGCATCTTGTTCGTGGTATCCTCTCGCTTCATGACAGTGTGATGGGGGAGGAAATAATGCGGTTAGGGCATTTCTTTGTTCACTTCGTGGATATGACTTAAGTCGATATACTCACGAATGATCTGCCAATGTTTGCCTTTCTCACAGAATTGGTGGTAAATGAACGTTACAACCCATAGGAAGAAATTGTTGCGTTTGTTGTTGCCTGAGTAGCTATTCAAAGCTTGATGACGTAGATGTAGAGTTGATATAATTAATAAAAGTGCGACATCCTTGCGGTGGTATAAAGTGTGGTACCCCTGCGGTAGTAAAATACAGGGAGGAGAGAATTCGCGTTGACGGCGGAATAGTGTCTACATCTGAATACGACGTTAGTTTGTATGAGGCCAACTATTCTTAGTCGTCGCTAAGGCAGTTTTAAATTACTAAAATTCATATGATTTTTTTTTCTTTGCGTTATTAACCTACTAGAAGTACATTGTTCTGATCCTAATTTAAACTATTTTCTATGAATTTTCAGATATTCTCACAAAAACTTACCATTATAATATAAAATTATCTTTAGGCATAATTTTGGTATGATATTTTTTCACTACTTGCAGGCAAAAGTGATTTTCATTTACATAGAGTATAAATTTGATTTGGGAAAAATAATTTTCATCGTTCTGATGGTGACCATTCCTTGCTGCTGCTTGCTTCTATGCCAGCTGCCAGAAACTGTTGAAAAACTCATTAATGGTGCACAGTTTGCTCAACTGACAGTTTTGCGAATCACTGTTGTCGTAGTTGCTCGGACCTTTCCGGGAAACGACCCAACCAAACGCGGTACTTTGTAGTAGACACAAGTCATTTTCTAGCGAAACACTATCATAATGCAGCACACATAGTAAATTTGGGCAGTACCTCCCAGAACTGAGACGATGTTATCGGTGTTGAACTTGGTACACTGATTCTCCCACTTCTGCAAGGTAACCGGACCAAAACGGATAGAAAACATGGACACTATTAGAGAACTCCAACTCCAGCAGATGTTTCCAAACTCTTGAGGATAGAAATCTATTGTTTAAAACGGTCCACCAACACCGAAAGTTCTTCGGCAGACTCCCAAAGGGTCTATCGTAGTATTGTTCAACCGTAAAAATCCAAAAGTCCCAAGGAATCGACAATCTTATCATTGGTATTCTCCAGATCGCTTATTATATTCTCTCCTTTTTTCTGTGGATACCGCAAACCTTTTCTCGCACAATTTTTTCCGGCCATTTTCTTTTGTTTCTGCAGTGTTCTGGTTCGTTCGTTCAACTCAGACACCAACTCACACGGTGTAAACAAATTCTCAGGAAATGTATGAACAGTGCCTTTTACTGATCTGAGAGTTAAACCAATCCAAGCAATTGGTGAACAAAGAACGCACCCATTTACAGTTGGTTCACGATGCTATATATGACACATTTCGACCATCAATAGCGGAATTCCAGCATGGATTTGTGAATAAGTGATTCACAACGATTAACTTGATGCCCTATTGTTTTCGACAATCGTTAAATGACGCCAGGCTGATACTAGATACTTCGAGCAAGTTGGTCTAGCACAGTGGTACCCAACCTTTGTTCCATATGGGGCCACAAACACGTAACGCAAGGGCCGCAAAAAATATATAGAAGGGTGATGTCCAAAACATGGCCCCATTGTTAACGTAGGATTACGAAATTTCAAATTCAAAAATAAAACTCTATTGTGCAAACATTTGATAGCATTGACAAGTGCCGATGAATAAATGCTTTCACTGAGTGGGGGTCGCGAACGTTTCGCGAAGCAATAAAACGCAAATTTGAGTAGATTTTCATATTACTTTTCAGAGTTAACATGTACTGTTAATTGCTCGCTGTCTAGAGCGCCACTGAAACACTGAACTTATTGAATATCCAAGAAGTTTTTCAGTATCTTTACGCAGAATTAGATTTCCATGGCTCTCAAATACAACGTTCCAAAAAAAACACCCTTTCTTACATTCTTCATATAAAGTGCTATGTAATTTGATGGCACTTTTAACCCGGACACATTGGTCGAATTTACGTAAAATTCACCAGTGAGTCATTTTTTTTCCTAGTTGGGTAATTTATTTATTTTATTTATTTAATTGTTATCAACAGGTTGTATTTTGCCCTAATGATTTAATGGAAATTTCTAATTTGTCCAATAAAATGTTGCCGGACCACATTTCTCGAATAATGGAAGTCGAAACCAGATGCTACTCTGTTGAACAGACGTTGAAGGCGTAACATTGCTGAATTGTATCCATGGTTGGTACGACGGAAAGGCACTCGGAGAAATGCGTGGTCCTGTAGAGCTCGAGGTTGAATCGAAAGGTTGATGTTCTCTAATATCACTGGGCATTCTGTCCTAGCTAATAAAACATCATACATAAATAATGCGCGGTTCACATCCCTTCGCACGTGTAGCGTATCAAGACCCATTAGTTGGCACCGACTTTCATAGCTAGGTAACTGATGTGGATTACTCCAGGGCAATCGACTTAAGGCGAATTGAACGAATCGCTTTTGTACGGCTTCAATCCTGTTGACTTCGTTGAGATAGCGCGGATTCCAAATTGCTGCACAGTATTCCAGGCTTGAGCGAACTGAAGCACTAAACATAGATCTAAGGCAGTATACATCGGTGAAATCCCTCGCTGTGCGCATGATGAATCCAAGACTACGCGAAGCTCTCCCAACTATGTAGTTCACATGTATTTTGAAGTTGAGTTTGTAGTCTAAATACACTCCTAGATCCTTCACGCAGTCGAGTTTAGTTAGCGGAGCATCGTCAAGAGAATAATTGTAACGAAAAGGATCTTTTCTTCTTGTAAAAGTAATCGTGGAACATTTATTTATTTATTTTTATTTATTTATTATTTACCATCTTTGATCACAGACCACACAGACTATTTAGACATTCTTAATTCTATCTTTAAAAACTAGTCTACTTATGTTGAAATCAAAAATATCGTGCACATCGTTAAAAAGCCTACAGCATCTATCTAGCGGATTGTTATATCCGTATGTAGTACGGTGTCCTTGAACTCTGAGAAAGGAAGTGCTTCGGAGTTGGCGGTTCGGAACGTGAATATTAATATTTTGCAGTATGCTGCCGCAGTCGATGTTGTTGATTAGTACGTCGTAGATGAACAGCCTTTGCAGAAAACTACGCCGGCTCGACAGAGTTTGGAGTCCGATGAGCGCGCATCGATGTTCGTAAGGCGGTAGATTGTCGGGATTTGTCCATGGGAGTCGCCGTAATGCACTTCATATAAAACGTTTCTGGATTTTTTCGATACGTGTTACGTGCACACTGTGATACGGGGCCCAGATCTGCACTCCATACTCTAATACGCTGCGAACCAGAGAACAGTACAGTGACTTCATGGCATGTACGTCGTCAAATTGCGCTGTATTTCTTCTCAGGAAGCCAAGCATGGAGTTTGCTTTAGTGACTGTCATCAATATGTGCTCGTTGAATCCCAATTTCCTGTCTAAAAGTAGCCCAAGGTCCTTGATAGAGCATACTCTCAGAAGCGGTGACTCATTCATCGAATATTCGAACGTGACCGGTGTTCGACTTCGGCTGAAGGTGATGATTTTGCATTTGGCTGGGTTTGTCAACATTCCGTTCATCTTACACCACGATGACAAGCGTTCAATATCAGCTTGCAGAGCCAGGCAATCAACCGTCGTCTTGATAATGTGGTAGAGTTTTAGGTCATCTGCATACAAGAGCTTGCAGCAGCTTAGGTGGTCGCATACATCGTTTAAAAAAAGTATAAAGATGAGAGGACCAAGGTGACTACCCTGAGGAACCCCGGACGGTAGTTGAAACGCATTCGATGTGGCATCGTGAACCTTCACGAAAGCTTTCCTGGACGAAAGGTACGATTCTATCCAGCGAACAATCCACGAAGGAAGACCGAGGCGGCTCAGTTTTGTGATAGCGAGACCATGCGGAACTTTGTCGAACGCCTTGGAGAAATCGATATACACGGCATCAACTTGACGACGCTTCTCGATGGCACCAACCAGAGTGTTAGTGAAGGTCATCAGATTGGTAATGGTGGAGCGTTTCTTCATAAACCCGTGCCGAGATTAACGATCGGACTGCCGTGTACAGCTTATCGTGTAGCAGTTTTTCCAGGACTTTCGCCAAACAGTCCAGTATCGAGATTGGACGGTAGTTTTCCACGCTGTGAATGTTTCCAGATTTGAAGATCGGGGTTATGGATGCTAGCTTCCATGACTCAGGAAAGACGCCGTCAAGAAGTGATCGATTGAAAATAAACTTCACAGGGATGGTCAATGATGCAGCACAATTCCTAATGAAGGAAGGTGGAATTCGATCCGGACCAGGACCTTTCGAGGCGTCAACAGAAGAGAGGGCTTTGAAAATATCGTCGTGGCTGAAGGTGATTTGCTGTAGACGAATATCAAAACTCGGCAAGTTATCGATGTATTCCTGCGGAGTCGGAGCCTGATCGACTTCGTAAACGGTTCGGAAGAATTCCGCAAAGAGATTAGCAGAGCTAGCAGCGTCAGAGGAGCTTTGACTACAGTATGTAACGTCCACTGGAATACGTGCAGAGCCTTTTCGGGAATTTACGAAATTCCAGAAAGATGATGGATTTATCTTGAAACTACTCTGAAAATTGTCAATGTACTGCCGAAAGCTAAGTTCATGTAAACCATTATACTCGGCTTCAGCCAACTGTACAGCAGTTTTATTTGCAGCTGTTTTGGAGCGGAAATAACGTTTCCGAGCTTGGATTCAGCGTCATACGATTATCCACGCACCATTTTTGGAAAGTTTCTAATTGTCGCTGGAGAAATAGAGCATCAGCTTCCGACTTAACGTGGAGAAATAGCTTCATATCGTCAGCGAATGAAAGATGAGGGCACTCCAGCACTAAATTTACGTCATTGTAGTAAATAAGAAATATCAGAGGGCCGAGATGACTCCCCTGAGGTATTCCTGATGTAGCAGTGAATTCTGCGGAGAAGCACTCGCCAATTTTGACCGTGAGGGAGCGACCGATCAAGTATGATGTGAGCCATTGTAAAACATTGCCGCTGAAGCCTAGCTTGTCCAATTTGCGCACTGTAATATCGTGGTTTATTTTGTCGAAGGCGGCGGAAAGGTCGGTGTAAATAGCGTCCGTTTGGGTCACACCACTAAACATTCCGTCAGCAATATATGTCGTGAACGATAGCAGATTCGTTGAGGTGGATCGCTTCGGCTTGAATCCATGCTGATCGATAGATATATACTGCTTACAGTGAGCGAAAACCGATTCGATGACCACAAGTTCAAATAGTTTGGAAACCGCGTTCAGAGCAGAGATTCCTCGGTAGTTGTCGATGTTTCTTCTATCGCCTTTCTTATGAACCGGAAAAATGTAAGCCTTCTTCCAAAGCAATGGGAAGATGCCCTTAGTCAAAGAAAGATTGAACAACTGGCATAGTGGAAACAATAACCCTACTACGCATTTTTTCACGACCGATGCTGGGACTCCATCTGTTCCGACAGATTTGGAGAATTTCATTTTGCTGAAACCAGATTCCAGCATTTCGTTATTCACGGTGATTCGGAACAGCGAACTGTTCAATATTGGAACACTTCTCGTGACTCTCGAGAGCTGGTCTTGAGACAGATTCTCGTTCGAGAAAGTAACAGAAAACTGCGCTGAAGAGAGATTGCAAATTCCCTGTGTGTCAGACGCTTCATGTCCATCGTGAAACATAGATGATGGTAATCCAGACTCCTTGCGTTTTTCATCGACGTATTTCCAGAATAGTTTAGGATTGCTCTTGAATTTCCGCTGAATACGCGTAGGTAGATTACATGGCATCGTTTGCTTGTTCTTTGGTATTGACGGTTAAGTTGTACATATTGTTGCTTCAAAGGTGGGAGACGGTATTTAGAGTATTTTCTAAGTGCAGCCCTCTTATCCGCTTTGAGTCGGCGAAGCTCGGTGGTTTGCCACGGTTGGTGACCGGATGAACGTATGATTTTCTTCGAAACATACCTGTCGATTAGATAGCTCATAATGTTCGTGTAGGTTAGGACTGCAGCATCGACGTCGTCCTTGTCCAAAACTTCATTCCAATCAATGTCTAAAAGCACATCAACCATACTATTAAAGTCAGCACTTCTAAAATCAAACTGTTCGTACTGGTTTTCATAGTAAGGTAAAGTGGAGGATGATGAGGTACTGATTTCACCATAGGCACAGGTGCTACCGATAATATCGGAGCTTCGTCTGGTTTGTTCACGAAGCAGAGATCAAGCATACGGTCATTTTCATTCGTAATAGAATTGATTTGTTGAAGCAGATTATAGCTGTACCCGTCTAGTAAGGCGTTCGTCCCAGCATGGAAAGTTGACTGGGTCGCATCAGCGTACAAAAATCTTCCGGATCCAATTGGCCACTTTAAATTTGGGAGATTGAAATCACCAAGTACAACAGTTTCGTCAGCTGGAAGCGCACTTGAAGCTATTACCGACACCGATTGTACTTGGGCATCGATCAATGCAACGTCTCGAGAACGATCAGGAAGAATATAAACTACGCAGAGATACAGCTTTCTACCTTCCAGTTTTATCGAAACCCACACTTGTTCGATACAGGACCATGAGGTTTCTCTAATCAGGTGAGCTTTCAGGCGTCGGTGGACAGCTATGAGAGCACCCCCCCTGATGATTTTGTACTATTGAGATGATTTCGGTCCGTGCGGAATACATCATAGTTCTGCCCGCAAACTTGGTTGGAGAGAGTGTGGTCGTCGAGCCAGGTCTCCGTCAAAATGATGATGTCGTAGCAGCCATCCGAACACGCGTGTCGATACTCGTTGAGACGGTTGTTTATACCACCAACGTTCTGGTAGTACGCATGTAGTTCAGTACATTGAAGTATTTGTGTATGTACTGACTGGTGTGTGCTAGAAAGCGAAGGTCCATCAGCAGAATCGAAAGAGTTAACATTGCGGTACTTGCCTTGAGCAGGCGGATGGGAGACCCCCATCCAATCATCGACAACAGGACCGGAACGACTCCGACGACAGGATACTTCAAAGGGCACGACGTGTCGAGCGGATTCAGGGCTCCCATGGAGGCTTTAGCAATGCATTCCGGTTCGATGTAATTCCTGGTTGAATTTACTGGACGAAACTCACTGGAGTTGAAATTAGGAGAGATCTGATCGAGCAGGCGTCGAGTGTGGTTGTGTTTTTCGTTGCTCCGTGTTCATTTTCGTTATTTTCTACCCTTCAATTTTCATTACCAAGTGTTAATTTTCATGTGTAGAAATCGATATGAAATTGTGAAAATCAGTGGTTCCCGCATCCATATTAAATCCAGTTTAAATCCAAAATCTAAATTAATTTTACTGAATCAATCTTCGAAAGAAGCGAAGACATGTATTTTGTTTCTGCCTGTGAATTTCATTACGGCGTTTGTCTGGCTCTCATGTTGTGACGTGTTTTTGAATCGCGAGTGTATGGTTGATGGCAGACGATGACATGGAATAAAGTTGGTTCGCTCATTCCAAAAGGTGTTTTAAGTGTTGATCCATATTCAATAGGAAATTTTTGCTGCAGTGAAAATATCGCATTTGAGTGTTGAGCAGGGGGCATGATCAGCGCACAGAAAAAGGCTTGGGTTGTGTAAACACGTAAACTATAGTGGTAGTGGTACTATATGACAATATAAGGCGCTTGCTGCGTTCATATGTAATAGTAATCTGGTTATATCGCTGCGCCCTGTGTTTGGTTCAGGTCGGAAGATTTGGTTTCTCCTCCATAGGTGTTAATGTGTTCGTGCGTTTGATGTTCAGAGATGCCAGATGATTTTTTTTAAATATTAATCGTTTTGCAAACAGGAAATCTGTAAATGTCTTCACTTATTTTGTAATGTATTAACAGAAAGTTTTCGAAGTGAGATGCGTCACGATGTACCATTTCTTGTATTTCGGTGGTTGCTTGATGGTGTGATGCAGTATGGAGCATTTTTGTGGTTTATGAGGAAACTTCGAAAATGTTCTGCATTGTGTTACATTGCCGGGCGTCCACCGCCGAATAGAGGGAGGCGATGTGTCGTGACGTGCTTCATTCTGGGAACTTACTGTAAAGACAGAGCGTGTTCTTTCGTGTGTTTGTGTATATAAAGGTTTTAGAAGCTCCTGTTGTTAACGAAATGAATACATTAACCCACAGATAGTCCTTTTAGTTCAGATGAACTAGCTTAGTTTCAGTATTGTCTCATTCGCCGGTATGGGAGTTCGGGATTGAATGATCTGCTGTGTAATTCGCGAAAACGAGTTCCATAGTGAGTCTATAGGCCATCAAGTAATTTTTCAGTGTGTGGAAGACTCATGCTCTTTTGTTTCGGTCGTACCTTTAGAATTATCTGATCATGCTCTGTTCTGTATGTGTTATGCGTTTCTCTGAGCGGCTAATTAAACCCATGTGTTGCGCGAAACGAGTGATTTCAGCTAAATTTAACAAATACAGGCATGAGCTCCATTTAGCGATGTTCATGGTTGCCAGTCTTTTTGGTGAGTTAGTATTTTTAATTTGCCTTTATCTTCGAAAAGGCTCATCGTCGGATATGAACATCATTATTTACTTTAGATTTGTTTGCAGGTAAGATGTTTTTCAATTAGGTTCCATCCCATAACGACTTTTATGAAAGTTTGTGAGATATTAGATTCATATTCTTTTGGAGTTCTGTCAATGATTCTAGATCCTTATTCAGACTTCAGTTTCCTAATTCAGTTTTTTATACTGTGTTCCCAAATCTCATATTTCCTTTCGGACGGTCATCGATTTGTGTGTTTACCTGTAGTTATTTATGGTATGTGTGGATATAATTGTGCGATATTCATACACTTCGTTCGAAGGATGATGAAACTCGTAGACACTCATAGAATGATCATAGAATTTTTTTTCAAATTGTCTAAAATTCTCAAAGTACGTGCGATAAATATTAACAACACAGGCTTTCCTTATCAGGATACCTAAAGATAATCTTTACCGCGTGTTGTGACAAGTAGAATTTTCAGAATTTCATTTCGTCGAGTGGCTGATAATTCGCGTTTACAGAATCACTTACCACAGTGAATCCTGATTCTTACCTCCTCCCACTAACAACTATCCCTTCCATGATAATCGCTAGGGAACCACGCTATAGAGGCGACCCTTCTGGCCTTCGGGCGGCGGTTATCATACTAACATTCCTTCCCTTCCCCTGGTGACTGTAAGGACGTGGCCGGCGTCGTTATTGCCCATTTAAAGCTCGAATCACCGAAAATTGCACAACGAGAATAATTTGCTAGTCCCAAGCGTCATTCTGTGTGTTCTTTGTGCAATTTGGTTGGTTCAGGTCAATCACGGAGAGCAACTACGAATTGTACAGTCTACCCAAGCTCAAGCTCAAGCTCAAGCTCAAGAAACTCACTGGAGTTGAAATTAGTTTGCGCGGTATCGCTGAAAACGGATCGGAACACAGGAAACAAAGAAGCGGTATTGAGTTTATACTTGTCAGAGTTAGCAAGTTGGAAGACCCCCTCACCAGCTCCGAACACAGGAACGGAACGGCTGAGACGGCTGGCGATGTGAGTAGATGAGCAGCAGTTCACGACTGTGTCGGGTTTACATTGACGATTTATCAGTCATCCTGCTATCGACCAAATGGCAGCAACAGCGAGGCTCTCTAAATAGCGTTTCTCAAGGCCGAGTATGTTTAGTTCAGTTTTATAAATTGGTTTTAAGGCTAGATGCGAATGAACTGAAAAAGCCTGAGATTCTGAGGAAGTTTCTATAATTCAAAACATCATCATCATTACATCAATAAGTTCGAATACGCTCCTAAGTTCACAGAGACTCTCTCAATAAAAATGATGAAAAACAAATCGCTTTTGATTACTTCGGATATTATTTTAGAATGTATCGAAATTTTCAAATAATTCTTTAGTCGAACATTTTGGTGGCCCTGAAAACAACTGATGAGTTTGCGTGGTTTAGTAGAAGCAGTTGAAGATGGGTTATTCGCAAGAACAATGTTGCTAATGCACGCAGTGCATTCAGTATGCATTCCGAATATTTTTTGTGCTAGACACAGTGCGGGCCGAGGCGATGACATAAGGCCAAAAGGCGGACTGCTTCAATATTTCCGTGAACGGTGAGAGCCTCCATGGCGAAGGAGATTGGAGCAATGAATCCTAAACACGCGCGTCGCATTTGGAAGGCTGATGGTGTACAAAAGAGACAGCAGATCGGTCTTCCACCACTGTTATCTATTTGATGACGCATAAAATCAATAATAAATACGTATGATTTAATCATACACAACCAATCCCACGGTAACATAGCAATAAACACGGTAGCGAAATATATAAATAATAAATTAAGGCAAATTGTGAGTTAAGTTTTGTTATCCAGAGTTCGCCGGGAGGCTTGATCAGCACGCGATGAACGCGAGGCATAGAGCGATAGTACGCAACAACATGCTCTTCCTAACGGAAATCGACGAGATCAAGCAGCAGGCTCATTCGTTCGAGAACTCGCGAGCTGATCGGACAAGTTTGAGAATCGATCCGATAACGGTGTTTTTTTTCACGCAGATCTATATTGTGCTTTTTTTCATCAGTGCTTGCGAGTGAAGCGAGCTCAATTAAAAGTGGTGCACGATCGAGACGCTGAGGATCCAGTTCAGATCAACATACATTCATCACACGCTACACAGCAGCGGCAAGTAGAAGTTTATTTTTCTATTGTTCCATATATCATTCCTTCAACCTCCTGTGTACGATTTACACCATTGTCCAACATTGTATTTACCAAATCGGCAAGCGTTGGCATTAGGGGTGTACATCTTTCTTACATTACCGTTGAACTTTTGTTGAAACTTTTTTTCATTTTTGAATTTTATACAATAAAAAATTGAAATAAATATAATACAAATATAATTTATTTACTCATTTATTTTTTTCTATTTTTTATTATTATTCTACACTGTTCACATCGAACAGGTGACTAATTCATTATTATGGCTGAGGGTGGGGAGGATCCCCCATCCACGTCATTGAATGTTTCTGATGCTGACCCACCTCCTGAAGAGCAGTAGGATGAAGCAGACGTTGAGGAGGAAAATTCTGTGTATGAAGTAGAAAGTTCTGAAGATGAGGAAATTGATGAAAAACATGATTTTCGTCTAAAGGAATACCCGGAGGGATTCAAAGGTCCATTCATTGTATACTTTAGACGAAAATCAAAACCTCTTAATGTCATTCGCATCTCAAAAGAACTAACGCAGAAATTTTCCAAAGTTACTGAAATTACTCGGATGGGGCCAGACAAATTACCAGTTGTCATCTCTTGCAGGACCCAAGCGAATGCAATAACGCGCTGTGATCTCTTTGCGATTGAGTATCGTGTATACGTACCCTGTTGCAACGTTGAAATAGACGGTGTAATAAACGAAAAGGGTTTGACTCGAAAAGAGATACTCGATGGTGTCGGTCGCTTCAAGAATTCCTCACTTAAAAGTGTGAAGATTCTTGAGTGCGATCGACTGAAGTCTGTGTCACTTAAAAATGACAAACGAGTTCTCAATCGGACAAAATCTTTTCGAGTGACATTTGAGGGTTCCGCTCTTCCAAACTACGTTGCAATAGGTGCTCTTCGTTTACCTGTTCGGTTGTTTGTACCCCGGGTAATGAAATGCAACAAATGTATGCATCTCAGTCACACGGCCGCCTATTGTTGCAATAAACAACGTTGCGCAGATTGTGGAGAGAGTCATGATGGGACTTCTTGCGCAAAAGAGCGCAAGTGTCTTCATTGCGACGGGGCCCCCCATGATCTTTCTCAATGCCCGGTGTACATACAACGAGGGGAAAAACTCAAGCGTTCCTTAAAGGAACGTTCCAAGCGGACTTATGCAGAAATGCTTAAGAGTTCCGCCTCAACGACTCAGGACAATCCCTACTCCATTCTTCAGAACGACGAGCCTGTTGCAGACGCCTCCAATGCAGGAAGTTCCGGTACATCACAGGGTGCCATTAGGAAAAGAAAAATTACTTCTTTTCCATCACTCCCCAGAAAGAAGACCGAAACTTCCCAAGTTGGAATGAAACCTCGTATCGAACGTGCTGAGAATAGACCGAAGCAAGTACCTCCTGGTTTAAGCGGTTCTTCTACGCACCAGGGGTCCTCAGCACTTCCCGGAGCAGAGCCCAACACGTCTGTTCCTTTTTCGCGGTCGAGGCAACAGCCACAATCTGGCTTGCTTGCGCTTTCTGACCTGGTGGACAATATTTTAAATGCTTTAAATATAAATGACCCTCTTAAAAGCATAATATTATGTTTGCTTCCGATTGTGAGAACATTTTTGAAAGAAAAATGTGGTTTTTTAGCAGCGTTCATTTCCCTCGATGCCTGATTCAGTGCAAGAGGTCAAGCATTTGACCACTGTAATACAGTGGAATTGCAGAAGCATCATCCCTAAACTAGATCAATTTAAATTTTTAATTCATAGTTCTAACTGTGATGTATTTTCCCTCTGTGAAACATGGCTTTCTTCAGCCGACGCACTGAATTTCCTCGATTTCAACATTATTCGCCTCGATCGAAATGACTCGTTTGGTGGCGTACTATTGGGGATCAAAAAATGCCACTCCTTCTATAGAGTCACTCTCCCATCGATGACAGGCATTGAAGTTGTCGCTTGCCAGACACAAATCAATGGCAAAGACCTCTGCATTGCCTCGATATATATTCCTCCAAGAACTATGGTTGGCCGCCATCAGTTTTTTGATATCATCGAGGCACTGCCGGCGCCGCGGCTAATCTTAGGTGACCTCAACTCCCATGGAACAGCATGGGGTTCACTCTACGATGACAACCGTGCCACTTTGATTTATGATCTGTGTGACAACTTCAAATTGACAGTTTTGAATACTGGGGAAGCAACTAGAATAGCCAACCCTCCTGCACGGGCAAGCATGCTAGACATATCACTTTGCTCTTCTTCGTTATCCCTGGATTGCACGTGGAAGGTAATCCAAGATCCCCACGGTAGTGACCACCTGCCAATAATTTTATCGATCGCCAATGAATCAGGTTCTCGTGAGTCAGTCGATATTGCGTATGACCTCACGAAAAATATTGACTGGAGAAAATTTGCAGAAATAATATCTGAAGCACTTGTTTCAATGCATGAACTTCCTCCACTCGAAGAGTATAATTTTATATCGAGTTTGATTTACGAAAGCGCACTTCAAGCTCAAAAGAAACGTGTTCCTGCTACCACTTTACGACGTCGTCCTCCATCACTTTGGTGGGACAAGGAGTGTTCAAAGGTCTACCTTGAAAAATCATCCGCTTTCAAAAAATTCCGGAAAACTGGACTAGTGGAATGGTTTCGAAAGCACCAAGCTCTAGAAGCCAAACTAAAAGGTCTGATTAAAGCAAAAAAGCGTGTATATTGGCGAAAGTTCGTCAATGGTTTATCAAGGGAGACCGCTATGAGCACTCTATGGAATACGGCTAGGAGAATGCGTGGTTGGAACCATACAAATGAAGGTGAGGAATACTCTGACCGTTGGATTTTCAAATTTGCAAGAAAGGTTTGTCCCAATTCCGTTCCTGCACAAAGCGGCGTACGCGACATTCCACTCCAATGCGACTATGAGAATTTTTCGATGGTGGAATTCTCAATTGCCCTCCTCTCATGTAACAATTCAGCTCCGGGGTCGGACAAGATTAAATTCAACTTGTTGAAGAATCTTCCCGACTTGGCAAAACAGCGTTTGCTGAACTTGTTCAACAAGTTTCTGGAGCTGAATATTGTCCCGCATGACTGGAGACAAGTGAGAGTGATAGCCATATGGAAACCCAACAAGCCGGCTTGCGATCACAACTCGTATAGGCCGATTGCAATGTTATCCTGTATTCGTAAATTGTTAGAGAAAATGATTCTACTTCGTTTGGACAAGTGGGTTGAAGCGAACAATTTGCTGTCAAATACGCAGTTTGGCTTCCGCCGAGGTAAAGGGACAAATGATTGTCTTGCGCTGCTATCTTCTGAAATCCAAATCGCATTTGCTCGCAAAGAACAAATGGCTTCCGTTTTTCTCGATATCAAAGGGGCATTTGATTCAGTTTCCATGGAAATTCTCTCAGAGAAACTTCATAATCGTGGACTTTCACCAATTCTGAATAATTTCCTGTACAATTTACTGTCAGAAAAGCACATGTTTTTCAATCATGGCAGCTTGAAATCTTCTCGATACAGTTTTATGGGCCTACCACAAGGCTCCTGCCTAAGCCCCCTCTTGTACAGTTTTTACGTCAATGATATAGATGATTGTCTAAATAGATACTGCACGCTGAGACAACTTGCAGACGATGGAGTTATTTCCATCACGGGTACTAATCCCACCGTTCTGCAAAAATCCTTGCAAGATACCCTGAACAATCTGTTCACGTGGGCTCTCAAGCTGGGTATCGAATTCTCTACGGAGAAAACCGAAATGGTCGTTTTTTCTAGGAAGCACGAACCCGCCCAATTCCAGCTTCACCTATCCGGCAAAACGATCAAGCACTCGATGTTTTTCAAATACCTTGGAGTATATTTTGACTCTAAGTGTACCTGGGGAATACACATTGCGTATTTGAAACAGAAATGCCAGCAAAGAATCAATTTTCTCCAAACAATAACCGGGACATGGTGGGGTGCCCATCCAGGAGACCTCATTCAGTTATACAAAACAACGATATTATCAGTGTTAGAATATGGCAGTTTTTGCTTCCGATCAGATGCCAGGATTCATATTCTCAAGCTGGAGAGAATACAATATCGTTGCTTGCGTATAGCAATGGGGTGTTTGCATTCGACACATACGATGAGTCTCGAAGTTTTGGCAGGAGTACCCCCGCTTACTCTTCGGTTCACAGAATTATCCTACAGATTTATCATCCGTTGCAAGATCATGAATCCATTGGTGATTGATAACTTCGAAAATCTACTCCAACTGATTCCTCAGTCAAGTTTTATGTCTTTATACCATGAGTACCTTACCCACGACGTGCACCCTTCACCAGGCATCTCCAACCAAGTTTGCTTCCCATACTTTTGCAATTCCTCTGTCATTTTTGATCTGTCCATGCGACAAAAAATCCATGGAATCCCAGATCATCTACGCTCAGATTCTATTCCGCCGATATTTTCGGCAGAATATGGGGGCATAGTTAGATCTGATAAAATGTTCTTTACTGACGGTTCATTCATAAACGGGTCCACTGGCTTTGGCATCTTCAATGAAAATTCCAGTGCCTCTTTCAAACTCAAAGATCCTTTATTCCGTGTATGTTGCTGAACTGGGTGCGATATACTACGCACTGGGGATCATTGAAACATTGCCCATCGACCACTATTTTATTTTTTCAGGCAGTCTCAGCTCAATAGAGGCAATTCGTTCGATGAAAGTTGATAAACGCTCATCTTATTTCCTAACAAGAATAAGACAACTATTGAGTGTTTTGGTCGAAAAATTATTCAAGATTACCTTAGTATGGGTTCCCTCTCGTTGCTCGATTCCGGGGAATGAGAAAGCGGACTCGCTAGCTAAGGTGGGCGCTTTAGAAGGCACTCTTTTTGAAAGACAAATTGCTTATAATGAATTTTTCCACATTCCTCGTCAATATACGCTCGTAAGTTGGCAGCGCATGTGGAGTGGAGATGAGTTCGGTCGTTGGTTACACACGATTATCCCTAAGGTCTCGACGAGTGCATGGTTCAAGGGATTGAATGTAGGTCGTGATTTCATTCGCGTGATATCTCGGCTTATGTCCAATCACTACAACCTAAACGCGCATCTCTATCGCATTGGGCTCGCAGCAAACAATCTTTGTGATTGTGGCGATGGCTACCACGACATCGAGCATGTTGTCTGGTCGTGTATCCGGTTCCATGCTGCTCGCTCTCAGCTCTCTAGAGCACTAAGAGCACAAGGCAGACAATCGGATATTCCCGTCCGGGATATCTTAGGTAGCCGTGATCCTGATCTTCTGCTTTATCTATACCTGTTCCTCAGAAACGCCGATGTCAACGTTTAATGATGTTTCCTTCGTTGTGTCCCCGTTTCATATCCCTCCTATCCGATCGATAAACTTTCACTTAGTCGCCGCAATACATACACACACTCTTTACAGACACACGGGCCAAAGGTTGTGCAGTCCACTGATCATTCAAAAAGAGCCAAAGGTTGTACCGCTCATGACAACTCTACACGAACTGATGATTGCGCCGGCTAGTGACCATTCTATCCTGGATTCCTCGAGTCGAGAAAGACGCACCACGCTAGATATGAGGTACAGACTAGGGGGGCGTTGCTGATTAATGGTCAGCTGCATCCCAATAGGAAGTATCCCGTGTCGGGCACACGTACAGAGCATTGGAGACAGTAACATCCCAATTACGAAAACACTTGTAATACTAACCTCGAGCTAACCGCGAGTAATCGGTTACATATTACTAACATAGATAATAAGAAAAATTGTACTGAACTCCCGGCCCCGTGAGGCTAACGCCATATGAGCCTTTATAAAAATATATATTTTGGAAAAAAAAGCAGCAGGCGCAGAGAGAACTAAGCTCCAGAACAAGCAGAGCAAGTAATGTGTCGAGACGAAGTTCAGTACGGCTGAACAATTCATCCGCGAGTGGGGCACGCGAATCAGCACCAGTGGAGGCCACAGTACAACAACCCCCTGAGCGGAAGACCCACAGCCAGATCAACAACTACTACGCGATCTGGTCTTCCACTACGACGAGGCGATCTCACAGTTTCGCGACACAGACTCTTTGTCACGCCCCAGGATCCCGAAGTTGCGCAGGCTGCAGGCTGACAATGCAGTAAAGCTCATGAACGAGCACGTTCTTCCGCTCCACTTGGTTGATGCTGAGAACATGGAGGAGCTGCAACTGAAAGTTTACTGTGCTGCTGTGGCGACAGTCAAAAGTTTAGCATACCGTATAAGGCCAAAAGGCGGACTGCTTCAATATTTCCGTGAACGGTGAGAGCCTCCATGGCGAAGGAGATTGGAGCAATGAATCCTAAACACGCGCGTCGCATTTGGAAGGCTGATGGTGTACAAAAGAGACAGCAGATCGGCGAAATTATGTCGCCAAGCTGCTGTGATCGTCCGGCCTACTAAACTTTTTCAGCTGGGAGCTCACCAGCTGACGGAAAAACTCGACACACTGGTACAGTAATTGAGCGTCCCTACAAAACGGCTGAAACGTTACTCTGACTCTGCAAAGCGCCAGGAACAAATCGGATGTTCAGAGATAACGAGAAAGCGTTCTACGACCACATTAGCGACGAGAAGCCCGACTACCGCGAAGGTTTGCCAGATATTTGCGATTTGACGAACTTCTAGGCTGGTATTTGGGAGACCCCAGTAGAACATCGCGACGGGCAAATGTGGTTAAGACGGGAGGAGGAGAATTGTGGTGAAATTGGAGAAATGCCAGCTGTCATCGTCGGAGAGAACGATGTCCGCGAAGCCTCACGGTACCTGAGGAACTGGGCAGCACCGCGCCCCGATGGTGTCCAGAACTTTTGGCACAAGAAGCTGACGTCTCACATCCAAAGATAGCTGAGTGCAAGTGCGTAACAAGGTGCTACGTGACCCACACAACCTTCTGGAATCACCTTCCTCCTCCCGAAAGACAGCAGCATCATTACCGCCAAAGTTTCTGCCCACTGCGAACAACTCCATATCATCGCAGAAGAGCAGAAAGGATGTAAAAAAAACCGCATGACTGTGAAGACCAGGCCATCGTCGACGTAGTCATAGTCGGCCAGGCGGTATATAACCAGCGGAACCTAAGCATGGCCTACGTCGATTACAGGAAGACTTATGACTCCATACCTCACTCGTTTCTCGTCCGGGTATTGGAGCTCTACAAAATTGATCACGTCGTCGTTAGGTTCCTGCAGCATGCGATGAGGCAGTGGAGCACGTCTCTGCACCTTAGTGATGGGGAAAATGTGTTGCAGTCTAGAACGCTGCAGATAAAGAGGGGAATATTCCAAGGCGACTCTTTCGGCCCGCTTTGGTTTTGTCTGGCCCTGAACCCCCTCAGTAGGACGCTCAATAGAAACGGTTATGGCTATAGAATAAGGTATGATGACGGCACCCACGAAGAAGTGACCCATACCTTCTACATGGACGATCTTAAGGTCTACGCTGATTCACGTCAGCATCTAGGTGTTGTTACAGACCAATGACGCAACAGGGAGGGCAGTTCAATTTTTGTTTAATTAAATGTAGTAATTGTTGAAAAATAGTTTTTAAGTAAATTTGTTTTGTTTCTTGTCAGCTGGTTCCTGAATTATATTGTCTTTAAATGTAAATTTTTTGTATGAATTCTGTATTGTACTAACTAACATTAGCTTTATGTGTATAAATGTACTAACCTCAATAGTGTAATTTGTACTAATCGTCAGCCCCCTTGAACAAAATCGGCGGGCAAGAGATAATTCATTGATGGTGTTCCGGAAGTGGGAGAGATAGTGAGAGAGGAAGGAATGCGATAGAGGAATATTTGGGAGAGGAAGGATTGAGAGAGGAGAGTAGACGGAAAAAGGAAGAAGGATTAAGGTTTCGTGGAGGGAAATGAAAAAGGCCTCGGCCACTTTAGCTGGAGTTTGGAAGCGACCAACACCTATTTAAAGATAGTGAAAAGTTATAGAAAAGTGAGTGTTATACTCCTGGGCGTGTGTTTAAGAAAACAGGGACGTTCCGGTTCACGCCACGTTGTTTCCAAGCGGGCCCCAACGGTCGACGAACGGCGCCGCAACGAATAAACTATTCAAATAAAAATTTGTAAATCGTAAACCAATTACCAGTTCTTTTATATAGCTTTCATTTCGAACCAGCCCTATTGGTCTTCTCTCTTGGTTGTGACAGTGTCGTCCGCGGTACAGGGAGTCCCCCGTAGTTCGGAAGCCGACCCTGAGATAAATTAGATAGAGGTGAGCTAAGCTGGGCGGTTATGGAGTAATCCATAACTTTCAGTGTATCTATCCGGGTTGTCGACATTATAAGTGTTATATCCATCGTTTCGGCAACACTGCAACACTGTTAGTACAACCATCATCCAGGAAAAAAGCTGCTGTCAATTACACTTACCAGCAACACACGTGAAGAACGACATGTATCTTTTCATACGTAGTTTAAATATAAAGAGAAATCTATAGTTTGTATTTGCACGCGTTTCTTATACAATACGATTACTCCCGTAACCCGTTGTGGCTTTTGGCATAAAGTTACAACAGTTTGGCGACGAGAATTGAGGAATTTGTGCTGTTCCCGGAAAAGGTGCTGCCGCTGATACACCTAACCCTACTTTGCTATGGCTACGGGAGGAAGTTCTGCTGTTGCTGCTGCTGCGATGCCTGCTTCATTCACCTTCGAACCATTCAACCCTGCTACAATGAAATTCGATCGCTGGCTCGAGCGACTGGAAGTGTCTTTCCGGATTTACAAGGTTGGTGCTGATGACAAACGCGACTATCTTCTTCATTATATGGGAGCTGTCACATACGACGTGCTGTGCAATAAACTGAAAGCGGAGGCTCCCGTTACGAAAACATACGAACAAATTGTCGTTTTGCTGAAAGGGCATTTTAGTCCTGCTCCTCTTGAAATATTAGAAAATTTCAAATTCATCAGCCGTAAACAACTGGAGCACGAGTCGCTTAGTGATTACATTACGGATCTCGAAAAGTTAGCACAGACATGCAATTTCGGTGATCATCTCGATACTGCCATCCGTAATCAATTCGTTTTCGGGTTGCGGAATCGCGTGATTCAGTCTCGTTTGCTAGAAGTAAGAGACCTCACGCTAGCGAAAGCCAAAGATGTCGCATTTGGAATGGAAATGTCACATCGTGGAACGGACGAAATGCATGGTTCTACTTCGAAACCGGTGGTGCAGCATATCGAACATGGTAAAAAGAAATTGAGGAACGTTGCTGCTAAATTGAATTTGTCTACAAAGGAGAAGCCTAAAAACGTTGCACCCGGCAAAAGTTGCTATCGTTGCGGGGATTCAAATCATTTGGCTAACAAGTGCAAGCATCAATCAACAGTGTGCAATTTCTGCAAGAAGCAAGGACACTTGGAAAAGGTGTGCCAAGCGAAGCTGAAAGGAAACAAGGCGAAGGCTGATACACATCACATTGAGAGCTCATCGACAGTGAGAGACATCCTACACATACACAGTATCCGGAGCTTCGTCGACAAGTTTCTGTTGGATCTGATGATTGATGGGAAGAAGCTGACGTTTGAGGTGGACACCGGTTCACCTGTCTCTCTGATCAGTGCTAGAGACAAGAAATGTTATTTCAAGGACTACGACATACATCCGACAAGTACAAAACTGGTGAGTTATTGCGATACCGACATTGTAACGTTAGGAAAAATTTTTGTAAATACTATTTCGAACGGTGATAAGCTCACATTACCCTTGTACGTTGCAGAGTCAAATCGACACCCACTACTAGGGCGTGATTGGTTGTTAGAGTTAAACTTGGACTTCAATAGTGTATTTAAGCCAGATGTTCATTCTGTAACTCATGCAAATACTTCTCAACAGCCAACACCTTCCGCACTAGAGAATTTGCTTACTAAATATTCTGATGTATTCGATAACAACATGGGTAAGATTGTTGGGATTCAAGCTTCATTGAAATTGCGGTCTGATTCACAGCCAGTATATATCAAGGCTAGACCAGTTGCTTTCGCGGTACGAAGTGCAGTCGAAAAAGAAATCGATAAGTTCGTTGCTGATGGTATTTGGGAAAGAGTAGACCACTCTGATTGGGCGACCCCTGTGGTTCCAGTACGGAAGACAGGAGGAAAAGTTAGACTTTGTGGTGATTATAAGATCACAATAAACCCTTGTTTGCTGGTGGACGACCATCCATTACCGACAGTAGAAGAATTATTTGCTACCGTCGCAGGAGGTGAGCGTTTTACAAAATTGGATTTGTCTCAGGCATATTTGCAACTTGAAGTTCGGCCTGAAGACAGGGATTTTCTAACCTTGAGTACACACAAAGGCTTGTACCGGCCGACCAGGTTGATGTATGGTGTGGCTTCTGCGCCCGCTATATTTCAGCGACTGATGGAGGAAATTTTACAAGGTATCCCTGGTGTCACTGTTTTTATTGACGATGTTCGTGTCACTGGTCCTGACGATAAGACACATTTGCTGAGACTCGAGGAAGTTCTCAAACGATTGAGTATTCATGGTATGCGTGCGAACCGTGACAAGTGTGATTTCTTTGCCGAGAAAATCGAATACTGTGGTTATATGGTAGACAAGTTTGGAATTCACAAGTTACAAAAGAAAATGGATGCGATTCAAGGTATGCCAGTTCCGAAAGATAAGGATCAGGTTCGTTCGTTTATAGGTTTGGTTGGTTACTATGGAAGATTTTTTCCCAATCTAAGCACAATTCTTTACCCTCTAATTAGCTTGCTCAAGGATGCTGTTCCATTCGTATGGAGTGAGAAGTGCGATAAAGCCTTCAATTACGTGAAAAAAGAAATGCAGTCAGAACGTTTTCTTGTGCACTACGATCCTACTCTACCTCTTGTTCTGGCAACCGATGCGTCACCATACGGCGTTGGTGCGGTTCTCAGTCATCAGTATCCCGATGGAACTGAGAGACCATTACAATATGCATCACAAACCTTGAGCAGTACGCAACAAAGATATTCACAGATTGACAAAGAAGCGTATGCGATAATCTTCGGCATTCGGAAATTCCATCAATACTTATACGGAAGACGTTTCGTTTTAGTTACCGACAACAAGCCTGTTTCTCAGATCTTTTCAGAGAATAAAGGACTACCTACAATGTCTGCTATGCGTATGCAGCATTATGCCGCTTTCTTACAGTCGTTTGATTATAAAATCAGATACTGCCGCTCTTCTGATCACTGCAACGCTGACGCAATGTCTCGTTTACCTTTGTCTATTACCGATCCTGAGTCGGAAGTAGAGGAATCAGATGTAGTAGAGATACATACGATTGAAACTCTTCCTCTGACAGTGGATGAACTAGCTTCTGCGACGCTTGCTGACAATAATGTCAAAGTCTTAATACAGGGTTTAAGATTAGGGAGAGTAGTCGAACCGAAATACAGATTTGAAGTGAACCAAGCGGAATTCAATCTCCAAAAAGATTGTCTCATGAGAGGTATACGTGTTTATATCCCTTCTGCGCTACGTTCAAAGGTTTTGAATGAACTCCACTCTAGCCATTTCGGCGTTTCTCGTATCAAATCGCTTGCTCGGGCATACTGTTGGTGGGAAGGAATTGATAAGGATATTGAACGCATGGTTCAGGACTGTGGTTCGTGTCAAGCTACTAAAGCAAATCCTCCCAAAGTATCATTCCATTGCTGGGAATCACCTTCAGAACCGTTTCAACGTGTCCATGTGGACTATGCTGGTCCATTTCTTGGATTTTATTATTTGATATTTGTCGATGCGTATTCCAAATGGCCAGTGGTGCGTGTATTGAAGAACATGACAACTGAAACTACTATTCGTGAATGTAGAGATTATTTTGCCACCTACGGTATTACTTCTGTTTTCGTTAGCGATAACGGACCTCAATTTACGTCTACTGAATTTGCTAAATTCTTGCGTTTGAATGGCGTGGTTCACAAGTTTAGTGCACCGTACCATCCGGCCACTAATGGTCAAGCCGAGCGTTTTATTCAAACGATGAAGACAAAGCTAAAAGCTTTAAATTGCACTCCATCGCAAGTTCATGCCGAATTGTCCTCTATCTTACTTTCCTATCGGAAAACTGTTCACCCAGCTACGGGTCAATCTCCTTCTATGCTTGTCTTTGGTCGACAAATAAAGTCTCGTTTAGATCTCATGGTACCGTCGGGAGATGTTAATCGTAGCGAAATTCAAGGAAAAGTTCGCGAGTTTCAAATAGGTGCTCGTGTGTCGGCTAGAGAGTATTTGCATGACAATAAATGGAATTTTGGTAAAATCAAGCAACGTTTAGGAAAATTACATTATCTAATCGATCTTGACGATGGCCGTACATGGAAACGCCATATTGACCAATTGCGCGGTGTTGGCTCTGGGGTACAAAGCTTTCCACCGAACGAATTTTTCTCGCGCGGAAACGGGTTAAACTCTGATGAAAATTCAAAGAACAATGTCGAAATAACTTCTGGTGCCCGTATTCAAGACCACTCAAACGTTCCAGACTGTATTGATTCTAATATTCCTTGTCTTACACAAGCCAAAACAACTACTGAGACAGCTGAACGGGTGTTCACTTCAAACGGCCAGTCCGATGCCCAGAGATCAACGGGTTCTACAGATTCTACTGTATGTCAAGGTATGCGACGTTCATCGAGAACCGTTCGAGCTCCACAACGTCTTGACCTCTAGGAAGGAAGGAACTTTTCTACACGCGGGAAAGCTGTTATATCCATCGTTTCGGCAACACTGCAACACTGTTAGTACAACCATCATCCAGGAAAAAAGCTGCTGTCAATTACACTTACCAGCAACACACGTGAAGAACGACATGTATCTTTTCATACGTAGTTTAAATATAAAGAGAAATCTATAGTTTGTATTTGCACGCGTTTCTTATACAATACGATTACTCCCGTAACCCGTTGTGGCTTTTGGCATAAAGTTACAACAATAAGCAGGGACATCTTGTAAGTATTCGCTAGCTCAGAGGTAGACTTAACCTCAGGGTCGGCTTCTCCACCAAGTACGCAGTGGACTCACGATGCGAAACGGAATTAAAGTAGAACCACTATTAAAGGATTCGTTATATAATAAGAACAGAAGGTAAGTATGATAATGTATTTCTTTATTTCTTTTCAGGTTAGGGGGTTAGTACCGATGCGGCCGGACAGGAACTGTAGAGCAGGTAAGTCGGCGAATTGTAGGAGAGAGAGAGGTAAGTTGTGGTTTCGTATTACTCACGCAAGGTGCCAGCTGACGGTCGTCGACCTCATTGGTTCCAGTACGGTTCACCGTACTGTTACCTCAAAGACTTTGGATCGACTCACCCGAAAGCGTGTGGAGCAACGATGACGTTGGGGGCTCGCTGACCACCGGTACTCGATCTGAGGTACCTCCACCGTCGGAACTTCACTGCGAGGAGGGTGGATGTCACTCGGCGCGTACGATTCCCGGGAGTTGCGACCTTCCAGCCCGTATTTTCTCTCGCACTCTTAAACTTTTAAAAGTAACTTTCACTTTAAGTATTTTCCGAATCACCAAACGATTCCTTCGACGGTCCGTGAGCTAAGAAACAGTCGAGTCGTCCTCGCCTCCCTTCACAGCTCAAAATCCTTCTTCCTCCTGTTACCTTCTCACTCTCTCTCTCTCTCTCTCTCTCTCTCTCTCTCTCTCTCTCTCCTTTTCCTTTCCGCTATTTGCATTTGGGACCGGAAATCTTCCAACCGGTCTCGCTGTAGTTATTGTTTATTTTCACAGTTGATTTCGTCCGCTTTCGAATTGACCTTTTGTGAAGTGGAACAAAGGAAGCAGCGCTCTTGCAGCTTGCAGCCATTGGCGGCTGTTGAACATTGGCATAACGGGATCGCCATCGTGTGGCTGTCGTTAACGGGAATTATCATCACGTGACCGTGTGAGCTATTCTTGCGCTATTGTGTTGATCCATAGCGCGTAGCCTCTGTCTCTCCCTGGTTAGGGCAGTAGAGCGCAGTATCGGAACAACTTTTATATTAAGGTACACATATTTAATATTAATATTATTGTTCAACTCATATGTTCATTGCTTAATATTATCATCATAATTTTTTGTTTGTTTGTTTTGTTATTTTTTTTTTGAGATTATTGTTAAAATCAATAATGGATTAGAAATAAGACACAAATTTTTGTAAAATGGAGAATAGTGGAGGATCTCCAGAGATGGAGATCTCCGATAATGAATCCCATTCAAGAAGATAATTCTTCTGGGGACGAATCTGCTCATCCTTCCAAGCCCCCATCTAAGAAAATAGCAAGCCTCCCTTCTGAACCCACTGTTACTTCCACTCCCCCTCTCCCATCATCGATTTCGCTTCCCCCTTCTGATGTTTCCGATCCAACCCAATCCTCGTCCTCGTCCTCGTCCTCGTCCTCGTCTTCTCCCTCTGTTGTCTCCGCTCCACGTGTCAGAGTTTATCCAGAAGATGCACCTGGAACTGGCCCGTGGGTTGTTTTCCTCCGGCCAAAACCAAAAGGAAAAAGCCTTAACGTGATTCAGATCATGAAAGATCTGGCCAGATACACTTCTGTATCTGAAATTCGCAGGGTTAGACCGAACAAATTGCGGGTTGTCGTGAATGAACGGAAACACGCAAACGAGATTGTTGCTGACCAACACTTCACTCTCGAATATAGAACTTTTATACCCTCCCATAACGTAGAAATTGAAGGGGTGATAACTGAAACGGGTCTGACGAGCGAACAAATAAAAAAAGAAGGAAAAGGCAAGTTCAAGAAGCTTCCCTCAATGGAAGTAAAGATCTTGGACTGTCGCCAACTCGGGAAACTCTCCCATGATGGGGACCAAACTAAATTTACGCCGCCAGACTCGTTTCGAGTCACCTTTGCTGGTGCCGCCCTCCCTGACTACGTTATGGTGGACAAATTGAGACTACCTGTGCGACATTGTAACGTTAGGAAAAATTTTTGTAAATACTATTTCGAACGGTGATAAGCTCACATTACCCTTGTACGTTGCAGAGTCAAATCGACACCCACTACTAGGGCGTGATTGGTTGTTAGAGTTAAACTTGGACTTCAATAGTGTATTTAAGCCAGATGTTCATTCTGTAACTCATGCAAATACTTCTCAACAGCCAACACCTTCCGCACTAGAGAATTTGCTTACTAAATATTCTGATGTATTCGATAACAACATGGGTAAGATTGTTGGGATTCAAGCTTCATTGAAATTGCGGTCTGATTCACAGCCAGTATATATCAAGGCTAGACCAGTTGCTTTCGCGGTACGAAGTGCAGTCGAAAAAGAAATCGATAAGTTCGTTGCTGATGGTATTTGGGAAAGAGTAGACCACTCTGATTGGGCGACCCCTGTGGTTCCAGTACGGAAGACAGGAGGAAAAGTTAGACTTTGTGGTGATTATAAGATCACAATAAACCCTTGTTTGCTGGTGGACGACCATCCATTACCGACAGTAGAAGAATTATTTGCTACCGTCGCAGGAGGTGAGCGTTTTACAAAATTGGATTTGTCTCAGGCATATTTGCAACTTGAAGTTCGGCCTGAAGACAGGGATTTTCTAACCTTGAGTACACACAAAGGCTTGTACCGGCCGACCAGGTTGATGTATGGTGTGGCTTCTGCGCCCGCTATATTTCAGCGACTGATGGAGGAAATTTTACAAGGTATCCCTGGTGTCACTGTTTTTATTGACGATGTTCGTGTCACTGGTCCTGACGATAAGACACATTTGCTGAGACTCGAGGAAGTTCTCAAACGATTGAGTATTCATGGTATGCGTGCGAACCGTGACAAGTGTGATTTCTTTGCCGAGAAAATCGAATACTGTGGTTATATGGTAGACAAGTTTGGAATTCACAAGTTACAAAAGAAAATGGATGCGATTCAAGGTATGCCAGTTCCGAAAGATAAGGATCAGGTTCGTTCGTTTATAGGTTTGGTTGGTTACTATGGAAGATTTTTTCCCAATCTAAGCACAATTCTTTACCCTCTAATTAGCTTGCTCAAGGATGCTGTTCCATTCGTATGGAGTGAGAAGTGCGATAAAGCCTTCAATTACGTGAAAAAAGAAATGCAGTCAGAACGTTTTCTTGTGCACTACGATCCTACTCTACCTCTTGTTCTGGCAACCGATGCGTCACCATACGGCGTTGGTGCGGTTCTCAGTCATCAGTATCCCGATGGAACTGAGAGACCATTACAATATGCATCACAAACCTTGAGCAGTACGCAACAAAGATATTCACAGATTGACAAAGAAGCGTATGCGATAATCTTCGGCATTCGGAAATTCCATCAATACTTATACGGAAGACGTTTCGTTTTAGTTACCGACAACAAGCCTGTTTCTCAGATCTTTTCAGAGAATAAAGGACTACCTACAATGTCTGCTATGCGTATGCAGCATTATGCCGCTTTCTTACAGTCGTTTGATTATAAAATCAGATACTGCCGCTCTTCTGATCACTGCAACGCTGACGCAATGTCTCGTTTACCTTTGTCTATTACCGATCCTGAGTCGGAAGTAGAGGAATCAGATGTAGTAGAGATACATACGATTGAAACTCTTCCTCTGACAGTGGATGAACTAGCTTCTGCGACGCTTGCTGACAATAATGTCAAAGTCTTAATACAGGGTTTAAGATTAGGGAGAGTAGTCGAACCGAAATACAGATTTGAAGTGAACCAAGCGGAATTCAATCTCCAAAAAGATTGTCTCATGAGAGGTATACGTGTTTATATCCCTTCTGCGCTACGTTCAAAGGTTTTGAATGAACTCCACTCTAGCCATTTCGGCGTTTCTCGTATCAAATCGCTTGCTCGGGCATACTGTTGGTGGGAAGGAATTGATAAGGATATTGAACGCATGGTTCAGGACTGTGGTTCGTGTCAAGCTACTAAAGCAAATCCTCCCAAAGTATCATTCCATTGCTGGGAATCACCTTCAGAACCGTTTCAACGTGTCCATGTGGACTATGCTGGTCCATTTCTTGGATTTTATTATTTGATATTTGTCGATGCGTATTCCAAATGGCCAGTGGTGCGTGTATTGAAGAACATGACAACTGAAACTACTATTCGTGAATGTAGAGATTATTTTGCCACCTACGGTATTACTTCTGTTTTCGTTAGCGATAACGGACCTCAATTTACGTCTACTGAATTTGCTAAATTCTTGCGTTTGAATGGCGTGGTTCACAAGTTTAGTGCACCGTACCATCCGGCCACTAATGGTCAAGCCGAGCGTTTTATTCAAACGATGAAGACAAAGCTAAAAGCTTTAAATTGCACTCCATCGCAAGTTCATGCCGAATTGTCCTCTATCTTACTTTCCTATCGGAAAACTGTTCACCCAGCTACGGGTCAATCTCCTTCTATGCTTGTCTTTGGTCGACAAATAAAGTCTCGTTTAGATCTCATGGTACCGTCGGGAGATGTTAATCGTAGCGAAATTCAAGGAAAAGTTCGCGAGTTTCAAATAGGTGCTCGTGTGTCGGCTAGAGAGTATTTGCATGACAATAAATGGAATTTTGGTAAAATCAAGCAACGTTTAGGAAAATTACATTATCTAATCGATCTTGACGATGGCCGTACATGGAAACGCCATATTGACCAATTGCGCGGTGTTGGCTCTGGGGTACAAAGCTTTCCACCGAACGAATTTTTCTCGCGCGGAAACGGGTTAAACTCTGATGAAAATTCAAAGAACAATGTCGAAATAACTTCTGGTGCCCGTATTCAAGACCACTCAAACGTTCCAGACTGTATTGATTCTAATATTCCTTGTCTTACACAAGCCAAAACAACTACTGAGACAGCTGAACGGGTGTTCACTTCAAACGGCCAGTCCGATGCCCAGAGATCAACGGGTTCTACAGATTCTACTGTATGTCAAGGTATGCGACGTTCATCGAGAACCGTTCGAGCTCCACAACGTCTTGACCTCTAGGAAGGAAGGAACTTTTCTACACGCGGGAAAGCTGTTATATCCATCGTTTCGGCAACACTGCAACACTGTTAGTACAACCATCATCCAGGAAAAAAGCTGCTGTCAATTACACTTACCAGCAACACACGTGAAGAACGACATGTATCTTTTCATACGTAGTTTAAATATAAAGAGAAATCTATAGTTTGTATTTGCACGCGTTTCTTATACAATACGATTACTCCCGTAACCCGTTGTGGCTTTTGGCATAAAGTTACAACAATAAGCAGGGACATCTTGTAAGTATTCGCTAGCTCAGAGGTAGACTTAACCTCAGGGTCGGCTTCTCCACCAAGTACGCAGTGGACTCACGATGCGAAACGGAATTAAAGTAGAACCACTATTAAAGGATTCGTTATATAATAAGAACAGAAGGTAAGTATGATAATGTATTTCTTTATTTCTTTTCAGGTTAGGGGGTTAGTACCGATGCGGCCGGACAGGAACTGTAGAGCAGGTAAGTCGGCGAATTGTAGGAGAGAGAGAGGTAAGTTGTGGTTTCGTATTACTCACGCAAGGTGCCAGCTGACGGTCGTCGACCTCATTGGTTCCAGTACGGTTCACCGTACTGTTACCTCAAAGACTTTGGATCGACTCACCCGAAAGCGTGTGGAGCAACGATGACGTTGGGGGCTCGCTGACCACCGGTACTCGATCTGAGGTACCTCCACCGTCGGAACTTCACTGCGAGGAGGGTGGATGTCACTCGGCGCGTACGATTCCCGGGAGTTGCGACCTTCCAGCCCGTATTTTCTCTCGCACTCTTAAACTTTTAAAAGTAACTTTCACTTTAAGTATTTTCCGAATCACCAAACGATTCCTTCGACGGTCCGTGAGCTAAGAAACAGTCGAGTCGTCCTCGCCTCCCTTCACAGCTCAAAATCCTTCTTCCTCCTGTTACCTTCTCACTCTCTCTCTCTCTCTCTCTCTCTCTCTCTCTCTCTCTCCTTTTCCTTTCCGCTATTTGCATTTGGGACCGGAAATCTTCCAACCGGTCTCGCTGTAGTTATTGTTTATTTTCACAGTTGATTTCGTCCGCTTTCGAATTGACCTTTTGTGAAGTGGAACAAAGGAAGCAGCGCTCTTGCAGCTTGCAGCCATTGGCGGCTGTTGAACATTGGCATAACGGGATCGCCATCGTGTGGCTGTCGTTAACGGGAATTATCATCACGTGACCGTGTGAGCTATTCTTGCGCTATTGTGTTGATCCATAGCGCGTAGCCTCTGTCTCTCCCTGGTTAGGGCAGTAGAGCGCAGTATCGGAACAACTTTTATATTAAGGTACACATATTTAATATTAATATTATTGTTCAACTCATATGTTCATTGCTTAATATTATCATCATAATTTTTTGTTTGTTTGTTTTGTTATTTTTTTTTTGAGATTATTGTTAAAATCAATAATGGATTAGAAATAAGACACAAATTTTTGTAAAATGGAGAATAGTGGAGGATCTCCAGAGATGGAGATCTCCGATAATGAATCCCATTCAAGAAGATAATTCTTCTGGGGACGAATCTGCTCATCCTTCCAAGCCCCCATCTAAGAAAATAGCAAGCCTCCCTTCTGAACCCACTGTTACTTCCACTCCCCCTCTCCCATCATCGATTTCGCTTCCCCCTTCTGATGTTTCCGATCCAACCCAATCCTCGTCCTCGTCCTCGTCCTCGTCCTCGTCTTCTCCCTCTGTTGTCTCCGCTCCACGTGTCAGAGTTTATCCAGAAGATGCACCTGGAACTGGCCCGTGGGTTGTTTTCCTCCGGCCAAAACCAAAAGGAAAAAGCCTTAACGTGATTCAGATCATGAAAGATCTGGCCAGATACACTTCTGTATCTGAAATTCGCAGGGTTAGACCGAACAAATTGCGGGTTGTCGTGAATGAACGGAAACACGCAAACGAGATTGTTGCTGACCAACACTTCACTCTCGAATATAGAACTTTTATACCCTCCCATAACGTAGAAATTGAAGGGGTGATAACTGAAACGGGTCTGACGAGCGAACAAATAAAAAAAGAAGGAAAAGGCAAGTTCAAGAAGCTTCCCTCAATGGAAGTAAAGATCTTGGACTGTCGCCAACTCGGGAAACTCTCCCATGATGGGGACCAAACTAAATTTACGCCGCCAGACTCGTTTCGAGTCACCTTTGCTGGTGCCGCCCTCCCTGACTACGTTATGGTGGACAAATTGAGACTACCTGTGCGACTCTTCGTGCCAAAGCCCATGACTTGCAGCAAATGCAAGTCAGTTGGTCACACTTCAGATTATTGTGCCAACAAGGAGCGCTGTGCCACTTGCGGAGAGCAACATGAGGGGAAATCCTGCAGTGCGACTGAGCATAAGTGTCCATATTGCGGAGGATCCCCACACGCGCTCTCAGCTTGTGAAACTTACAAGAGTCGCTGGGAGAAACAGAAGCGCTCTTTAAAGGAACGCTCGAAGCGCACTTTTGCGGAAATTTTAAAGGGCGCTTCTCCACTGGCCCAACAACAACAACAACCAATCTCAACACACAATATCTTTTCCACGTTGCCAGTTGATGAAATGGAAGCGGACACAGCTAGCGGGGGCACTCCGTTTATTTTCAAAGGGAATCCCCGGCGCAAAAATGTGACCACTCCCAAAGTTCAAGAACAAGTCCCCCCGGTGATACCCCCAGTTAGCTTGCCTAAAAAATCGAGTGCAGCGGACAAGCAAAATCAGGTTCCTCCTGGCTTCCGTGGGAATAGTTCACCTTCGAACGACCCAGCACTCGAGGGGACATCAAAAACCCCAACTGTCCCTGTTTTTCCGTCCAGCTCAACTTCCCAATCGGGATTTATAAAGTTGTCTGACCTTTTGGATCAAATCTTCAAGTGTTTTAATGTTTCCGACTCCATCAGAACCATTGTCATTTCAATGCTTCCAGTATTAAAGACAATTTTACAGCAATTGATGCAAACATGGCCCCTCCTTGCAATGATTATCTCTCTTGATGTCTAATTTAGATAGAGAGGTCGGAGATATCACTGTTTTTCAGTGGAATTGTCGTAGTCTTATCCCTAAATTGGATACATTCAAATTTTTAATTCATAAGTTCAATTGTGATGTTTTTGCTCTGTCCGAAACTTGGCTTTCTTCGCGAGATGATCTCTCTTTCCATGATTTCAATATTATACGCTTGGACCGTGATGACAGATACGGAGGGGTGTTATTGGGGATCAATAAGTGCCACTCATTTTTTCGAATTGACCTTCCACCTATTGGAAGGATTGAAGCTGTTGCTTGTCATGCAAACATCAGAGGAAAAGACCTCTGTATTGTCAGCTTGTATTGGCCTCCGAGAGCTGCGGTTAGCCGCAAGCAACTTGTTGACATGGTTTCACTTCTTCCTGAGCCACGATTGATCTTGGGAGACTTCAACTCTCACGGAACTGCCTGGGGGGAACAGTACGACGACAATCGTTCATTGTTGATATATGACCTTTGTAACAGCTTCAATATGACCGTTTTGAATACTGGGGAAACAACACGTGTACCTAAACCTCCTGCTAACCCAGGTGCTATTGACCTCTCGCTTTGCTCGAATTCACTATCGTTAGATTGCAAGTGGAATGTAATCCAGGACCCCAACGGTAGTGATCACTTGCCAATCAAAATTTCCATCACCATTGGGTCGAATTCTTCTGAATCTATAAACATGGCATATGACCTCACAAGACACATTGACTGGAAAAAATATACGGACGCGATTGCTCTAGCCATCAATTCCAGGGATGGTTTACCTCCATTGGAGGTGTATAACTTCCTTTCTTGTTTGATCTATGACAGCGCGGTTCGCGCTCAAACGAAACCCATCCCAGGTTCCACTATTCGTCGAAGGCCTCCCAATCTATGGTGGGATAGCATATGTTCCAAGCTTTATGTAGAAAAATCGAATGCATTTAAAGCTCTTCGGAAACGTGGAACCCCTGAAAATTTTCAGACGTATTTGAACCTTGAAAATCAATTTAAAAATTTGATCAAAGGGAAAAAACGTGCTTATTGGCGAAATTTCGTGGGAGGTTTGTCACGAGAAACGTCAATGAAAAAATTATGGAAAGTGGCTCGAAACATGAGAAATCGCTCTTCAACGAATGAAAGCGAAGAATATTCACATCGATGGATTTTGAATTTTGCACGGAAGGTTTGTCCTGATTCCGCTCCTGTGCAAAAAATTGTTCGAGATATACCACAAGATAGGTGCGATCTTAATTCCGGGTTTTCGATGGTAGAATTCTCTCTTGCTCTCCTTTCATGTAACAATTCTGCTCCGGGATCGGATAGAATTAAGTTCAACTTGCTGAAAAACCTCCCTGATGTGGCGAAACATCGCTTGTTGAATTTATTCAATCGGTTTCTGGAGCATAATATTGTTCCAGATGATTGGAGACAAGTACGAGTTATAGCTATTCAAAAACCCGGAAAACCCGCGTCCGACTTCAATTCGTACCGCCCAATAGCAATGCTGTCTTGTATACGGAAATTGTTGGAGAAAATGATCTTGTTTCGCCTTGATCGATGGGTTGAAACGAATGGCCTACTCTCAGATACACAATATAGGTTCCGCAGGGGCAAGGGGACGAATGATTGTCTTGCGTTGCTTTCTTCAGAAATTCAAATGGCTTACGCCGCAAAAAAACAAATGGCTTCAGTATTCTTGGACATAAAGGGGGCCTTTGATTCTGTTTCAATAGAGGTTTTGTCAGACAAATTACACTCTCGGGGTCTGCCGCCTCTATTGAATAATATGTTATATAACTTGCTTTGTGAGAAACATTTGAACTTTTCTCACGGAGATTCGGCAGTAAGTCGGGTCTCTTACATGGGACTCCCCCAGGGCTCATGTTTAAGCCCCCTTTTGTACAACTTCTATGTAAGTGACATCGACAATTGCCTTACACAAAATTGCAGCCTAAGACAACTTGCAGATGATGGAGTGGTGTCTGTCGTAGGATCAAACGAATCCGACCTGCAAGGACCCTTACAAGATACTTTGAACAATTTTTCAACCTGGGCCATTGGGCTAGGGATCGAATTCTCCACGGAGAAAACAGAGATGGTGGTTTTTTCTAGGAAGCATAGACCAGCAAAACC
This sequence comes from Toxorhynchites rutilus septentrionalis, assembly GCF_029784135.1. Taxonomy (NCBI): domain Eukaryota; kingdom Metazoa; phylum Arthropoda; class Insecta; order Diptera; family Culicidae; genus Toxorhynchites; species Toxorhynchites rutilus. The sequence goes on along the minus strand of NC_073745.1, from coordinate 163,302,147 downwards.
AAAGCTTCAACTTTTGGGTAAACCGATCACTCATGCTATGTCATTCAAGTATCTTGGGGTCTGGTTCGACTCCAAATGTACTTGGGGGCCCATATTAGGTATCTGAGTAAAAAATGTCAACAAAGAATAAACTTTCTCCGTACAATTACCGGCACCTGGTGGGGAGCCCATCCCGAAGATCTTATTATGTTGTATCGAACAACTATTCTCTCAGTGATGGAGTATGGCAGTTTCTGTTTTCAGTCAGCTGCCAAAACACACCTCATTAAACTCGAGCGAATTCAGTATCTTTGTCTCCGTATTGCGTTGGGATGTATGCCCTCAACGCATACCATGAGTCTCGAGGTTTTGGCAGGCGTACTCCCACTAAAAGATCGCTTCAATTTATTATCTCTTCGGTTCCTCATTCGGTGTAAGGTTATGAATCCATTGGTGATCGGAAATTTTGAGCAATTGATCGAGCTAAATTTTCATTCTGGATTCATGAATTCATATCATGAATTCACCTCTATGCAGGTTGTTCCTTCTTCGTATATTCCCAACCGTGTTTGTTTTCCTGACTACATCAATTCCTCTGTACATTTCGATCTGTTCATGAAGGAGAAAATCCATGAAAATCCAGATTATCTTAGATTGGGGTTCGTTCCTACAATCTTCAATGCAAAGTATGGGCGTATCAATTGTGATAATATATACTTTACTGATGGGTCCACTATAAATGAGTCCACAGGATTTGGAGTGTTCAACGTATTTTTTAGCACCTCACACAGTCTTCAGAATCCTTGCTCGGTATATATTGCTGAATTGGCAGCGATATACTGGGCGCTGGACAGCGTCGCCTCACGACCTGTTGAACACTATTACATTGTAACGGATAGTCTTAGCTCTGTCGAAGCTATCCGTTCAGTGAGGCCGGAAAAGCACTCGCCGTACTTCCTTGAGAGAATACGAGAAATTTTGAGTGCTTTATCCAGACGCTGTTATGTCATTACCTTTGTCTGGGTCCCTTCACATTGCTCAATTCCGGGTAATGAGAGGGCTGACTCATTGGCAAAGGTAGGTGCAATTGAAGGCGATATTTATCAGCGTCAAATCGCCTTCAATGAATTTTATTCTTTAGTTCGCAAAAATACCATCGCTAATTGGCAACGCAAGTGGAATGAAGATGAATTGGGCCGGTGGTTTCACTCGATTATCCCTAAGGTTAGCCTCAAACCGTGGTTCAAAAGTCTAGACTTGAGTCGGGACGCACCTTCTCCCGACTCATGTCCAATCACTGTTCGTTAGATGCACTACTCTTTCGTTTCAATCTTGCCAGCAGCAATCTCTGCGTTTGTGGCCAAGGTTATCACGACATCGAGCACATTGTTTGGTCGTGCGAGGTGTATCTGGTCGCCAGATCGAATTTAGAAAACTCCCTTCGGGCCCGAGGAAGACAGCCCAATGTGCCGGTGAGAGATGTGTTGGCTCGGTTAGACCTTGATTACATGTCCCATATATATGTTTTCCTTAAAGCTATAGATCTTCGTGTGTGATTGTCCCTACATCCTTATACCCTCCTCCCTTCCTTTGCGGGTAATTCGTCCCCTTGCTATAAATAGTAGAATAAGTTGAAATGTAAATAAACTATAGATATACGAATAGATTTAAGAATTGAGTGCTCATCAACATTGTTACAAATTCCTTATATCCCATCCTTCTCCTAAAAATATGTCACCCTTCTAAACTCGAGTACACCGCGAGTAATCGGTTTTCCACCTTACTAACCATAGATGTAAGAAAATTGTTTCTATATATATATAGTTTTAAAAATATATTTAAGAATTCGGCTCCTTTAAACTTAAGTAACTGAGCCTGTAAAAATAAACGAATTAAAAAAAAAAAAAAATCTTAATTCCGAATCAATTCAACACTGTTCATCAGTTCTATATTTTCTGGAATTTATCAACTTCGAATAGTTTCATCCTAATTTTTATTCCTACTTCTATGCACGCATTCTTCAAAAACCTTTGGTCCTAGAGCATTCCTTCTATTTTCATTCAAGCGTCTCTCATACTTGTTCTACCCAGATCTACCTTATATCATCCATTCTATTATATCCTATTCTAACTATCTAATCCTACAGATCCAAAACTTTATGTGGATAATTGATCTCTTCACAAAATCAATCGAGACCTTCTGAACTCTCTCGACTGTTTAGAGCCCCTTTCTTCACTTCATCAGTTATTTCGCGAACCCAAGAGTGAATGCTAATATTCTTCTTCAAAACTTATGCTCTGATCTCAATTCTACTAGAAAATGAACGGAGTTTATGATCCAGCCTAGGACTTAAACATCTAGGGAGATGCGAGAAGGCATTGACCTTCCATCTCTATTGTGACAACCTTGAAGAACAATCGACATTCGATTGACGAAACGTCAATAAATCAAGCGTAACCATTTCTATTGTGCATGCGCACAGGCATGGAAATTTCTTTGGAGATTATTCTGGCAAGCTGGGTGTGAATTTCGTCACATTTCCAGTAAACACTGGGAAAATAGAATTATGACTATCATTATTCTAAGTGGAGAATGGTAAGGTACAACTCCAATGACTACTTGGCTACTATCTTACATCTTTTCGTTGCGGTTTAGATTCGGACAATTGTGAAAGAGAACCCGTTCATACAATCCTTTGGTTGTTATCCCGGCTTCAGTAAGGCAGCAGGCCATATTCCCAATTTTTTCCCATTGAGGTCCACAAGCTCATATGACGAGGCACCCTTCTTGTGCACAATTCGTGCTGGAAGAAATTGTGGACCATATTTAGCATTGTATTGGTCCGCGGCGCTAGATAAGGCCATGTTGCGGCGATACACGAGCTGTCCTACATCGAAACTTTTACTGAAGTTCCGATGCCGTAGTCGTTTTCTCCCTTCTTCGTGAGCAATTTTGAGGTTCTTCTGAACCACCTCACGAATCCTCCCGAACATCTGTTCTTGATGGGACAATCGATCTTCAGAGGCAAGTTCATTATCTCCCAGCCAGCTATGATCTCTACCGGTAGCAAGTAGCTCATAACCGTGAGTAACAAAATAAGGAGTCAAATTTGTCGCAGAATGAATTGAAGTATTCAAAACCGTTTCAATTTCAGACAGGCGAACGTCCCAAAGTCTCTGGTCCTCCTTGACGTAAGTACGGATGGCTGCATTGACTGTCCTATTCACCCGCTCGACAGGATTTGCCTGCGAGTGGTATTTGGAGTTAAGCCAATGTCGGATCTGATACTTGTCAAGTAGAGCTTTGAATTCTTTGGATAAGAAGCACGAAGCGTTATCGGTAATCACAACCTCGGGCGTTGAATTGCGGAAAAACCACTGGTCTCGGAGCGTAGCCGAAAGTGACACACTATCGATTCGCCGGAAAGGACATAACATTACCCACTTGCTAAACAAGTCTACGACCGAAAGGATATATTGGTTTTGCTTCTTGCTCCGCGGTAGGGGGCCTATGAAGTCTAGAGCTATAATTTGCCATGGATGATCCGTCATTCGGTATTCACCTAAGGGAGGAGCCATAGCTATATTTGGCGCTTTAGTTTCCTTGCAGATGGTGCATTTTTGAATATATTCACGTCTATCCGCAACCAGATGATGCCAGAAGTATCGTTGACGAATTCTCGATAAGGTTTTGTCGATCCCTAAATGCATAGAATTGTCATGACATTCTTTCATGATTTCTAGACGTTCTCCCGAGGAAGGAACTAATTTCCAGTCGAAGCGGTTATCATGAGGTCCATTCCGCTCTGGAATATATTTGTACAAATTCCCATCGCGTATTTGAAAATCAACATAATCGTCAGGATTCTCAAGGACCTTATACAAGAGTTCGTGATATTCAGGAGCAGAAAAATCAGATGAGACTGTGGCCACACTCCGGGATAACGCATCCGGAACGACGTTCTCTTTTCCCTTTCTGTGCACGAGGGTCATATCATGCTGCTGAAGGGCTGAACACCAACGGCTGCACCTGGAAGCTGTTTTCCATTTGGCTGTTAAAATATGAGTTAGTGCTGAGGAATCTGTTATCACGAAGAAATGAGATCCTTCCACGTATCCGCGGAATGCTTCGATGGACAGGAGAACTGCCAATGCCTCTTTCTCGCAAGCGTGATAATTTTTCTGCGGTGTGGTCAGCTTGTGCGAGAAATAGGCAATGACCCTCTCCTGGTTCTCTTGCATCTGGGTAAGAATTCCAGCTACCGCTACATCGCTTGCATCGGTCTGTATGGAGAACTCTTTCGTGAAATCAGGACTCATCAAAATAGGTGCTGAAATTAGCCTTTCTTTTATATTAATGAAAGCTTCTTCGGCTAACTGATTGCATTTTAAAACCTTAGATTTAGTTTTTAACAGTTCTGTCAATGGAGATGTGATACCACTGAAGTCGCATATGAATCGGCGATAATAGTTCGCCATGCCTAAAAATCGGCGCAACTTGGCAATCGTCGTTGGCCGCTCGTATTCGACAATTGCACGAATCTTCTCCGGGTTTGCTCGGAGCCCTTTTGTGGATAGTAGGTAACCTAAGAAGGAAAGCTCTTTCACGCAGAATTTGGATTTATCCAGGTTGATGGATAGGTTGGCCTTACAAAGTCGCCTAGCCACCTCCTTGAGTAAATTTATGTGTTGATCAAATGTTTCGGAAACAACCACCATGTCATCTAAATACACGAAAACATGGGGTTCTAGTTCACCGTGTCCAAGAACCCTGTTCATCAAACAAGAGAGGGTTGCCGGACTGTTGACTAGTCCAAACGGAAGGCGTGTAAAATGGAACATTCCACGTCCTTGGACGTTGAATGCCGTATAGCGCCTGGAGTTTTTCTCTAACGGGATTTGAAGGAAAGCCTCGCTCACATCTATAGTGCTGAGATAGTTCGCTTTAGGAAGTTGTCCCAATATGCGACCCGCATGCGGTAATGGATACGCATCGCGAATCGTTCGTTCATTAATTTTCCGTGCATCTAGGCAAAGGCGAACCTTTCCTGAGGTTTCATCACGGGCCCCACGTTGGGCGCCAATTGTAAGTATTCGCTAGCTCAGAGGTAGACTTAACCTCAGGGTCGGCTACTTCACCAAGTACGAAGTGGACTCACGATGCGAAACGGAATTAAAGTAGAACCACTATTAAAGGATTCGTTATATAATAAAAACAGAAGGTAAGTACGGTTCACCGTACTGTTACCTCAAAGACTTTGGATCGACTCACCCGAAAGCGTGTGGAGCAACGATGACGTTGGGGGCTTGCTGACCACCGGCACTCGATCTGAGGTACCTCCACCGTCGGAACTTCACTGCGAGGAGGGTGGATGTCACTCGGCGCGTACGATTCCCGGGAGTTGCGACCTTCCAGCCCGTATTTTCTCTCGCACCTCTCAACTTTTAAAAGTAACTTTCACTTTAAGTATTTTCCGAATCACCAAACGATTCCTTCGACGGTCCGTGAGCTAAGAAACAGTCGAGTCGTCCTCGCCTCCCTTCACAGCTCAAAATCCTTCTTCCTCCTGTTACCTTCTCTCTCTCTCTCTCTCTCTCTCTCTCTCTCTCTCTCCTTTTCCTTTCCGCTATTTGCATTTGGGACCGGAAATCTTCCAACCGGTCTCGTTGTAGTTATTGTTTATTTTCACAGTTGATTTCAGGTAATTTTTTTGACAGCAGGCGTTGCCTCACAGGTAAGTATTCTTTGGGAATGGGATGAGTATTAGTGGGTTTTTTTTATCATACTTCTGGATTCCAATCTTATTAACGAATATATGGTTCTTTCTTGTTTCGGTTTTTTTTTATCTCATTAAAACCGTAACAATCTGCGTGGAGTTCGTCCTCGACAAGTGCCGTCCACCTGCTGAAAGGACAATTTACCGAATCCGGAGCCTACGAGGTCTATGACGGCGAGTTTATAAGAGACATGGTTCGTAGCAAATTCTATAAATATCTTGGATTCCGACAGCCCACCGGGATTCGCCACTTCGACATCAATTTGGAGCTGCGAGACAAGTTCTTAAGTCGAGTGAACTGTGTCCTGAGGACTTTCCTCACGCGGGGAACAAGGTACGCGCGATCAACACATTCGCGGTTCTCCTGCTGACCTTCAGTTTTGGTGTAGTCAAATGGAGCAAAACTGACCTAGAGGACATTGAGAGGAGGATGAGGAAAGCATTCAAAGAGGCCGGAATGCACCATCCTCAATCGGCACTGGAGAGAGTGTCACTACCACGCAAAGAAGAGGGACTTGGAATAGTCGACATATGTGCACTGTGTGTTGCCTAGGTACGACAACTGCGTGAGTATTTCGCAGAACGCGCCAACCAAAACGCGCTATACCGGGCTGTCTGCGCCGCTGACAGAGGACACAGCGCTCTGGACTTGGCGCAAACGGAGTACCAACTCAACTGCAAGCTGCAGACAGTGGAAGAGAAGATTGCTTGGAAGCAGAAGGCAGTGCATGGTGCCCACCCCCATCAACTGGATCGGCCACACGTCGACAAGGCTGCATTCAATCTGTGGCTAACATGTGTTGAACTCTCTACAGTAGTAGAAGCCGATGTGATAGCCATCCAGGACAGGATAATGTCGACATGAAACTTCAGGCGAAACGTCTGGCACCAAGACGTTGATGATATTTCCCGGATGTGCCATCAACCAGGTGAAAACATAGAACACCTTATGGGAAGCTGTCCCATTTTGGCCAACGCAGCCTACACCGAGCGCCACAACAACGTGGACCGCATTGTCCATCGACAACTGGCACTCCAATGTGGTCTATTGGAAGACAACGTACCCGACTACTGGTACCTGTCTGCACCTTTCCTGGAAAATGACCGTTTCAAACTTTACTGTGATCGCACTGTTCTGACCGATCTCTCGATCCACCACAACCGTCCAGATATTATGGCCATCATCGGTGTATTCTGTATGTATTCCACTGAACCAGAATCTAGGAGACACCCACGGTCGTAAAATTTGCAAGTACCGACAATTGGTCGTGTAGCTCAAGGAATTGTGGGGGCTAAGGGAGATCCCAAGAATCGTTCCAGTCGTTCTTTCTGGAATTAAAATTGTCTCGAAGACTCTTCTGGAAGCGCTGAAAGTGTTGAATATGGAGAATTAATTGGTCGGCATTCAAAAGTCGGTCTTCCTTAGCACCTGCGCGATTGTTCGACAATTCCTCGTCAGGACTAAAAAGCACGAGTATGCAGATACGTGACTGCAGATACGAAAATTGTTTCATTCATTCACTAATTTAATCAATACAAACAAATGATTACTAAGTCAACGGTATTCCTACGTCAGCCTTGTGGTTATATCATAAACATAATACATAAATTTTTTGTTAACAATTTTCTACAGCTTTACATATATACTTCATTTAACACGCATTGAAGATTTAGTAATTAGATTTGTAGTGATTATCTTATGATTTGTTAACAGGTTCTCTGTTGAATGGGTATAACATCAATCTGCTGCCATTTGATACCACGACGACAAATAAAAATCAATTACTGCCAGCAACAATAATCCCATTCCAAGTCTTCCATGTGGCGATATTCATTAGCGAGAGGCAATTGGAAGTGTTGAAAATTTTAAATATTCGATAAAGAACGCATTTTCGGCACTGTCTGCTGTTTTTTTGTCGTATTGTAACGGTGGTAGAGTTTGAGACGATAAGCACTCTTTTATTGAACCGCATGTGCTAAAGTATCTCCTGTTGAAGTGCTCTTGACGGCATCGACAGCAGCCGTCGTCCAGTGGATTGTACGGAAGAAGACAAATCTCACCCTCCAGCAAAAAAGCATGGTATCGGAATGGCCACAAAATGCCTCGGAGAAAAGGTAAGTGAGATGGACAGCAAGGGCGTAAAATAACAAAGGCAAATAAACAACCGATACGATGGATAAGCAAATATTTTCTCTTTTAGCAGGAAGAGAAGCGTTGGTCCGTTTTTGGCGAATTTTCGGAGATGGAAAGGCTACGGTATTTTCCCAGCGCGGAATTTGGTTGTCTCTAGTCAATTGGCGAACTATCCCGTAGCGTGTGGAAAGAGCGATTGTAAGATTGAAATTGATTTTCCATACGAAATTCCTCAACTTGTTTTTCGCTGGACCCTGTTCTCAATTAAATCAATTCCAGCGAAAATTGAAGCGGCCAATGGAAGGCGGTCTAACAAGAAACAAAAAAAACAGCGTTGTTTTGTAATGTAGATCACAGTGGAAGTGACGGTGTGGACTTTCTCTCGTCAATTTATATGGTTTTTGTAATCACTGAAGCCTTTCTTATATCTTACACATTAAAAGATTAACTGAATGTTTAGCTCAATGAACTATTCTTTTTAAAAATTCTATCGAGTATTCAATACTTAACTAACAGTATCGAATCAGATTCCTTTGAGCTATCCCTCCTACACGCAATTACGGTTCGTTAATCACGATTTGTCACATCACTAATTCACGCTGTGTAAATCCTTGTTACTTTGTAGTGGTTTTCCACCCATCGTGAACAAACGCGTGAGTGTTGTAATTTTGATGAGTTGCTTTTAAGCATTCTTTATTTCACTTGTTTCGCCGCTAAATATTGCCTGTTCTGTGGTTACCAAATTGGGATAATCTCTTCTCAGCAATCAAAGGAGAGACGCGTTCCTAAATAAGTAAAACCGCGGCTTTCCTCCTTACTGAAGTTGATTTACCTTTTGAGGATGAATTTATAATTATGCATACACAAGCAGAAAATTTTTCCTCGCGCGGAGAATAAATTATGAATGAGATGTTCTTGATGAAATTATGAGAAGTATAATGTTGCCTTCGTTCTTTTGCGCCACGACTGAGTTAGGGGTTCGTGTTTCGCCTTGTGCGAAATCCACTACCCTGGGAGAGAGCCAGCTCCTGCCTCTGTGTCACCGAAGCGGCAGTCAGCAGTCGGGATCGGAGAAGAGTGATGGCATTGCGCTAATATAACACAAACGCGACATCGGACGGAAGCACTGCAATGTTATTTCTTTTGTTTTTCGAGTTTACCCCACGGTATTATTGTTAATTAAGTAAATAACTCAAACAGATTGAAAGTATATAATCAAGTTTACCGAACGTTTTAAACCGAACAGTATGCTATCTGCGATACGACGTGTCAAACACTCGAATAGAAGACGAAATAATTCAGTTTTTTTTGGCTTCATTACCTAAACGTAATGATTAAATAATACGAAATGTAATGATGTAATGCAACATGTATACAAAATGTAAAAGTAATGCAATAATTAAAAACAAAATAATAATTGAGAACGTAAAATACGTTGTTGAATACAATATATTGTACGTACAATAAAAAAATAGTTGAAATTTGGTTATTCAATAGCAAAATCTCAATCCGGCATGGTCATCTTGAGTGTTTTGTGAATTAATTTTCTAACAAAAATTACATAATTCTAATGCATAAAATAGGAAACCTTTTTTATCATCAATGGTTGCTCTAAATGTATAGGCCTTGTGACAGGTCACCTGTTCGTTTACGTTGTCCGGGACTCTATCACCACACACACATTATCACCCACAGTATTAAATTATAGGAAAGAATGGCAAAACACACATCTATAGGAAAATTTAATTGGCTATTTAGGGATATCTACAATAAACTAAAACTATATACCCAATTGATAAGAATAAAACCTAAAATAAAATTCATAAAATTCAAATAATTCTAATTATTCAAAGTTGTGGAGAGAAATGTTTGACCAGGCCATGACATAACCGGAAAAAGCAGCCTGATCGCGAAGGAAGATCAGTTTGTTAGTGTGCCATTACGCGAAATCGGTGATGAAGTGGTTCCCGGTTCCCAACGGTTCCCGGTTCCCAACGGTTCCCGGTTCCCAACGGTTCCCGGAATGAATCGCACCAGAAGAAAAGTGCAGCAGAAACCAGCAGAAACCAAGTGAATGGGGCTGGGCCCAGGGGAACGTACGGGAGCTTGATGCCAGACTGTGATTGTTTATAGTAATTGCATTTGAATTGAGTTTTCTCACTGTTCAGAAATCTGTAATTCTTATTCTTTTGATACATCAAATGGAGGTCCTGGAAAAACTGTTTCTTTTTTTATCCCATTTATTTGTTTATTTAGGCTCATTAGCATTTCAGCTGTAACAGAGTTGGGTTTTAATCGCGTACATGTACATGTTTATGATTCTATAAATTGTAAGTTACATAGTAGTACACCCAAAATGTCATGTTTTGTCATCTCGATTTATGACACTAAATGAGACATAACATAACAGAAAATGTCATGATTCACAAATACTGGTAAGCATTTGTATAATATACATGGTACAGCAATATAAGATTAATACGAGCGAGCGAAACAAAAGATAAATAAGCACATACACGGCCCGGACCGAGATAGGTATTGCTCTCCTTCATGCGCTCCTTTTTTACTCTTAGAAAACACTCTCCTACTTCATTATACAATCAGGTGCAATATTATCACGTATTTGCTAAACAACTGCTGAAGCATCATTAGCCATGTGGATAGCGTGGTCGTGTAAAATAGCGTTGCATTTCAGCCGGCCTTGGTTCGATCCCCATTGACGTCGCATGGACTTTTTTTTGGCACAATCCCAAATAAAATGAGAAAGGAAAACAGAAAGAGATGTCTGCACGCATACATACAAACCATTTTTAAGCTTTTAAAACAGCTCATTATTTGCGCACACTAAATGGCATCATTTCTGCCAAAGATGAAATTGATATTGACAGTTGATATTGATCATTGTTGGGTTATTAATAGCACAACAGCCCGATGTTTTTTGCAGAGCAGAGCAGTTGTATGGATGAATCGATCTTTGTTCCACCGTGGATCGATCTCCATCGCTGATGATGATTGCGTGAATGTAGTTATTCTATAATAACACAAAGATGGTCAATTGAGGGCCCTGAGTTTGAACTCACGATCGATCGTAAGCGAACGCGTAACCAAGTGGCTACGAAGACCCCCAACTGTTTCTCATGTTAAATTATATCCTTTATATATCCCTAATTATATCCCGTCGCTTCCGATGGAGGGTCGGCGGTGGACTCAGATCGCGTCATCTTGGCGGCTTGACCCGTTTCGATTACTTATCCTCGTTATATGGGCACTTCGCTCCCATTATATTGACCTTAGAATAAATTTCGAAAAACGAAAACGTGAACAACTAATTTATAATAGAAATAACGTATTTTTTTCTGTGGGGCATTCAAACCCATGATGTTTTTCCAGGCTACGGAAGCAAACGATGTTATTTTTATACTGAAGGAGGAAAATCCACTAAACTCGTCAGAACTTCGCCCAATAGAAAAATTCTGGACGATTACGAAAGGCTTCTTGAAAGGATTATGAAAAGCTCCGGAAACAGGGATGGTCTTTCAAAAACGAGCAGGATTTAAAAAAGAATGGATGAAGAAAGATTGCGCAAGTGTTGAACAGGATTTGAAATGTAGCGTCAAGCTGCAAAACATAGCTAATAGGTGTTTATTCATTCCCTGAGAGTTTAAAAAATACCCGATTTAAAAATAAAATTTTGGTGATCTTTTATGTCTGTTGAATTTTTTCAAAGTGCGGTTGAAAAAATCTTAGAGAATTGACGTATACAAATTATAAAAATCATAACCACCTGATATTGATAATACATATTTTGACATTCTGAATGTAATATGTTGTTCTACGTCAAAAGTAAGTGATCTGGTTGGGTAGGGTTTCTGATTGATAAACCGGAAAATTTTGGAAGTACTATAAAAATAGATAATCATAGAAAATATCGTTCCTCGGTAAAGTTACACATTCTTGTCATTTGATGCGGTTGCTGATAATATTTCGGTGTTTTAAATGATGTTGAAGTAATTGATGTTCTAGATCAGGGATACAATACCATTGACCTCTATAGCCAAATTTCTTAATAAATTGTATCTTCATCTTATTTATCAAAAAAAAACTTACCAATTCAAAAACATTGCGGTTGGTAAGGTGGGTGAACTTGACTTAATTTTTTGATCAATAGAAACTAGAATAAGGTTATATTTGTGATATAACCGCAAGGTAGACGTAGGACTACTGTTGGCTCATATTTGTTCGAAGTAGCATCTTAATCAATTCTCAATGAATGAATTTATGGATATTTCGAAAGTTTTCTGAACGGTTCTTTATGTAAGTGTGTGAGTGGATGAGTGTAAGTTTTGAATTATAATTGCTACAGGGAAATATATGAAATTCAACTCTTTTGAACTGGATCTCAGTATATCCAACGCAAATTATATTCCCCACTAATTTGAATCGACGATCGACTGAAACATTTGTGAACATTCAATATTGGCAATTGCTTGCATCAAACAAGTCGGTTTCTTTGACATTGTGAAATATCCTCTACCTCAACCTGTGATGATACATTCTGTATTGTCCGCATTATCTATTGTCAATGGCGCAAGTTGCAGTATCAATAAGGTAGCCGCTTTGTTCAAAATTATTACCGATATGTCGTTTTTTGCTACAGTTTTGTTCAGACCGGTAGCAAAACAGAAATGGGACTGGTCAAGGAGCACAGTGTTTTATTTGTCTGCAAGGACATGCTCCAACCAATACAGAATCATATCTAAGTGGATTTCCATCCTATTCTGAGTGTGGATTCCCAAGCAGGCACTAGTTTATATACAGATTTGTATGGTTTCAATTTCCTGTCTTCGAAATAATTTTCAAGCTATTGAAACAAGTTTTCGGATCAATAAGAGTTAGATATTTTATCTGCAGAAGTGATTATCGATTCATTTAGCTGGAAAAGAATGATTAACGCATGAAAGAGGAATAGATTCATCCTCGGAAATAGCCAGCGCGAATAATTATAATCAACGATCGATGCCGCCTATTAGAATCATCGATCGATTGTGGCATTCGTGAACAAACGATATTAGATCTGCTGCTACAATGTGGTTTCTTTAATATGGTGAAATATTCTCTACACCTAATCGAACATTTCATTTTCTCCCCTATCAAATCCATAACCAGTGGCACCATTTGTACGCAATCTTTATCGAATTATCACTGATGCTTTGTTTTTCGTTTAACCTTTAGTGTACGGAGTCTATTTTATAACATAATGGACGTAGTGGGGTCACTGAGGCCCCCAAACGAAAAACTTACTTTATAATTATAAATAAATTAATAATAGAATACCACTAATAAGTTTTCATACAGGATTCAAAATAAAACTGAATTATAACAAAATTATAATTGGTTGCATATCCGCTACTAAGCAAAACGATCATGAGCTCATAACTCAGGGCCCTCAGTTGACCATCTTTGTGTGTTATTCTAGCTTGTAGCAATGGGCTTGCTACGCCCAGCTGCTCGCATGTACTCCTTTTTTTCCCACCCAGGGTCGGCTCAATTCCATTCCCTAATGATTCCCTAACTCCTATTCGGTTTCACAGGTACTCACAGGTGTGTAGGTGTGTCGTGTCAGGGCCCGCCGCTGATTCTGCCTCGTTCCTGCGTTGACTCGGCTTCCGGCGGAGATTCCGACCGCCGCTGTGTTCGTCTCTCGATTCTGCGTTGTTTCGGGTTCTCGACGGAAATTCTAGTCGTCGCTGCGCTGTTCTTTTGTCTACTCGTTCGTCGTACCGGAATTCAGGATCTGGTCTTCGGCTGGTTGCATCACTACGCCACACCGGACTATTCGTCGACTGATCATCGATCTTCTCAACAAGATCACTGCGCATCACTTCGCGATCGATACAAACCGCTAGTTCGTGTATTTGGCCGGAGGTGATTTCCTTCTTCAAGAAGTCGTTTACTATTCGTTGCTAGTTGAGGACACGTCTAGCCTTCAAAGCGTGGTTCAGACAAGTCCCCACTCGATCCCGGAACCAGAACCTTTACGACCCGCAAAATCCGGGTTGGTTTCCATCGTTCTTAGTAATGCCAACCGCAGCGATGTTTTAATGTGTCGTGTGATGTTGTTTGTGCTAAAGGGTGTGTCACATCAAATTGCATCACGGAAAAAACGCTGTAGAAATTCGCCCAGTAGACCGATCCTTTTGAAAATTTTAGACAGTAAAATAAAAACTATTAAACAACTTTTGGCATTTTCTTTTTATTCATACTTCGAGCCCAAGCCCGTATGCTCGCACCTTCCTCTTTACCCCGTCCATAAGGTTCTGTACAACGTCAGGTTGTAGTTTTTTTTGAACAGAAATCCATTTTCTCTTGAAGTCCGCCTCCGATTTGACAACTTTTGGGTTCTTCCGGAGGGCCTGCTTCATAATCGCCCAATATTTCTCTATTGGGCGAAGCTCCGGCGCGTTGGGTGGGTTCATTTCCTTTGGCACGAAGGTGACCCCGTTGGCTTCGTACCACTCTAACACGTCCTTTGAATAGTTGCACGAAGCGAGATCCGGCCAGAAGATGGTCGGGCCCTCGTGCTGCTTCAATAGTGGTAGTAAGCGCTTCTGTAGACACTCCTTAAGGTAAACCTGCCCGTTTACCGTGCCGGTCATCACGAAGGGGGCGCTCCGCTTTCCGCAAGAGCAGATCGCTTGCCACACCATGTATTTTTTTGGCAAACTTGGATAGTTTCTGCTTGCGAATCTCCTCCGGAACGCTGAATTTGTCCTCTGCGGAGAATAACAACAGGCCCGGCAGCTGACGAAAGTCTTCGTCGGCTTCGTCAGCATTTCGGTGTACAGCTTCCGGGCTCGCGTCTTCCCCACCATGTTTTGCCTTTCGTCGCGGTTAGGAGCCTTCTGAACCTTGTATGTACGCAGGCCCTCCCGCTGCTTGGTCCGCTGGACGAATGAACTTGACAAATTCAGCTTATTGGCGACATCCCGGACCGAACTTCTCGGATCACGTCTAAACTGCTTAACTACGCGCTTGTGATCTTTTTCACTGACGGAGCATCCATTTTTGCCGTTCTTCACCTTCCGGTCGATGGTTAGGTTCTCGAAGTATCGTTTTAGTACTCTGCTGACCGTGGATTGGACGATTCCCAGCATCTCACCGATGTGCCGATGTGACAACTCCGGATTCTCGAAATGAGTGCACAGGACTAATTCACAACGCTCTTTTTCGTTCGACGACATTTTTCCAAATTTACGAAAAATTGACAGTGAAGCATGGCCAACGTGATCTATACACTCTTATCTGATTATAAGCGAAAGCTGAAGATATAATTCTTAAAAATTAAATTTCTACAGCGTTTTTTCCGTGATGCAATTTGATGTGACACACCCTTTATATATAAACCTTAATTCGTGTTATGTATGACTATGTGCCGTCTTTTTTCAACCCTTAAATAGCTATTTTATTTTAATCTGTCATTTAATTTTCATTAGGTTTGATAAAAGCTGATAAATACTATAAAAGGTATATAGTATTTATCCGTTTTATGCGAAGGACTTTAAATAGCTTTTTATTTATTTATTGTCCTATAAATGTGTGTTTTCCCTCTTTTTTAAATTTTAGTAATACCATGGGCGGAGGCAAGTTTCGACAAACAGCGAGAGCTAGCAAGTGACATATCACAAGCTCCTACGTCCACGCAATAATCATCATATGACGGTAATCTCAGTCTCTTAGGGGCTGTCCACATACCACGTGGACAGAAAAAGCATGATTTTAGACACCCCCCTCCCCCTCCGTGGACAAGCGTGGACATTTCTTATACACCTCCCCCTGTTGTCCACGTGGACATTCCTCCGGTTTTGAGGAAAAAATCAAGAAATTTTATCTTTTCGTATAAATTTCATTTCAAGTTCGTTTCTATTTTCTATTCCATATGTTTATTGATAAAAATTATAGCCTTACCAATGGTAACGATTTGTCTTGAAATCTTCGATGTTTTTCAACATTGTCCGGGAGTTCATTATTTTCTTCCGAATTCAATTCACGTTATATCCATATCCATTTTAAAATACCCTTTGTGAGCTTATTCTCGAGTATTTTTATTAAAGCTGGCTGGCTGTTTGAGTTTTCAAAAAATCAGACAATAAAATCAACCACTTTGTTTGAAAACAGAATTTTCTCGTCTAAACATCAATGACTTTCGCTTTTACAGGTTCGGTAGTGCCTGATGGCTATAATGAACCTAGTAAAAACAAAACATCTGCAATATCATCGTGATCGATGTTTCCGTTGACCTACAACCCTTAATTGTTAAATCATGCTGAATATTGTCCTTAAAAATTCATGCCGATTCTAAGGAAAAAACCAAAAGCATATTTTTGTAGGCATACATCTTTTCGATCATAGATGCACGGTTTTTTCCTGAATATTTCAGCATCCTTCATGCAACTTGAGAATTCCATCCTCTCTGAACTTATGCTATACAGTAAGTTAACAGTTAATAATCTGAAGATGCAATATCTGGTGTGTAAGGCGGGTGGAGTTTTAGAAGTGTTCTGGATCGTTGATTTTCATACGTTCAGCTGCTAGCAGTACTTGTTGGAATTCATCGAAACTAGTTGCTTGGTAAAAGCTCATGATACAGATTTTCTTCCAGTCCTACCAGACCCAGCCATAACATTCTTCAAGCGAAAACCTGCTTCGGGGTTCCATTCACTTGCTTAGATTTTTTTCAACTCAACATTCTTGTAAATGATTTGCCCTTTACAATTCGCTACAAATATGTATTTTCGTCGCGTTTATGAAACGAATCGCAGATTGAGATAAGTCCCTTCAAGTGTTTTTCGGTAAAATAAACCCTTATTCCTGAATCCGGTCGGATTTGAAATTAGCACAATGTTGCGTTCTTTAAGAAGGAATTCTAGTCTAGAAATTTGAAAAAAATATTTTTTTTCTTCATATTTCTCTAATTCAGACATTTAAGAATATACCATAGAAGAGACTTTTTGAAAATCTCATTATTTACCAAGTTATAGCCATTTTAGTGATGCGATATCTTATCTAGTACGGCCATAACAATTAACTTCAAACGCGTTTTTCTCGAAATATGTTTTTCAAACTGGTTTACACGATATCTCAAGTTCTACTTATCCGATCTATGTTTATATTAATACAATCTGTATGTATCTTTCTATCGCATGAACCTAATAAAAATCATAATTTCGTAACTTTCTTCTTCTTCTTCTTCTTCTTCTTCAATGGCACTAACGTTCCTAGAGGAACTTCGCCGTCTCAACGTAGTATTACTTGCGTTATTTTTATTAGTACTTAGTTGAGATTTCTATGCCAAATAACACGCCTTGAATGCATTCTGAGTGGCAAGCTCTAGAATACGCGTGATCACAGTGCAAGTCGGAGAAAATTTCTTTGACGAAAAATTCCCCCGACCAGAACGGGAATCGAACCCGAACACCCGGCATGTTAGTTATGACGCTAACCACTCGGCCAAGGGAGCACAATTTCGTAACTTTACTATTTTAAAAAAATCAAGAAACTCAGAAAAAAAGTTTTTTAACAGCATTTTTTTCCTTCAAATTTCCGCCATTTTATCAAAAAACACGTTTTTGACTTGTCCGAGGTTTACACAATAGTGGCATCTTTACTGATTCAGAATATTTTCGATTGGTTTGTTTTAGAGAACCAGATGGTGGAATCTTGTACGCCATGGCACAACTTTTTTTTGAACCCCCTCACTCGATCAGCTTCTAATTATGGATATTTTTCCGTTCAATTTTTGTTTTGTTGATATAACAAATAGTGATATAATGGATGGTAAAAATATTCTTTGTTTTACTTTTTCGGAGCTCGAACAAACGTCCGAAATTCGTGTCTCTATCCCCCTTAATTTGATCGAGTAAAATCCTATCGGATTGTACAAATAATGCAACCTTGAAATGCAGAATGCAAAAGTTTATTTCGTTCGGATTGCGATTTGTCAAATCCGATCGGGTTCCGTAATATGGGTTAATATGTAGTCCATGCATTGCCCCATTCCCTCTATTACCGGGTGGAATAAATTGGATCCTAGTTCATGTGCGTTACCTTCAGAATATACATTTTATGAAAAAATATGGGTGTTTGACCGAGCAGCACTCTCAGGCAGTTCAGTATTTTTATTGATGAATACTGAGCACTCAGGGCGGGCGTGAAGTTCGAAAAATCGTGTAAATACAAAACAGATTTCATTCAACTTTGACTTCTAACTTGAATGTTCTACTTTAAAAAATTCTTAACGTTTCCACGTGGACAATATCAAAACCCCCTCCCCCCTCACCGTGGACAAGCGTGGACATTTTCGTAACCCCTACCCCCCTAAAATAGTCCACGTGGTATGTGGACAGCCCCTTACCGCTCACATTATGGTCTGCTGCATCGATAATTGGTACTGTTATCGAAATAACACAACAATGGAAGCTTTATATCGATAGTCCCGCTGTGTATGGTCCAACTGTGAACATTCGAACAATAGGAATATTCTTACGCCGAAAAAGACGACATATGTATCGATAGGATAGGAATACGCGTAAATGGCTACTGTGTAATATACAAAAAAAACTATCGTGAGATAAAAAAAATACAAATAAATTCTGCTCTATTACAGCTGAATAGCTAAATAAGCTATTGAGCTATGATTATTTATATTAACAGATGGGATAAAAAAAATCATTTCATTTATACATAATTCAAAATTGATGAAGTTTTTTTTCAAATTAAACCAATATAGTTTCATTACATTTATTCATCAACAGTATTACTTTTATTATCATTTCAATAACTTTTAATAGTAGTACTCAGAATTAACTAGTCGTAAATTTTTACGGAATAATAAATTATAAAAAAAAATTTCAGCAGGCGATGTTGAAAACTGATTACTCAGTATCCATAAAAATCTCATCATTATAACAGAAAATCCTTATTAGAAAAAAAAATCTATTCGAGATTCCTTGAAGAAAACTTGTTACTTTATCAAAGGATATTCGTTCTGAACGAAAAATCTAATCATCGTCTTTTTATATGTAAAAATGTGTTTATTTCTTCCTAAATTGTAATCCTTTATTTGCTTCAGGCACGCCTGCAGTTTCTCCCATTTTAGCAAATAAAAAGTCGAATATCTGGCCGTCGGTTATCCTGCCATTCGACCTCGAAGCTTGCCGGTTATCCGGTATCCGATATCAGGCCAAACGACTATTTACTACATCACTATTATTAACGGTTCAAATCTTGCACTCCAAGTGTAACGCTCTCGTTTGCGAAACAGGAATGAAAGATGTAGTTCTACATCAATAAACATAACATTCAGTAAATATCAATTAATCAATAATTATTATTACTAATTACAAAAATGACACTTTTTACTAGAATATAAGTCATTCTTATAACAACTTGTGTCAATTAATAGGGGTCGATTTTTAGACTTCGTCGAACCCTAAAATCAGTTTTCGTTTATGTCGATCCCTTCGAGAATCCCTGTTCTAGATGATGGAAGTGCGATGGCATGTACCGTTGTCGTGTTTTACGGCCATTTCCAAACAATATATAGTTCAAATTGAACTATTGCTGTCGGAACATGATTTTGGGACTTAGATATGGTTTCAATTCGTTGTATAAAAGTTTTATTTTTTTATACAATGTGTAAGTGGCAGAATTTCAGAAGTAGTTAAGTGATTTCTTCTCTAGAAGAAATTTAGTTTTTTAAGAAGTATGATTTCTAATATATCGAATGTTACCGTCAGTCATATGTGGAGCGAGGAAAGTTAGTTCTGAACTTAATTACTGAACGCGCAAAAGTATGAAAACTGTTCGTTTTCGTTCGTTCATGAAAATATTTCTGGACATGTCTTTTTCTTAGACAAGGAATGATCCTTTGTCGAAATCGTAGCGTCGGTCATCAGTCTTTACGCTATTAGTTATCATGGATATTTTGAAATTTAAAAATAATTTGATTTAAATGGGTCATACAATATATTTGGTATAAAACCTATTATATGGGCTGTTATATATTTTTTTACCCAAAGGTCGCCGTTTTTTGTTACCCCAACGAGTACTCGCAGTGCATCAACAGCGTAGAGCTGCTGTAAATCGTGTTGTGCGATGGTATGATATTTTTATGACGAGGGAGAACAAACAAAGGTACAGACGGCTCTAACGATGGAAGTGCTCCAAACAGCATCACACACTTCGTTGAGGGGAATATGTTTCACTTTCGGGATATGGCGAATTGGTGTGTGCAACGATAGCTGCACCTTTCCTGCGATTGACCGATTATCAAGCGTTTAGAGGGGACCGCCCGTTGTCAAGCACTCACCAGAGCCAATGTTTCGAACATGCGTGTTTTTGTGGCGCATTTACGACCCCTCTAGAATGGCGATTTCCGCGGACGTTTAGCAACTTGTAGGTCATTCTCCTAATTCGGGTGAGCATCGAAATAACAAGGTTGACCCATTTAAAAACGTCAGAAAGAAATCCCTTTAAAGTTGTGAATTTTGTTACGTTTTGTGTTGCCATCTGTTGTGGAAGTTGAATTCATTACAGCCTTTCCAGTTGGAAGAGTCTACTCCCTCGGCTGTTGTAATGTTGACACGTGTATGCTCTATATGAAAAATATGACCCTTTTATTACTTATTGATGAACACGTTACGAAATTGTGTTTTCATTGCAGAGATCAATACAACGATAATATGATTGGGAAATATGATAGAGCTGCACGACGTGCCTGATATTCGTTCATCGTGAAATTGTGTTATGTTAGGCGTCTTTCAATTTATGCAGGGCTGAACGAAAGCCATTAGTTAGTTTCTTTCCAAAGAGACAATGTTTTGGTTTCGTTGTTCTTTTTTATTCTTCTCCTATCTTTCCTGTGGTACTGAAAACTTGCTATATCCGAAATTCAAAGTGGATTTTTTCACTAATCGTCAGATTGCATTGATCGTGTCGCTTGACGGTGGTTATCTCAAGCACTCTCGTCTAGTCCAACCAATGTTTTCTTAGGACTTTTTTTGTTTGGATTTCTGGCCTAATGGATTTTACCTTTCTACGATGGTACCATTCGTTATCGTCGGAAACATGTTGTATGTTACATCTCTCGATGTGCTTCTAACCGGAAAATACAAATTTTGTTCGAACGATGTGGATTTTTTCCAGTTCCAGCCTTGAGGATTCCATAATGTTCACTCCTTCACCGAAATGTAGTCCGTTTCCACTTCTCATTGTTATGCTGGTCATATTTTGTGAGAATTTTCGCTTCCCATAAAGTTTAAGATATTGAAGAGATGAAAAATACAATAGGGATAGTGGGATCAAAGTGGTCACCTGCTTGTTTGGTAGTATAACTATTAACTATAGATGCCGTATTGATAATCACCTTATGTTTGAAGCATTTGATGACTTTTGAGTCCCCTGTACTTCAGTAGAGCTGTCGCATGTCTAAGGAATTTCTCGTGAAATTCAATTATTCAATCTGATATGTTGGACAAATCATCAGTTTGGACGGCTGTTCACATATTCTAGGAGAGGTGAACAGATATTTTGTTTAATCTCAGCGATTAATTAGCATAGAAATAACATTGATGTTTGGGGCAAAGTGGTCATAGGTGAATAACGACTTGCAATGTTCTGTTTACTAAAGCTGAGGGCTTCCTTTTGTGGCTTTGACCCTAGGAAAAAATGCCAATCCAACTAAACCAAGCCTTATTATGCGGATCGTTATGTGTTTCTTACTACGTTTTGTATGCATGAGAAAATTCAAATTGAGTCTATAGGTGAATACGCCAAACTTGTTTCATACATGTACCTACTATCATAAATATGATGTGAACAAATTTGGTTCTCTTCGGTTCACAGAATTATCCTACAGATTTCTCATCCGTTGCAAGATCATGAATCCATTGGTGATTGATAACTTCGAAAATCTACTACAACTGACTCCTCAGTCAAGTTTTATGTCTTTATACCATGAGTACCTTACCCACGACGTGCACCCTTCACCAGGCATCTCCAACCAAGTTTGCTTCCCATACTTTTGCAATTTCTCTGTCATTTTTGATCTGTCCATGCGACAAAAAATCCATGGAATACCAGATCACCTACGCTCCAATGTTATTCCGTCGATATTTTCGGAAAAATATGGGAAAGTTGGATCTGATAAAATGTTCTTTACTGACGGTTCATACATAAACGGGTCCACTGGCTTCGGCATCTTCAATGAAAATTCCAGTGCCTCTTTCAAACTCAAATATCCTTGTTCCGTGTATGTCGCAGAAATGGGTGCGATATACTATGCTCTAGGAATCATTGAAACGCTGCCCATCGACCATTATTTTATTTTTTCAGACAGTCTCAGCTCAATAGAGGCAATCCGCTCAATGAAAGTTGATAAACGCTCATCTTATTTCCTAACAAGAATAAGACATCTATTGAGTGTTTTGGTCGAAAAATTATTCAAGATTACCTTAGCATGGGTTCCCTCTCATTGCTCGATTCCGGGGAATGAGAAAGCGGACTCGCTAGCTAAGGTGGGCGCTTCAGAAGGCACACTTTTTGAAAGGCAAATTGCCTATAATGAATTTTTTCACATTCCTCGTCAGGACACACTCGTTAGTTGGCAGCGCATGTGGAGTGAAGATGAGTTCGGTCGTTGGTTACACACGATTATCCCTAAGGTCTCGACGAGTGCATGGTTCAAGGGATTGAATGTAGGTCGTGATTTCATTCGCGTGATATCTCGGCTTATGTCCAATCACTACAACCTAAACGCGCATCTCTATCGCATTGGGCTCGCAGCAAACAATCTTTGTGATTGTGGCGATGGCTACCACGACATCGAGCATGTTGTCTGGTCGTGTATCCGGTTCCATGCTGCTCGCTCTCAGCTCTCTAGAGCACTGAGAGCAAAAGGCAGACAATCGGATATCCCCGTCCGGGATATCTTAGGTAGCCGGGATCCTGATCTTCTGCTTCATCTATACCTGTTCCTCAGAAACGCCGATGTCAACGTTTAATGATGTTTCCTTCGTTGTGTCCCCGTTTCATATCCCTCCTATCCGATCGATAAACTTTTACTTAGTCGCGGCAATACATACACACACTCTTTACAGATGCACGGGCCGAAGGTTGTGCAGTCCACTGATCATTCAACAAGAGCCAAAGGTTGTACCGCTCATGACAACTCTACACGAGCTGATGATTGCGCCGGCTAGTGACCATTCTATCCTGGATTCCTCGAGTCGAGAAAGACGATATTGTACTCCCGGCCCCGTCAGGCTAACGCCACATGTGCCTTAATAAAAAATATATTTTGGAAAAAAAAAATTGGACGAAAAAAATCGCATAAATCTATCCCATTTAGCTTGATATGTTTGCCCCCACTAGGTGACCACTTTACCTCCAAACAAAAATGTTTTTCGGTTTTTCACCTTTTTTCTAGTGATGAAAAATGTACTATTTTGAAATTTTATAATAAATGCCGTATGCTATCTTGAACAACAATGAGTTGAACTATAATATTCTTCGAAAAACGTGAATTGAAGTGGTCTGTGGACGCCGGAAATGGGCGTATACCTTAGGGTGGCCACTATGCCCTCACTTCCTCTACATTTTAAATACAGTGAAGCTCTCTATAGCGACATCGCAAGGGACCGTCGTTATAGAGAATCGTCGCTATAAAAGTTTGTCTCTATAGAGAGCTTAAATGTCGCTATAAGGAGAGAAACGCCCAAGCTCACGCAAAACAATCAAATTATATTAGAAACAAAAGCAATTGATGTCTAACCATCTTGAAGCAAAAAAACATTAAACAATGGATATAAAATTCAAATTATTCGTTCGATGCAATTTATTTATAGTTAGAAAAAAATAGTAAATTGTTAATTGATTTTTTTTGTTAATAAACCAGCATAGATAATCTGGAAAGCATCTGCTTGCTGGGTGGGCTTATAGTTTCATCGTTGAATGCTCCGTCAGGCTCTGATTTAATAAAGAATTGATTTTATTTATCTCATCGCCGGACAAAATATACCAATTGAACATCATTGAAGCCAATATTCTTACCCTTTTCACAACTCCAGTCCATATTTTTGATGATGAATGAACTCGCATTGTGCGGCACATTGAATTCATTGGACAATTTTGTCTATTTGGTACCCTTGTCGAACCTTTGAACTATGTCCAATTTATTTCTAGCGTTGAAGATTTTCATGTATTTCAACTCATTTTGATTAGTGAATGTTTTCGAAGTGAAACGAACGATACTTTAAGTTATTGCCTGAATTTGAACCAAAAGCCTCATCCATATAACAATTGCGCAAACAATACATTTATTTTTAAATTTATTGCAAATTTAATGCGATTTCATTCTAAGATGGAATTCTTGTACAACAATTCTTCGATTAAAATGTTTCAATAAGCTTTCCCTATCTTTTATGGTTTAAATTTCTGTTTTTGTAAGTATCCGAAAATTTAAACAAATTGAACGTGAACAGATGTTCAAAGTTGATTAAACCTTATAATACACAACATAGACTATTTACGTTCGTAGGCACTGACATTGACACACACACACACACACACACACACACAAAATTCTTTTGCTCATTGTGGCGCTCGATTTGGCCAATAAGTTCCAGGCCGCTCACAGTACGGTGCGACGAATTCGTCTCCGGGAAGGAATAAGGTCATTCCGAGCCAGCAAACAGCCAAATCGGACGCTGAAGCAGAACAATGTGGCCAGAATCCGTGCTCGAAAGCTGTACGACCAAGTGCTGACCAAGTTCGACGGATGTATTCTGATGGACGATGAGACCTACGTGAAGGCGGACTTTGGGCAAATCCCAGGTCAAAAATTTTATTTGGCGACGGTTCGGGGGGATGTACCTGCAAAATTTGAGTTCGTGTTTGCGGATAAATTCGCCCGCAAGTACATGATTTGGCAGGGGATATGCAGTTGTGGACAGAAAACCAAAGTCTTTCTCACTGACAAGACAATGACATCAGAAGTCTACAAAAAAGAGTGCCTACAGAAACGGATTCTGCCGTTTATTCGTGCCCACGACCGTCCAGTAATGTTTTGGCCGGACCTCGCAAGCTGCCATTACAGCAAAACGGTTATGGAATGGTACGCAACGAACGGGGTCAGCGTAATGCCGAAGGACCTCAACCCCCCAAACTGCCCCCAGTTCCGGCCGATAGAGAAATACTGGGCAATCACGAAGCGGAGGCTTAAGGCAAAGGGAAAACTTGTTAGGAACATGACTCAAATGAAGAACTGGTGGAATCAAATCGCCAAAACGGTGGACGAAAAGGGTGTGCGCCGCCTAATGTGCCGTATTACGGGAAAAGTACGAGAATTTCTTCGAAACAGCAATGAATAATTTTTTTAATTATTTTTATGAAAGAGTAAAGAAAATGCTACATTTGTATGAGAAACAAATTATGAATTCGTTAATAAATGACTGAACTACACGCAATTGTTTGTGTTCCAAAATTAAATGAAGCAGACTTTAGACGCGATAATGTGTCGTTAAAGTGGTCTTAATGTGAATTTTGAGCGCGATTTGTCATTTAGTTTGTTTAAAGCGTCATTAATAACAAATTATCATATTTTCTCTCGGCGATTTTTGATATGATGTTGTCCATCCGGAATTCTTTCCGGAGGGCCAAACGGCCAATACCTTGGCGTTATGGGGCGTTTGAGAGAGAAAATTCATCGCAAACGGCCAGATTTCGGGAAAGATAACACTTGGATTTTGCTCCACGATAATGCATCAGCTAAGTGATCGATCATTGTGAACGAATTTTTCGATAACAACGAAATTTTATGCGTAAATCATCTACAATACTGTACACATACATTGCATGCATGAATATTTCATAGAAAAAGAAGTGAAGCAGACATCATCCAATCTCACCAACTTTTCTACGAACTGGACAACATATAAGACATACATCTCTTCTAACATGCTCGATTTACCTCTGGATACTGAACATCATATCGAGGCCGCAGTTAACCAGCTCAGTGAACTCATGAAAATTGCTGCGAGGATAGCTACCCCACCTATGAAGATCCTGAAACACAGAAAAATTGTTTCTGCCTCAAACATAAAAGCAGCAGTTGCAGAAAAACGACACCTAAGACGTATCTGGCAAAACAAACGATCGCCAGAATCTAAAAACCAACTCAATATGGCACAACGTAAACTAAGAAAGCTATTACAAGACGAGAAAGATGAAAAACTCCATCATTACCTCACTGAATTGTCGCCAAATCAAGATACTAACTACTCGCTATGGAAGGCAACTAAGGATCTAAAACGGCCTCAGTTACAGATCCCGCCGTTCAGAATGCCCTCTGGGAAATGGGCCAGAAGTGATGATGAAAAAGCAGCTACTTTTCACTCCGAATCAATCGGCACCTAATGAAGAAACGTCGAATTTTCTGGTACAACAATTCAAAACAAAATGAAAATCAAACACCGACTGGTGAGACACGTTATCAAAAATCACATCAATGTGAAAAAGTCACCCGGCATTGACCACATCAACGGACAGATGATCAAGGAACTACCAGATCTGGCAATAAAACATCTCACGAGAATTTTCAACGCGATGACCCATAGAGGATATTTCTCACAAGCATGGAAAATTTCTACCATCATTATGATTCCTAAGCCAGGGAAAGACGCCACATACACAATCTTATAGACCTATCAGCATCCTTCCAATCTTCTCAAAAGTGTTCGAAAAAGTTATCCTAATAAAATCAACGCCCGAGATTGAAAGATTGATCCCGAATCATCAATTCGGATTCCGAGCAAAACATGGCACTATTGAACAAGTGCACCGATTGGTAGAAGAAATTCGTAAAGTATACGAAGGCCGCGGATAGTGCTCAGCGCTTTTTCTTGATGTACCTCAAGCGTTCGATAAAGTCTGGCACGAAGGACTGCTCTATAAAATTAAAAATATGCTACCTCAATTGTATGAAATTATGCGTTCTTATCTACTGGCAAGAAAGTTTCGGTATAAGTGTTCGGTATAACCAGGCTCTATCACCAGAGCGAGAAATTGATGCTGGTGTTCCACAGAGCAGTGTCCTTGGACCGATTCTCTATCTCATCTATACAGCTGATTTCCCGATCGCGCAGAACTTAATGACTACAACATTCGCAGATGACACAGCAATCCTCAGCAGTCATAAAAACAGAACGATTGCTTCACGGGATCTCCAGGAACATATAACGGTTGTGGAAAAGTGGCTTCAAAAATGGAGAATTAAAGTAAACGAAACAAAATGTGTCCATGTTACGTTCACACTTAATCAGAACACAAAGCAAGTTCAATGGATCTGCAGTGCCCCAATCGAATGAAATAAAATATCTCGGTGTACAACTAGATCTCCGTCTCACCTGGAAGAAACATATAGAAACAAAGAAAACGCAACTGAAGATGCGAGCAAATCAATTACATTGGCTAATCGGGAGGAAGTCGAAATTAAAACTTGAGTTCAGACTACTTCTATATAAATGCTGAAACCTATTTGGTATTACGGCTGCCAACTATGGTAAACAGCTTCAGCAAGTAACATCGAAATTATCGAGAGAGTACAAAATAAGCATCTAAGATAAATTACTGGCGCCCCTTGGTACATCCGCAATAGTGTCATACGTCGAGACTTAAGGATGGCGACGGTTAAAGAAGAACTTCATAAAACGAGGAGGAAATATGCGGAAAAGTTAAAGAATCATCAAAACCCATTAGCAAGGCGACTCGGTCAACCTATGGTTTCACGTCTGAAGAAAAAAACGTGATTTATTTAAAGTGGTCAAACGTTATTGTTGTGCTCCAGCACACATGTTAAATTTTAACTATAAAATTTGATAACAGATGTTATTCATTATTATATTAAAACCAAATGCATAACCAAATATTGTTATTTCCACATCATGGAAGATTCCATAATTAATTGTATGGAAAAACAAAAAAAACTATACACATACACAGATATTTACACACAAGCAACAGTTATATTCACAAGGAAAAAAATATAAACAATGTTCTACTTTAATCTAAGTGCAGAATCTGGAGTCTGGAATATGAATTCTGTAATATAGGAATGTAGCATTCGCTAGTTTAATTAGAAAAAAATTAAAAAGAATCAACGTTTTTTAAAAAACAATAGAAAAAAAAGATGATGTATTTATAATATAATACACATAGATTGACAGATTCTGTTCAACACACGGCTGCTACTGGTATTATACAGCCGTCTCGGACGAAATACCCAGAGCTTACACTTCCCACTTTTTGTGGAATGCTACCAGAGTGGATTAATTTTCGAGATAATTTCAAATCACTGATACACGATAACAATCAATTGAATACGATGGATAAATTTAATTATTTGCGAGCATTGTTGAAAGATGGAGCGCTATTCCAAATAAATCAAATACAGGTTATAGCAGCGAATTATACACTCGCTTGGAGTATTCTCGAAGCAAAATACGAGAATCATAAATTAATTGCACAGGAACATTTCAGGGCATTATTTAATGTGTCTCCAATGAAGTGTGAGAATTTCCAAGGATCGAATACTCTTTTGACCACATTCAAAGTTCAACTTCAGCAGCTAGAAAAGTTGGGTGAGAGAACGGAAAACTGGAACACACTATTAGCATTTATTCTGTCGCAAAAATTAGATGATGATACTCTCCGCCATTGGGAAACACACAACAGCTCGAAAAATATATCAAGTTACAGTGCGATGATCGAAACTTTGGATAACCATTGTGCAATTTTACAATCAACGTCCACTCATAAGAGTATTGGTGTGAGAAAACATTACAATAGTCTTGCGATACATACCGCTGTATCATCAAGTGAAGGTTGTGTGGTTTGTGATGTAAGATCACATACGGTGGACCAATGTCGTCGGTTCGATAAAATGAGAATCATCGATAGGAAGGGGCTTGTGAGGAAACATGGACTGTGTTTTAATTATTTAGTGCCTGAGCACTATGCGACAGAGTGTTCAGAAGAGATGTGTAGCAAGTGTGGACAGCGTCATCATTATTTACTTCATCCACATATGGTCAACCACGAATTCAATGGTGATTCTACTACAGTACCCAATGGAGTCCTCGACGACCTCAAGCCGCTAATTTGCATTTGCAGTCTCAGCTATCAAATGTTCAGACACAATCCCGGATGATTGATACTCAACCATATCCACAATATACACAAACTTCAAATAATACGTTGTCACAAGAACGCTTGTCACCTCCCACTACCACACCAACTGCTATCTACCACACCGCTACATTGTACAATACTCAAAAAGAACACACCACTGCGATATCATCAACTGCAATAATTGGACTTAGTGATCGCAACGGAAACACAATTATTGTTCGTGCCTTGTTAGACAACGGATCTCAGATTTGTTTTATTTCCGAGAATATTTCACGGAAACTTCATTTCAATCGTTGCTGAGAAAATTTACCTATTAAAGGAGTTGGAGAGTCGCTGACTATAGCTAAACAAGCCGTGATAGCGAAGGTTCATTCACAAGTTTCTCCATTTACTACAACGGGGATCAAATTCTTCGTACTGCCGCACATTACTATGAAATTACCACAACATAGTTTCAATATAAATTCGTGGAGTTTACCAAACGGAGTGTGTCTCGCTGATCCTTGTTTCAATTACTCCAATACAGTCGATGTAATATTGGGAGTGACGGTTTTCTATCAATTATTGTTAAATGAGCAGATAAAGCTTGATCAACACGGTCCTACTTTGAGAAATACTCAATTAGGTTGGATCGTTGCAGGAGAGTTATCTCAAGATTCAGCGAACCCTTTCAATGCTAGAGATGCTACTGTTGCGACGGAGGAAAATTATGAACAACCTGTGCGGAGCGCAGAACTTGCGGAGTTTAATTTCTGCCACACGATGATTGATAAATCGACATGCAAGAAAGTGTTCGAGCAGGGCATCATACGAGATCGAGATGAGAAATTCCATGTAAGACTACCCAAAAAGGAAGTTGTTCCGAAAGGGATGCCAGACATTTTTAAAGATGATAAATTGAACTCTCCCATTGAATCATTAGATTCGAGCTGGACGCCAGCAACTAATAGATTTTGGTTCAATTTCGGGTCATCACAACCACAACGTAGCTCATCGTCGAAAAATGCGTGTCCATTGTATTCATTTATAATAATAATAATAGCGCTGGCATTACTTCAAATCCTTTCGAAACAAAGGTACTCACGGGATGAATCTATTGGCGGACGTTGACCCACACTAATTCCTGAGTCAAGCGTCTGTGAAGCTTCGAAAAATAAATTCAGCAAATGGTAGAGAGCAAGGATGCAAAATTTCGAAAGAACATGTTGAAATCGAAAAGCAATTTTCATCAGTGCAAAATATCTCAACCGACACTCTTCACATTTTTCTATCGCGGTGCCGCTGTGCCTATGATCGCTGGCTCACCATCTCGTTTGTTTTGATATAGTTTTCGTTCCATCAACAGAAATATCAGTTCATTCTCGATGTCAGTGAATGCTCAAGCCGAAAATATCACCTTTCATTGCGTCCTGGTGAAATTTTCGTTGGTCATACACCCATAAACTCAGCACTCAAATGTGCCGTTGCCCATCGATATGTGTGCAATAAGCGGCACAAAAATGGGACCGGGGCTAGAAACATACCAGGAAAACATACACACGAACACGCGTTTAAACGTCTGACGCGGTGTCAGTGAGATGATATTTCCTTGTATGGAATTTTGTTCCCTTCCACTGTCAGCTGATCGAAGATGCGTATGAAAATTTCGGGCATAAATTCTCAGTGAGACAGTGGAACGAATGAGTGTGGGGAATAATGCAAAAACCAAATGTTCCACGTGACGGAGTATCGGTTGCATGTAATTAAGTTTGGTTCATTTGTCATGAACTGCAGGGGCATTGGTGGTTGATTTTGATGTTGTCTCAATATCTTGCGCTGTCAGTAAAGTGAGTGTGAGATTTTGCAACTCTGGTAGAGAGTACTGAATTTCTTCCAGATGATCTGGAAACGATGATTGACAGCGTATCGGTCACATCCACATAAACATAGCATGTGGACAAAACGGAAATAGCGCTCTAATCGGAACAATGTATTCAATAAAGGAAGATAAGGTGCCTCATCTTAGACGGCATTCAGGTTTAATCAAGGAAATTCATCCAGACATCTAATGGAATATCCGAATCGTCTCAGAACCAGTACCAGCCATGCAAATTACCACGTTTAAAGTTTTTCGCAATTAAAAAATAAATTGAGTATTTCAGCCCCCGTTGGGGCACTTTTGGCAACAACGTTTTTTGTTTCAACAGGATCATAACTACCATTGCCTCTGGATTCACATCACACTCGTGTTTCACATCACCCAGAACGGATATTCATCACCAACATGAGATTCATCATCAGTATGAGATGGCCCCGGTGGGGGATTTTGGCAAATAACGGCATCTTTGGCCGTGTATGTCAGGGGCCGAAGTATAAGTTACGTAGATTCTTCGGAAGAAATTTCTGCAGTTCAAACGTTTCTCTTTCGACAAAACAATTGTTGCAATCATCCAAACGAATTCATTGAGCATCAGCCTTCCCAGGGGGACCGGAAAGTTGGCTTTCAAGGCACATCCTATGTTTGCCACATCCTCCGATCAGGAAGCATAGAGAAGACAACGAGCGATCATGTGTGGAATAAATCGTCGTTCGACGCACTTTATGAAATCAAACAATGGTGAAATTGTAATAATATGTAACTATTGTAAAAATTTAGCTAGGAGGTTCATAACTTTGTTAGGAATTACTCATTAGAAAAATTATTATTTTGTTTATGTTGTGTGAACTCAAGGCGGGCGGTATGTTGAAAGTTATGGATTACTCCATAACCGCCCAGCTTAGCTCACCTTTATCTAATTTATCTCAGGGTCGACTTCCGAACTACGGGGGACTCCCTGTACCGCGGACGACACTGTCGCAACCAAGAGAGAAGACCAATAGGGCTGATTCGAAATGAAAGCTATGTAAAAGAACTGGTATTTGGTTTACGATTTACAAATTTTTATTTGAACAATTTATTCGTTGCGGCGCCGTTCGTCGACCGTTGGGGCCCTTCGATGACACGTGGTTTGTGTAAACCACACGCCCAGGAGTATAACACTCACTTTTCTATAACTTTTTCACTATCTTCAAATAGGTGCCCGAGGCCTTTTTCATTTCCCTCCACGAAACCTTAATCCTTCTTCCTTTTTCCGTCTACTACTCTCTCAATCCTTCCTCTCCCAAATATTCCTCTATCGCATTCCTTCCTCTCTCATTATCTCTCCCACTTCCGGAACACCATCAATGAATTATCTTTTGCCCGCCGATTTTGTTCAAGGGGGCTGACGATCGTTACAAATTACACTATTGAGATTAGTACATTTATACACTTAAAGCTAATGTTAGTTAGTACAATACAGAATTCATACAAAAAAATTACATTTAACGACAATATAATTCAGGAACCAGCCAACAAGAAACAAAAAAAAATTTACTTAAAGACTATTTTTCAACAATTACTACATTTAATTAAACAATAATTGAACTGCTCTCCCTGTTGCGTCATTGGTCGGTAACAATGTTAAGGCGAATTTCGCATTCACGATGAACTACAGTATGCGTTACGATTAGTTCTCCTTTACTACGCATGAAGAATGAAAGGGAAAATAGCTTAGCCTATAAATAGGGAACTGAGATCAGGCTCAGCCTCTCTTTTATCACCATCGGCGATCCATTACGCATCATCAGAAGCAGAAATAAAGTGAGAGGCTTAGAATACAAAGGGTGTAAGTGACTTGATCGATTTCTCTTCATCAACTTTTTCTTTAGTTAATAACTCAACTACAAAAACGTTCCAATTTAAGTTTGCTATAAAATTCGATAGATAAGGGTCTGACCTATCTTCCACATTGTCAAATACAGCCGGGAATGTATTTGCAGCTAAGTTATGACCAAAAGAGAGAGTCGATGTAAAGAAATCGATTAAATCACTTACACCCCTTTCATTCTAAGCCCCTCAAGTCTGTAGTGAAGAAATCACAAGTGTTTGAATCATAAAACGCGTACTTTTATTTCGTTCGGCTCAAACGGGTTGCCGCGGGTTCATCCACCCAGTTAACCTGGGAAAGTCCGATGCAATATCCAATATCAGCCACAGAGCATCGTAATCGGTTTTCTACATCATTAACATTAGATTTAAGGAAAAATGTTTATACATACTTGTAACAATACAGATAGGAGTTTGGCTCCTTTAAACTTATGTAACTGACCTGTAAAAATAAACGATTTAATAAAAAAAATGACATACTCCTGTACCACGTGAACCTAGCCATGGGTCCTAGCCATTGTAGTGCGCGCTAATTGTTCTGTGTAAAACTAAGAAACATCAAGCTAAACACTTGATGAGTTCATTACATACTGACAACCGCGAAAGAAGAAGAAATGAGGCAAGACCCACCGCATAACCAGTAAATCAACCTAATCATATTGTTACACTCAGGAGAAAACTCAATTACAAGGTTCAAAAGTTAATAGGAGAAAATTAAACCATAAAAAGCAATATAAACGTCGCTATTAGAAAAGCTTTACACCTTCAATTTTCTCAAATTACATCGACGACGATGATAGGTATTTTTGTTCCCGAGTTCTGTTGAGAGGATCTTCGCCTTTTCTTCCATCGAGAAATCCACAACCCCGTTTTACGGTGGCGACTCTTGCACAGCGATGGCACAGGACACAATATCTGAGAACAGAACAGAACAGAGGGTGGTTTGAGTATGTTTCGGCTCACTTAACCTGTTTTGCTCTCACCCGACATTAACTTTTAAGTAAATAATGAGGCATAAATTTATCTTTCGGCTTCAACAAGGTTGTTCCTTTTGCTGCTTTCGGGATGCTTTTCTCATCTTCTCAAGGATCAATGCTATTTTATTTGCCGTAAGGATTTCTCCTGCCAGAAACGACAACGCATTTGACTGCTGAGAGTTTAACACGCACTAACTTTCCGTACGAACACAGGAAGAACCCGATTCGGAAACGGCGAAATGGGATCGATATATTGAAATCATTGCGGTTTGTCGCATGTCTGCCAGGGGCAAAGTATTAAAGTTTAGTTTTAAATATCTCTTGACTTTTCGGCTTGTCGGAGCGATCCGAAAGGTACCTTCTGGAAGGGGGATAATGTAAACGAAGCGAGCCAAAATTAAAAAGTTCCGGCGCGGTCATATTTCAAGTGGAGGAGAATAATCAGACGGGAATTTCTTTTGTTGACTACGGGAAAGACACCACCCACGGCGTTATTTGAGTGAAAGTAAACAACTGGCTTTAATAATTTTCCCGTAGAAATTTTTGTTTGTTGCACTAATGAAAATGGAAACAGCTAGCATGAAGGAAGATGTTTATGTTCTGCTGTGCATTACTTCAAGTTATATCAGTCATGTATACATGTACTTAGAAATGGGGAAAACACTGTGTAACTTTTAGATTGTATACTAATCTAAAAGTTACACAGTGTTACACATTCCATGCCAAACCGATAAAGTGGATCTCAGATTTTCGTCCAAAGTGGTAGTTTTGTTCTTTATCGCAAATTATTAGACCCGTATTTTTTTTTTTTTTTTGTTAGGGTGACCATTTCCATTTTACGGTGGTCCAAAAAATCATTTTTTTTGCATTTTTTGCCAAAAATAACTTTTTTCATTCATAACTTTGGAACCACTGGACCAATTAAGATGTTCGACACATTAAATTAAAGCCAATTAGCTGGTCTTTTTTGTAAAAATACTAGTTACAGAAAATTTTAATTATGTTTTCGTTATTATTGATGGTATTTGTTTTTTATAGTTTCCATGGTCTCGGGACCAATGGCGCTATATTTTTTAATATTTTTTCTGGAAAGCTGAGGATTTTTCACATAATACATCTCGAAACCAGGGAGGCGTTTTTTTTCGTTTTTGAGTTATGATTTTTCAAAGTTAACCGATGGTCCGAAAAATCATAACTTTTGATCTACTGGACCGATTCAGATGATCAACATATCAAATTAAATCCAAGAAGCTAGTCTTGTTTGAAAAAATATTACACTCTGAACAAAAATGGGTTTTGTTTTCGTAATTATTTCGGACCAAGGGCGCCATGTATTTTTATATTGTTTATGGAAAGCTGAGAATTTTTCCAAGGAGGCGTTTTTTGACGTGGGACCACGTCCAATCGGAGTATATGGGGGGTAAAATGAAAACCTAACAGAACATTCAGGAAAAAATGAAAGATTCCGAATGCTTATAACTCGAACATTTCTTACTGGATCGAAAAGATGTTTGCATCAATGGATAGCGAATATTTCTACGCTCCTATCGCAATTAATAAAATGTCATTTTTCATTAGAAAAACAATTGAATAACTGTAAAATGTTAAGCGTTATCTAAACGCTCTAACTGCCTCGTTTGGATTGGCCCGATTTACGGTTTCCCCAACACAGTCATCATAACTAAGCAGCATTGGAGAAATCGGCATCGCAAATACATGAAGGTATGGGGATTTTTGAGATCACCGAAATGTGTTCCTTAACACAGACTTCAAAACCAAGCAGCGTTGGAGAAATCGCTATTGCAAATACATGAATGTCGGGGGTATTTCTGTTCCGACTGAAATGTGTTTCCCTAAAACAGACGTTAAATCCATGGAGCGTGGAGAAATTGGCATTGCAAATCCGACTGAAATGTGTTTACCTAATACAAACTTCTGTCATCATACCAAACGTAAAAGGACTGTCATTGAATTTACTTGTAACGAAGAACATAATCTATCACAATTCATGAATTGACTAAGGTGGCATTATACAATATTTTCACTCACAAAGCAAATATATTGGATTCAATTGAATTCGGAAATTGTTTCATTCAAACAAAAATTTAATCAATACAAATAAATGATTGCTAAGCTAAGGTAGTCCCACGTCAACTTTGCGGTTATGTCATAGATATAACCCACCCTTTTTTTTCGTTTTTAAGTTATGATTTTT
Source organism: Toxorhynchites rutilus septentrionalis (assembly GCF_029784135.1). Lineage (NCBI taxonomy): Eukaryota > Metazoa > Arthropoda > Insecta > Diptera > Culicidae > Toxorhynchites > Toxorhynchites rutilus. The sequence continues at coordinate 163,266,096 of NC_073745.1, read as the reverse complement.
CAAAGTTAACATATTTACAGTTTTCGTTCAATATTCCTATGCGACTAGAATGGATGTATGTGACTATAATCCAAATAATTGGCAAGTGTGTTATTTTTTCAAAAATCATAACTCAAAAACGAAAAAAACGCCTCCCTGGTTTCGAGATATGTTATGTGAAAAATCCCCAGCTTTCCAAAAAAAAAAATAAAATCAAATAATATAGCGCCTTTAATAGCGCCCGAGACCATGAAAACTATAAAAAACAAATACAATCATTAATAACGAAACCAACATTAAAATTTTGTGCAATCCTGGTATTTTTTTCAAAAAAGATCAGCTAATTGCTTTAATTTGATATGTCAATCTTTTAAATCGGCTCAGTAGTTCAAAAGTTATAAATTTTTGAAAAAAGTCATTTTTTGAAAAAAGTGGAAAAAATTGATTTTTCGGACCACCTCAAAATGGAAATAGTCACCCTAAAAAAATAAAAAATTACGGGTCTGCGACAAAAAACAAAATTTCCACTTCCCACGAAAATGTGAGAACCACTATATCGGTTTGACATAGAATGGCTGTATAAGTATAAAAGTTATTATTATTATTATTTAACTGGCCTTCCGTCTTATGGCAAGGCCTGATGAAAAATATTCCTCCAATTCACTCGGTTATGAGCTGTCGGTCTCGAATTTCGCGGGCATCGCGTGCTCGCCGCCAGATCTCGCTCCAAGTAGTCTAATCATCTAGATCGCTGTTCGTCTTGTACCTACCGGATTTGAGGCAAACACCATCTTCACAGGGTAGTTGTCCGGCATTCTTGTAACATACCCTGCCCACCATATCCGTCCAGCTTTAACCACCTTCTGAATACTGGGTTCACCGAAGAGCTGTGCGAGTTCATGGTTCATTCTTCGCCTCCATACTCCGTTCTTCTGCACGCCGCCGAAGATCGTTCTTAGTACTCGTCCTTCGAAAACTCCGAGCACTCGCAGGTCCTCCTCGAGCATTGTCCACGTTTCATGCCCGTAGAGAACAGCCGGTCTAATAAGCGTCTTGTACAGTTTACACTTTGCACTTTGGCTCAGTCTGTTCGACCGCAATTGCTTGTGAAGCCCATAGTAGGCACGACTTCCGCTTATAATGCGCCTCCGAATCTCGCGGATGCTGTCATTGTCCGCCGTCACCAGTGAGCCAAGGTAGACGAACTCGTCAATCTCAACCGTCAATTTATATTCGCTCGGTGCATAACACCCTATAACGCTATGTTGAATAGCAAGCAGAAAGGCCATCACCTTGCCGAAGTGGGATACGAATGAACTCGACAGTCCACCCGAAATCCGCACACAGTATTGCGTACCATCCACCGTAGCTTTAATCAGTCTAATCAGCTTCCCGGTATCATACGCTGCTTTGAAATCGATAAACAGATGGTGCGTAGGGAGTCTGTATTCACGGCCTTTCTGGATGATCTGTCGCAACGTAAAAATTTGGTCCGTCGTTGACCGTCCTTCGACGAAGCCGGCCTGGTAACTTCCCACAAATCTGTTCGTAATCGGTGGAAAATAATTTGGGATAGCACTTTGGCAGCATTGAAGACGGTGATTGCACGATAGTTCTCACAGTCCAGCTTGTCGCAGGTAACCCCATCCTTCTACTCCTCCGGCAGTTGTTCTGCATCCCAAATTCTCACAATCAGCCGGTGCAGACAAATGGCCAGCTTCTCCGTTCCCATCTTAATAAGCTCCGCTCCGATACCATCCTTCCCAGCGGATTTATTGGTTTTCAGCTGGTTGGTGGCGTCCTTAACTTCGCTTATCGTTGGAGCTTGCACCTCCTCCACGCTTGTCCCACCGACGAAATTGCTTTCCCCGCCGCCATGGTTCTCTGCTCCGCCATTCAGGTGTTCGTCGAAGTGCTGCTTCCACCTTTCCGTCACTTCACGATTGTCCATCGTGTGATCGTGATCGTGTTCACGCTCTAACTGCGCGTAAAACTCTTCCTTGTCATCATCAGTACTTCCGAGGTATGGGATGTGCACGATGATGATGCTAATGTTGAAGAATCGACCCTTGATTCTCAATCTGCACATTCGAGGACAAATTGGTCACCACCCAATCACTCGCTGTCGTATCGCGCCCATCACTATGAAAACTGTGCTCAGCTCGTGTGTGTTGCCGCAACTCTGGTAGATGGTGTGACCATCCCTAAATGTACGTACCGTTGAGCCCATCCAGCACACCTCCTGCAGCGCTACGACGTCGAACATGCGGCTCTTCAATACGTCGGAGAGCACTTGAGTGCTTCCTTGGAAGTTGAGAGATCGACAGTTCCACGTACTGAGTTTCCAATCCACAGTCCGTTTTCGTCGCGTGGATCCGTGCCGATTGTTCCGGTTCGAATTTCCTTGTTCATTATTCACTGCTTGCTCAATTTTACGGTGGCGGCCTGCAAGGCCTGCGACCAACCCCCTGTCTCGCTGAAGGACCGTCGTGCCGGTACTATTTAGAGTCCCACGCTGACACGAGGACGGTGATTCTGTCGCCCTAACCTGGAGAACAGACGCCGTTTTGAGCTGTCCCTAACCTGGAGAAAACAGACGCTCGGGTTTGGCGAAGCATTTCCTCTACCGCCTTGCTATGGTTTTACCGAACCAGTGTTCTCGTCTATAAGAGAGTACAGTTGTATAAATACTCTTAGAATCGTTGTCGATAACATAGCATTTTCACAATTAGCGCTGAATTCGCCACAGTAAGATGTTCTTTCCGTCGTTATGACTAATAGGCCAGAAACTTAAGTATCACCTCAAGAGAAAAACATTCGCTCATGTTTGTCAATAAATCACTCCAGCCTTACAGCGGGTTGTTCCCAGGATTTGACCTTTGATATTTTCCAGTACTAATAATTTTCTATTATATCTTCATATGCATTGTAGATATGCATTTTGACGTAGGACTACGTCTTTCATTTCTATACCGGGGTGTAAAATCAAAGTTTCGAAAACGAAAGCGTTACGCCGGAGACCGAGATTTTGAGCGTTAATAGCTCCTAAACAACTGAACGAAATGGTATGATAAACACTTCATTCGAAAGATAAAATGTCTACGCGTTCTATACTTGTTACTTTCTGATCCAAAAACTTGTTTCAATAGTCTTAAAATTGCTTTCAAAACAGGCTATTGAAATCACCAATCGGTATATAAGCGAGCGCCGCTCGGAAATCCACTCAGTTCTAATTGAACAGTGATTGGAGCATGTTGTCGCTGTTATGGTGAAGCTCTTCGTTTATCATGAAAGCGCGAATGAACGGTGTCACCAAGAGCCTGTTTGTACACCGTAGGCCAGAAGGGAATCCATCAGGAGGAGAGTGATGCCACAAACGGTTCCCCGAGAAGATCTCGAAGCAGCCGCTACACACACACACATACACACGCGGAATTCTTTCCGTTTGGATGCCATTCAGCATCGAGAAAGATCCGGAAAATAATCTGCCAGTTCCTCTGGGAATTTAAAAATACATTCATGTGAAAGAGTTTATTTGAATGTTTTCTATCCATGTAACACTGTAACCAAATATGTTTCAATCAAGTGCTATTAACAGATGGTTATCGAGTTAGCATTAACCACTGGTGGGCTTCCAGTATCGAGGAAAATGTGGAAATATCTAATCTTTACTGAAAATAATCTGCCAGTTCCTCTGGGAATTTAAAATTACATTCATGTGAAAGAGTTTATTTGAATGTTTTCTATCCATGTAACACTATGACCAAATACATTTTGTTTTGTGATTTTTAAATCAATCGCAATTAACAGGATAGCTTCTGAAGATTATTCTTCCCCATCAGTAGGATATTTCCATATCCAATATTGTATGCGCCCGCAATCGATTATTGCTCAGTCGCCGAAAGTTCCGAGCTCAGAGAGTTCATTCCCCTCTAGTTTGCCTTCCAAATTGCCATCGTAAACCACGCCTTCTTTCGATTCAATCACGCACAAAAAGCATGCTTAAGCGATATTCTGGTGGTGAGACGCATTCATTTTTCGTGAGGACATCGACAAGACAACATTGTTGCTGAGGATGCTGGACGGCGAAGGATCGAGATCTGCCCTGAAACGCAAGCAGTTTGTTTGAAACTGTGAGGGAGCACAGAGAAGCCGATCCTTCAGGAGAAGAGAAGGTGACCATCGAAGCAGCCGCTACACACACACATACACGCACGGAATTCTTTCCGTTTGGATGCCATTCAGCATCGAATAGAAGATCCGGAAAATAATTTATTTATTTATTTATTTCACTTCGTCTTAGATTTAAAAAAAAAACATCTCACAGACTGACAAATCTTAAATACTACCTAATATTCCTAATTCTACGTTTAAAAACACATTTAGATACATTAAAATCGAAGTGACATTGAACTTCATTAAACGCACGGAAGCAGCTAGACAAAGGACAGTATTGCCCGTACGACGTAGTATGCGGCCGTATCGCCAATAGCTGTCTTTCGCGGAGCTGTCTGGTGGGAGCGTAAAACCGTATCTCGCTGATTAACTCCGCACAGTCGATGTTTCCGGACAGTAAATCGAAGACAAACAGACGTTGAATTTTCTTCCGCCTCGCCGAAAGCGTTTCTATGTCAATAAGCATGCAGCGACTTTCGTAATCAGGAAGATGAGCGGGATCATTCCATGGCAGTTGTCTTAAGGCGTAGCGAATAAAACAGCGTTGCACTTTTTCGATCCTGATGATGTGCGTTGTATGATAAGGAGCCCACACGCATGCTGCGTATTCAAGGACACTTCGAACCATTGAGCTGTACAGAGCCTTCAGCGTGTACGGGTCACGGAAGGACTGCGTGTTCCGCCGGATTAACCCTAGAACAGCGTATCCTTTTGCGATGACGTTGTTGATGTGTTTGGTAAACTTTAGTTTGATGTCGAGAATTACCCCGAGATCTCGAATGGAGGTAACGCGATCGATAACAGCAGAACCGATTATGTAGTCATGGGACAGAAACGATTGGCGCCTTGTAAATGTGACTGTCTTGCACTTCAGTTCCTCTGGGAATTTAAAACTACATTCATGTGAAAGAGTTTATTTTGATGTTTTCTATTCATGTAACACTGTGACCAAATATTTTTCAATCAAGTGCTATTAACAGGTGGTTATCGAATTAGCATTAACCACTGGTGGGCTCCCAGTATCGAGGAAAATGTGCAAATATCTAATCGTTACTGAAAATAATCTGTCAGTTCCTCTGAGAATTTAAAAATACATTCATGTGAAAGAGTTTATTTTAATGTTTTCTATCCATGTAACACTGTGACCAAATATGTTTCAATCAAGTGCTATTAACAGATGGTTATCGAGTTAGTATAAACCACTGGTGGGCTTCCAGTATCGAGGAAAATGTGGAAATGTCTAATCGTTACTGAAAATAATCTGCCAGTTCCTCTGGGAATTTAAAAATACATTCATGTGAAAGAGTTTATTTGAATGTTTTCTATCCATGTAATACTTATGACAGACATACAGCTGTACTTGCGTTGTACTTCGTATGTCTGTCTGTATGTCTGTCACCATGTACAGCGCTAGAACCATGCAAGCAACTCGGTACAATCGCTGTACCTGTACCGCTGTACATGGCTACAGTTGTACTGTGCGCAGCGCCATAGACGGTTAGTGGTGGGTAGCATGAACAAGCAGAATCAAATCACTTGATAAACGTTCTTTTCATTGACTTTCTTTTAAGTTAATAACTCATATTGGAAACTTTTTTGTTGTGTTGGATAGTTTAGACACTAAATAAAAACCTTTTTCATTGAAATATGTGGTGAAAATTGGAAAAATATCTGATTGTCAGTTTGACATACGGTACAATGTACAACCAAAGTATGTCTGTCATGGTACGATGGTACCTGTACAACGCTGTACATGTACAACGCAATTACAGCTGTATGTCTGTCCCTGGTATAACACTATGACCAAATACATTTAGTTTTGTGATTTTTCAATTAATCGCAATTAACAGGATAGCTTTTGAAGATTATTCTTCCCCATCAGTAGGATATTTTCGTATCCAATATTGGATGCATAAAACCTTGTACCTCCAACGTAACGCTCTCGTTTTCGAAGTCCCCTAAATATTCATTTATTCATTCATTCAGAATGGATTCAGATTCAACTTCAAACAAAGGATCACTGAATCAACGATAGTCCTACGTCACCATTGCGGTTATACCATAGATATAACCCACTTTCTGTTTTTTTAACATGATTCACTATTTGACAACACATATCAATAGGATGCGAATTTTTATTGCTCTCTGGGTGCATGAAAATTTATTTGTTCAAAATATTTATTGAATTGATAAGTCATACGAGGGTCACTATTTATATTTCGGGAATTGGCAACACTGATGTCATGTGAGTCCGTCTGACGGTTCCATCGTAAAGTTTGACATTTTTGACGATATACGTACTCAGAATATTTTGTCATACGGACGCTATTTGTTTATTTTATATTTAGTTGAAAGTTTGATCTCGGCAAAAAAATGGAACTGAATCGTGAACATTTTCGTGCGATGATTTTTTACGACTTTCGACGTGGATTATCACAACAAGAGTGCGTCAATCAACTTAATTTGACTTTTGGCGATGAAGCTCCATCAAAAACCACTGTGTATCGCTGGTATAGTGAATTCAATCGTGGTCGTAGCTCGCTGTCCGACGATTTTCGTGAAGGTCGTCCAAAATCGACTGTAGTGCCAGAACACATCGATGCTGTGCACGAAATGATTAAGCAAGATCGTCATGTAACCTATTGTGAGATTGAGGTATCCCTAAGCATTAGTTCCACCAGCATATATGCGATTTTACATGAACACTTAGTTGTGCGAAAATTATGTTCACGTTGGATCCCACATAATTTGACAATCGTTCAAAAAAAGGCTCGTGTCGATTGGAATAAATGCTTTGAAAATTGGTTTAAGCGCATGCAAAAGTGTATCGATCATCGTGGCGAGTACTTTGAAAAACAATAAAAATATATTCGCAGCTTAACTATTTGTTTTTGTTCCTATTCCCGAAATATAAATAGTGACCCTCGTATTAGCAAAAAGCTCATGATGAACGTAATTAATATATGAGGTAGGAAGGCTAAGAGAGTCGTGATCAAGCAGGATTCCTTCATTTAAAATTCAAATTAATGCGACTTAATAATCCAGATGTGTTGTCTCGTGGATGTTGTGCATATTAAAGTATCTCGGTAAATGCGCTTCGTTCGAGGGCAAGGTGGCTTCGAGCTGAGGAACTGGCTGTCCAATGACAACACTGTTTTGGGAGACCTGGATGAAATGAAGCTCGAAGAAGATAATACGGATAAACTCAGCGACTACGAACGAGTTCATGGTTCTGTGTTTGACACAAGATGATACCTCCAGTTTCCCAACTGAGATGAAGCAAGAAATCGCTAATTTGCTCAACAGCAATGAAAGTCCATTGAAAACACAGCTGCTATGATATCGCTGATGTTGCTCTTCGATCCGCTAGATCCGCTCAGTCTGTTTGTAGTTCTCGGAAAGATCCTACAGCAACAGGTATCAAGATCCGGAACACAGTGAGATCAAAATGTAGAAGATTAACTACGCCGGAAGTGAAGAAATTAGATGAACGTGTTGATCGGTGTTCGCGACCTGAAAATACATCGCTGCTACTTCCCAGAGGCAACCCATAATCGCTACAAGAACATACAACTCCACGTATTCATAGATGCCATCAACGTGGATGGATTACCCGAATGCATTCTAGCTGCAGCGAAGACAAAAGTGAGCCCAGACCCAATCGTTACCATGCTTAGAGCTTCTGGCTGCAGTACTTGGAGGTCAACTGACACAGTTCGTCGACGAAACCCACACACTATGCGTTACCAGTTTGTCGAAGCTACAAGTTCGCCGGAAGCTACACGTTCATAGTGAAACCAAATAAAACACCAGCTCGAAGTATGCTGGAGAAGGTAAATCAAGAGGTATTTTCTAACGCTGACTAAGCGACCATGGTGGGGCGTTGAAGCAAAGGAAATTGCTGAAGGACAATTGGTGTTGGTGGTTGGCGAAGGGAATCGTAACGGGTGGATGAAAGGTCGGCTTGTTCAAGTGATTAAAGGGGTGAAAGAAAGACTTTGGCAAACTATCATACAAACTACGAGATTGCTCATGCGGTGTTGGATTCGCGTCATTCGATGCGGGAACGTTTGCTTCTCGCTTCTATTCTGTTCATTTACTCACCGAAGTTGTGATACGGGAAAATTTGCTCTGCCGGGTATCATAATTTATTTTATTCTTCAACGAACTTTATTTGGATGGCTTGGAGCTCCTCCAGCTTCTCAAGTTGTACAGGGTGCGTGACGAATTTTTGCAGTGAACGACATGTATTAGAAAATTAACACCAGTTATTCATATATGCGATAAATGTTTTGTGGTATATTTTTATGTGGTATACTCTTTCGTAACATATGGGAATTGTAAATTATTTCGTTAAACAAAAGTAATAGGGGGTTATATCCAAGACACGACCGCTTAGGATGTAGGACTACGCATTCATTTTATTTAATTACTTGTTTATCATTTCATATATGGTCGGTGTTAAGTCACAGCGGACCAAGTCGCAAAATTAAAAATATCGAGTTATTGATGGCATTAGGTTAAACATTTTGTAAGTTATATTTTACATTTATCAGATTTGGAAAATCGCGCGTACAGCAGGAATAACTTATCGAAATTGTTTTGAACGCTCTTTATAGCAACAAACTTCAAACTCGTTTTTCTCGAAATCATAAAAATGTCACATGGTCCAGTTTGACTTAACATCGACCATATTATTTATAACCAACGCAATATTTTTTTTCACGTACTTTCTGTTATATTTCTCGACGATGATATAGTAGAATACTTTTACGGGAGACGAAGAAATGTGTTAACTTACAGGGTAAATTACAATTCTCAGCTTGGGGTTTCCGAGAGATGATTTGCCTCTCAAATCGTTTGAGTAATGTCACGGTTGAGGCATCCTTCCCCTTCTTATTTTTGTATACCGTTCGTTGACTCTTGCCTTTTTTATAAATCCCGCTTTGTCTTCTGTTGTTCGCTGAACACCACGCTTACATTTCGTGGTCATGTCCGGGTTCCAATCCAAATCAGAATAGATTCCGATTAAATTGAGTAGCGCATGCTTCTTACGGATGTAACAATGAACGAAATCGCAACGTTGCCCATGGTGATAATTATGAACTTATTGGGTTTCTCAAACAAACGAATATTTGCAACCCAAATTTAATAGGGTTCGTAGAAATAACTTTTTCTGAAATTTTTATAGTCGATGTAGGTGCCCTAAAGGACTCAAAATCTGCCAAAAATCAAATAAAAATGGCGTTTATGGGGTTTCTCAAACAAACGATTCAATTATCACATGGGTTGGGAACTTCGTTGACATGATGATAGGAACCTGACTACAACCTGGTGCAAGCCACCTGTTATTCTTTCGATTCATCTCTTGATCCTGATTAAAAAAAATCATCAGAGAAAATGATTTCATAATTAATATGATGAGGATGTTTCAACCGACTCAGGAGTTTTTTAGCTTCCTCTAATCGCCGTGATTTGGTCGCAGCGTTCTTGAATTGACCTCTGCGTAGCGCACAAGACTTATGCCCAAGGACCATTACTCGCCGGATTGAGAAGTCCAAACACCTGATTTACTCAATCGTGTACGTCATTGATCTCGCTGGATTCTTCTTGATTATTTTCCCCACTTACCTACGTTCAGCGTTATTGGAACGACATTTCTATTTCTTCCGGGTAGGCGTATGAAAGTTTTTCACTTTTCCAAGTCTTCTTTATTTAATAAATTGTTTTATTTCGACACTTCTTCTTCTTCCGTCCGAACTATCTCTCCTTTACGTTTACTACGGCGCGCAATAAAACGACAACGGCTGACTGATTACTCTCTTGTTTCGGCATCTATACATTTACTCAACACTGTTTGCCTACATCTGACACCTAACAGAATAAGCAACCAGTGCTGCCAGATATATCAGATTTGTTCCACAAGCATGTGAAATTGCTATGTATGTTTACATTTGCTGATTTATTAGACACTCGCGATTTTCGAGAAGTAGCAGCGATACTGTCAAGGCCGTCCACATGATATTTAATGCATTACCATGATCGCTCCTTAATCGAACCGGAAACACTGACACACAATAAATGCAGCCATCACACTGCACCATACTTTCATTTTACTGTACGTAATCTGTCCGATTTTTGTTGAGCGTTTGTGCGTCTTTTTTTTCCAAAATATATATTTTTATCAAAGCTCTCATGGCGTTAGCCTGACGGGGCCGGGAGTTCAATATTTTGACAGTTTTTCTTATTATCTATGATAGTAACATGAAACCGATTACTCGCGGTTGGCTCGAGGATAGTAAAGGGTGTGTCACATCAAATTGCATCACGGAAAAAACGCTGTAGAAATTTAATTTTTAGGAATTATATCTTCAGCTTTCGCTTATAATCAGATAAGAGTGTATAGATCACGTTAGCCATGCTTCACTGTCAATTTTTCGTAAATTTGGAAAAATGTCGTCGAACGAAAAAGAGCGTCGTGAATTAATCCTGTGCACTCATTTCGAGAATCCGGAGTTGTCACATCGGGACATCGGTAAGATGCTGGGAATCGTCCAATCCACGGTCAGCAGAGTACTAAAACGATACTTCGAGAACCTAACCATCGACCGGGAGATGAAGAACGGCAAAAATGGATGCTCCGTCAGTGAAAAAGATCACAAGCACGTAGTTAAGCAGTTTAGACGTGATCCGAGAAGTTCGGTCCGGGATGTCGCCAATAAGCTGAATTTGTCAAGTTCATTCGTCCAGCGGACCAAGCAGCGAGAGGGCCTGCGTACATACAAGGTTCAGAAGGCTCCTAACCGCGACGAAAGGCAAAACATGGTGGGGAAGACGCGAGCCCGGAAGCTGTACACCGAAATGCTGACGAAGTCGCATTGCCTGGTAATGGACGACGAAACCTACGTCAAAGCGGACTTTCGTCAGCTGTCGGGCCTGTTGTTCTTCTCCGCAGAGGACAAATTCAGCGTTCCGGAGGAGATTCGCAAGAAGAAACTATCCAAGTTTGCCAAAAAGTACATGGTGTGGCAAGCGATCTGCTCTTGCGGAAAGCGGAGCGCCCCCTTCGTGATGACCGGCACGGTAAACGGGCAGGTTTACCTTAAGGAGTGCCTACAGAAGCGCTTACTACCACTATTGAAGCAGCACGAGGGCCCGACCATCTTCTGGCCGGATCTCGCTTCGTGCAACTATTCAAAGGACGTGTTGGAGTGGTACGAAGCCAACGAGGTCACCTTCGTGCCATAGGAAATTATCCCGCCCAACGCGCCGGAGCTTCGCCCAATAGAGAAATATTGGGCGATTATGAAGCAGGCCCTCCGGAAGAACCCAAAAGTTGTCAAATCGGAGGTGGACTTCAAGAGAAAATGGATTTCTGTTCAAAAAAAACTACAACCTGACGTTGTACAGAACCTTATGGACGGGGTAAAGAGGAAGGTGCGAGCATACGGGCTTGGGCTCGATGTATGAATAAAAAGAAAATGCCAAAAGTTGTTTAATAGTTTTTATTTTACTGTCTAAAATTTTCAAAAGGATCGGTCTACTGGGCGAATTTCTACAGCGTTTTTTCCGTGATGCAATTTGATGTGACACACCCTTTATTACAAGTGTTCTCGTGCGTATGTCTCGACTCGAGGAATCCAGGAAAGAATGGTCACTAGCCGGCACAATCATCAGCTCGTGTAGAGTTGTCATGAGCGGTACAACCTTTGGCATTTGTTGAACGATCAGTGGACTGCACAACCTTCGGCTCGTGTATCTGTAAAGAGTGTGTATGTATTGCCGTGACTAAGTAAAAGTTAATAGATCAGATAGGGAGGTATGAAACAGGGACACAACGAAGGAAACATTATTAAACGTTGACATCGGCGTTTCTGAGGAACATGTATAGATGAAGCAAAAATCAGGATCACGGCTACCCAGACGGGGACATCCGATTGTCTACCTTGTGCTCTCAGTGCTCTAGAGAGCTGAGAGCGAGCAGCATGGAACCGGATACACGACTAGACAATATGCTCGGTGTCGTGATAGCCATCGCCAAAATCACAAAGATTGTTTGCTGCGGGCCCAATGCGGTAGAGATGCGCGTTTAGGTTGTAGTGCGTTTAATCTGAAATGCCCTATATAATTTTCAAAAATCAGGGAAAATGAAAACAAAAAACAAGATGAAATCAGGATAGCTCATACTGGGTTATCCGGAAAATACGTGTCGATTTTTGGGAGAACAAAAGCATTGTTTTTACAGTCAGGCATACTTTTATTCGATAGTTTGTTCCAGAGTTTTACACATGTTTTTTTTTCTCGTCGAAAATTGTCTGGATTTTTATGCTGTCCATAGAATCGAAGTTCTTGCCTTTTAAAGAGTTTTTCAGATACCTGAGCCTGTGATAATCTGATAGTGTAATAATAGTGAGATAGGACCTCCCAGTCAGCCTCCGAAATAATTTAGTGTGAAATTAACCGAGACATGAATTTTGGCGTTAGTCTGATGGATTACATAGACTAATTTACAAAGTTTGTCCTGGACCACTGCCTTTAATTTGTCCATTTTCAAGTAGTATTTGAGAGAATTTATCGTTACTGGTTACCAGAGTTCTTTTCCAATCACACCAGACACAGAGCGTGACTGTCTACCTCCTTCGATCATTTTAGAATGAAACTTTTGGGCCTGTACTTGCGGAACCTTCACATTTATTGATAAACCGGATATACGAGGGCAGTTCGATAAGTACTTAGCCTAAAAAAGACGGGTGGGTAATGTCGGGGACATAACCGGAGTGACGTAGGACTATACAAAGGGGACTTTTGTTAAATATATATTTTAAATATATTGTTTTATTTTCTTCTCCTACGTGAATACCTACCTATCTACCTGAAAAATGGATTAGTTTACTGTTTACTCTTTATGAACATGTTGGTGGTACTGAAAATAACCTTTGACGTTGTGTTTTTGCGTTTTTTATGAAGGCTCACCACCTAGCCCCGTACATAGAATACATCTTTACATTGTCTTTGATCCCCATGTACGTCCATCACGACCTTTTGACGTAGGACTAAGTCTTTCATTTCTATACCGGGGTGTAAAATTAAAGTTTCGAAAACGAAAGCGTTACGCCGGAGACCGAGATTTTGAGCGTTAATAGCTCCTAAACAACTGAACGAAATGGTATGATAAACACTTCATTCGAAAGATAAAATGTCTACGCGTTATATACTTGTTACTTTTTGATCCAAAAACTTGTTTCAATAGTCTTAAAATTGCTTTCAAAACAGGCTATTGAAATCACCAATCGGTATATAAGCGAGCGGCGCTCGGAAATCCACTCAGTTCAAATTGAACAGCGATTGGAGCATGTTGTCGCTGTTGCGGTGAAGCTCTTTATGTATCATGAAAGCGCGGATGAACGGTGTCACCAAGAGCCTGTTTGTGCACCCTAGGCCAGAAGGGAATCTATCAGGAGGAGAGTGATGCCACAAACGGTTCCCTGGGAAGACATCGCTACACACACATACACGCGCGGCTATTAACAGGTGGTTATCGAGTTGGAACATGTATAGATGAAGCAAAAATCAGGATCACGGCTACCCAGACGGGGACATCCGATTGTCTACCTTGTGCTCTCAGTGCTCTAGAGAGCTGAGAGCGAGCAGCATGGAACCGGATACACGACTAGACAATATGCTCGGTGTCGTGATAGCCATCGCCAAAATCACAAAGATTGTTTGCTGCGGGCCCAATGCGGTAGAGATGCGCGTTTAGGTTGTAGTGCGTTTAATCTGAAATGCCCTATATAATTTTCAAAAATCAGGGAAAATGAAAACAAAAAACAAGATGAAATCAGGATAGCTCATACTGGGTTATCCGGAAAATACGTGTCGATTTTTGGGAGAACAAAAGCATTGTTTTTACAGTCAGGCATACTTTTATTCGATAGTTTGTTCCAGAGTTTTACACATGTTTTTTTTCTCGTCGAAAATTGTCTGATTTTTTATGCTGTCCATAGAATCGAAGTTCTTGCCTTTTAAAGAGTTTTTCAGATACCTGAGCCTGTGATAATCTGATAGTGTAATAATAGTGAGATAGGACCTCCCAGTCAGCCTCCGAAATAATTTAGTGTGAAATTAAGCGAGACATGAATTTTGGCGTTAGTCTGATGGATTACATAGACTAATTTACAAAGTTTGTCCTGGACCACTGCCTTTAATTTGTCCATTTTCAAGTAGTATTTGAGAGAATTTATCGTTACTGGTTACCAGAGTTCTTTTCCAATCACACCAGACACAGAGCGTGACTGTCTACCTCCTTCGATCATTTTAGAATGAAACTTTTGGGCCTGTACTTGCGGAACCTTCACATTTATTGATAAACCGGATATACGAGGGCAGTTCGATAAGTACTTAGCCTAAAAAAGACGGGTGGGTAATGTCGGGGACATAACCGGAGTGACGTAGGACTGTACAAAGGGGACTTTTGTTAAATATATATTTTAAATATATTGTTTTATTTTCTTCTCCTACGTGAATACCTACCTATCTACCTGAAAAATGGATTAGTTTACTGTTTACTCTTTATGAACATGTTGGTGGTACTGAAAATAACCTTTGACGTTGTGTTTTTGCGTTTTTTATGAAGGCTCACCACCTAGCCCCGTACATAGAATACATCTTTACATTGTCTTTGATCCCCATGTACGTCCATCACGACCTTTTGACGTAGGACTACGTCTTTCATTTCTATACCGGGGTGTAAAATTAAAGTTTCGAAAACGAAAGCGTTACGCCGGAGACCGAGATTTTGAGCGTTAATAGCTCCTAAACAACTGAACGAAATGGTATGATAAACACTTCATTCGAAAGATAAAATGTCTACGCGTTATATACTTGTTACTTTTTGATCCAAAAACTTGTTTCAATAGTCTTAAAATTGCTTTCAAAACAGGCTATTGAAATCACCAATCGGTATATAAGCGAGCGGCGCTCGGAAATCCACTCAGTTTCAATTGAACAGCGATTGGAGCATGTTGTCGCTGTTGCGGTGAAGCTCTTTATTTATCATGAAAGCGCGGATGAACGGTGTCACCAAGAGCCTGTTTGTGCACCCTAGGCCAGAAGGGAATCTATCAGGAGGAGAGTGATGCCACAAACGGTTCCCTGGGAAGACATCGCTACACACACATACACGCGCGGCTATTAACAGGTGGTTATCGAGTTGGCATTAACCACTGGTGGGCTTCCAGTATCGAGGAAAATGTGGAAAGATCTAATCATTGCTGGAAAATAATCTGCCAGTTCCTTTGGGAATTTTCAAAATATATTCATGTGAAAGAGTTTAATTGAATGTTTTCTATCCATGTAACACTGTGACCAAATATGTTTCAATCAAGTGCTATTAACAGGTGGTTATCGAGTTGGTATTAACCACTGGTGGGCTTCCAGTATCGAGGAAAATGTGGAAATAACTAATCGTTACTGAAAATAATCTGCCAGTTCCTCTGGGAATTTTCAAAAAATATTCATGTGAAAGAGTTTAATTGAATGTTTTCTATCCATGTAACACTGTGACCAAATATGTTTCAATCAAGTGCTATTAACAGGTGTTTATCGAGTTGGCATTAACCACTGGTGGGCTTCCAGTATCGAGGAAAATGTGGAAATATCTAATCGGTACTGAAAATAATCTGCCAGTTCCTTTGGGAATTTTCAAAATATATTCATGTGAAAGAATTTAATTGAATGTTTTCTATCCATGTAACACTGTGACCAAATATGTTTCAATCAAGTGCTATTAACAGGTGGTTATCGAGTTGGCATTAACCACTGGTGGGCTTCCAGTATCGAGGAAAATGTGGAAATAACTAATCGTTACTGAAAATAATCTGCCAGTTCCTCTGGGAATTTTCAAAATATATTCATGTGAAAGAGTTTAATTGAATGTTTTCTATCCATGTAACACTGTGACCAAATATGTTCCAATCAAGTGCTATTAACAGGTGGTTATCGAGTTGGTATTAACCACTGGTGGGCTTCCAGTATCGAGGAAAATGTGGAAATATCTAATCGTTACTGAAAATAATCTGCCAGTTCCTTTGGGAATTTTCAAAATATATTCATGTGAAAGAGTTTAATTGAATGTTTTCTATCCATGTAACACTGTGACCAAATACATTTGGTTTTGTGGTTTTTCAATCAATCGCAATCAACAGGATAGCTTCTGAAGATTATTCTTCCCCATCAGTAGGATATTTCCGTATCCAATATTGGATGCATAAAACCTTGTGCCTCCAACGTAACGCTCTCGTTTTCGAAGTTCTCCAAATATTCATTCATTCAGAATGAATTCAGATTCAACTTCATACAAATGATCTCTAAATCAACGATAGTCCTACGTCACCCTTGCGGTTATACCATAGATATAACCCACTTCCTGTTTTTATTATTATTTGCTGTTACTGATTGCCATTCATAGAACAAGGGTTATTCTGGGTATTGGGACCATTTCGGGATAAACTCCCATCCCCACACATAAGAGTCCGATCTAGGGTTTTACCGCGCCCGTTGCTTTGGAAAATGTGTCTTATGTGGCCCAGAAACCTTTCTGTTTAGCGATTGCATTTGCCGCTCGCCACAGCTTTCACGGTTGGAAAATTTCTTCCCATCCAGCTTGTGACATATTTTACAGTAAATTACGTGGTGTAAGTGGTGGTAATGCGACGTGCCATTGACATTACCACCACTCAGTGTCGGATTGGTGGTAATTTTAACCTGTATCGACTTTCAATGTGGTGTCATAATTTGGACCCCGAACTCTATGTTTACAAAAATGTCCAACTAAATATGTCGCATTACAGGTCCGTCCAATTAGCTAAATGTCGAGATAAGTGTAAATTACTGTACTTTCAATCTAGAAGCAATTCAAGAATTGGTGAAAATCAATAAGCTCAGAACAACTGCCAAATTCACATACTCATCAGATCCTGGCAAACAAATTATGAAAACATCAATTTGTGTTTTATTATTATTTTGGATATTATTTTAGAAAGCATTGAACTGTATTTCCTAAACTCTTTTTTGGAAGGTTTAATGGCCCTGAAAAGCGCCTTGTTTTATGGAATGGTTCCAATTTAGAAAAAAACTTAGTACTCGTGGTTTTGAAAAAAAACCATTTCGAACGCCCTCGATGCCGCCTTGTTCTGGATTTGCCACCAAAGCAGTTTGTATAAAGTACAAACTTTTTTCTTCTGCTACCTGATACCGTTTTGCGATTGCGTTTGCCACTCGCCACTCGCTGCAACTGCCTGTTGTTGTCTTGATGTGTTCTGTTCCAAATGCGGGTTTTCTTATCGTCGCGAGCAGCTTTACCAGCCAACTCGATCACTTCGGCGACCGAAACTATATAACGCCGGCTAGGTGGACTGGTGCACTGGTACTAACGCGCTCGGCCTAGCTACCCTTGCTGAGCAACTGGCGGATACACCTACGAGGAACTGCACACCTGCACGATTCGAGTGGGACTTTGCCTTTCCCTTAACTTGTCCTCCTTTGTTACGTCCACGATGCCGATGCCGTACAACCACACGGGTTTACGGTTTGAAAGAAAATAAGATATTTTTTTTTTGACTTAAATTTTCTTTATTTCCATGGATTTTGATTATACAAAGTTTTAACTTTATAAGTGACCTGCCTTACTTCTAGCACTACATCTTTGTTATTATTTTTTTTATGTATTTATTATTGTTAATGATGAGTTTTGACTCATCCTATTTCTATTTTCAACGTTTCAATATGTTTTGAATATTTTAATTATTAAAATATAACCCTACCTACTTAAACTAATTTTAACCTAAACCATAATCTAGCTGTACAGATTTCTTATGATTGGATTGTTGGAGGCATGGCAGCAACCCCTGAATCTTTCTACCAACAGTTCAATTTTTTCACCCAATGGCAGGATATTAGCCAACTCGTGTATCTCAGTGTTTCGTGTCCTAGGTGGACTCTTTAAGATCATACGAAGGATCTTGTTCTGAATTCTTTGTAATCTTAGTTTATGACTATTTGCACAGCTCTTCCAGATTGGCACGCCATATACAATCACTGGAAAGATGACTTGTTTGTGAACAGCAAGCTTGTTCTTCAGTGACAGAGTCGAGTTGCGATTTATTAAGGGGTACAATGATCTTATCAGTGCATTGCACTTGGTGTTAATTTTATCAACATGCGTGCCAAAGAGCAGCTTGCTGTCCATGGTGAGGCCGAGGTAAGTGACCTCACTAGACCATTCCACCGCAGTACCACTAAGTCTGACTTTGACATCATCAGCCGGCACAAGTCGGGGAGATTTAGAATATGGAAAGATATTTTTTTGGGGTCCGCGTGTTTTATACTCTAGCGGTACACACTTACAGGATAGAGACAAATCGGCAGACTCAGCCAGAGGGGCGAGTCCAACGAGATGAACGAATGAGCGTTAAAAGGCAGCGATGGCAAAAATACATTCATTACGATTTGTTCGCTCGTTGGATTCACATGCAGGCTAAAAAGGGTCCTTTTCAGGATCACAAAATTATCTTAAATCTAAAGAGTTTATTGTTTTGTTATCACTCGATATCCCCATCTTGTTCGGCTAAACCTTTCTGTTAAGCGATTGCGTTTGTCACTCGCCACAGCTTTCACAGTTGGAAAATTTCTTCCCATCCAGCTTTGTGACATGTTGTACAGTAAATTACATTCAATGCGACGTGCCGAAGCGCCACTCAGTGTCGCATTGGAGGCGATTTTAACCTGTAATTGAACATTTGCGATGACAGTTGTACAGTGTCGACTTTCAATGTGGGGTCATAATTTGGATCTCTATGTTTACAAAAATGTCCAACTAAATAAGTCGCATTACATGTCCGTCCAATTAGCTAAATGTCGAACTAATTGTAAATTACTGTACTTTCAATCTGGAAACAATTTAAGAATTGGTGAAAATTGAATAATCAGGAAAGTCCCCAACTATCAATAAGCTCAGAACAACTGCCAAATTCACATACTCATCAGATCATGGCAAACAAATTATGAAAACATCAATTTGTGTTTTATTATTATTTTGAATAATGTTTTAGAAAGCATTGAACTGTATTTCCTAAACTCTTTTTTGGAAGGTTTAATGGCCCTGAAAAGCGCCTTGTTTTATGGAATGGTTCCAATTTAGAAAACTTAGTACTCGTGGTTTTGAAAAAAACCATTTCGAACGCCCTCGATGCCGCCTTGTTCTGGATTTGCCACCAAAGCGGTTTGTATAAAGAACAAACTTTTTTCTTCTGCTACCTGATGCCGTTTTGCGATTGCGTTTGCCACTCGCCACTCACTGCAACTGCCTGTTGTCTTGATGTCCACCGAACCGAATGTGTTCTGTTCCGAATGCGGGTTTTCTTATCGTCGCGAGCAGCTTTGCCAGCTAACTCGATCACTCCGGCGAAACTATATAACGCCGGCTAGATGGACTGGTGCACTGGTACTAACGCGCTCGGCCTAGCTACCCTTGCGGGAAACTCCAGACCAACACGGTTCGAGCGGGATTTTGCCTTTCCCTTCACTTTTCCTCCTTTGCCATGTCCAGACATGGCTGCTTGGGTTGGTTTGTTGATGTGTTGTGATGCGAACTGATGTGGTGTACGGTTTGAATGAGAATGATCGTTACGGCAGTGGAGCGGGGATTTTTAAGCTGACTGGCTGGCTCGAGAATTACGCATGTGTGAGACTGCGACCAATGTTTCGTTCATATTTTTTCTTTTTCCTTTCCAATCGTGCTTCATTCTATTTCGCTGCTGCTCTGGTTGCCCGTTTTGGTCGGTACGATTTGAGGAGCACAAAATGGACCAATCAAAAATGGGCACATAGTGCATTTGGACAATGCAATTATTTATCTCAAGAAAAATGAAATGTTATTCGTTATGATAGATGCGTAGATATATTTCCTATCAATTGATGCAAAAACCTTTTTTTTCCCAAAATATATTTTTTATTAAGGCACATTTGGCGTTAGCCTGACGGGGCCGGGAGTCCAATATTTTGACAATTTTTGTCTTACAACTATGTTAGTAATATGTAACCGATTACTCGCGGTTGGCTCGAGGTTAGTATTACAAGTGTTCTCATAATTGGTATGTTGCAGTCTTCGATGCTCTGTACGTGTGCCCGACACGGGATACTTCCTATTGGGATGCAGCTGACCATTAATCAGCAACGCTCCCTAGTCTGTACCCCATATCTAGCGTGGTGCGTCTTTCTCGACTCGAGGAATCCAGGATAGAATGGTCACTAGCCGGCACAATCATCAGCTCGTGTAGAGTTGTCATGAGCGGTACAACCTTTGGCTCTTGTTGAATGATCAGTTGACTGCACAACCTTCGGCCCGTGCATCTGTAAAGAGTGTGTGTATGTATTGCCGCGACTAAGTAAAAGTTTATCGATCGGATAGGAGGGATATGAAACGGGGACACAACGAAGGAAACATCATTAAACGTTGACATCGGCGTTTCTGAGGAACAGGTATAGATGAAGCAGAAGATCAGGATCCCGGCTACCTAAGATATCCCGGACGGGGATATCCGATTGTCTGCCGTTTGCTCTCAGTGCTCTAAAGAGCTGAGAGCGAGCAGCATGGAACCGGATACACGACCAGACAACATGCTCGATGTCGTGGTAGCCATCGCCACAATCACAAAGATTGTTTGCTGCGAGCCCAATGCGATAGAGATGCGCGTTTAGGTTGTAGTGATTGGACATAAGCCGAGATATCACGCGAA
Organism: Toxorhynchites rutilus septentrionalis; assembly: GCF_029784135.1. Lineage (NCBI taxonomy): Eukaryota > Metazoa > Arthropoda > Insecta > Diptera > Culicidae > Toxorhynchites > Toxorhynchites rutilus. Next base: position 163,245,148 of record NC_073745.1, on the reverse strand, counting down.
TGAAATCACGACCTACATTCAATCCCTTGAACCATGCACTCGTCGAGACCTTAGGGATAATCGAGTGTAACCAACGACCGAACTCATCTTCACTCCACATGCGCTGCCAACTAACGAGTGTGTCCTGACGAGGAATGTGAAAAAATTCATTATAGGCAATTTGCCTTTCAAAAAGTGTGCCTTCTGAAGCGCCCACCTTAGCTAGCGAGTCCGCTTTCTCATTCCCCGGAATCGAGCAATGAGAGGGAACCCATGCAAAGGTAATCTTGAATAATTTTTCGACCAAAACACTCAATAGATGTCTTATTCTTGTTAGGAAATAAGATGAGCGTTTATCAACTATGCAAAAACCTTTGCGATCTATTGAGAAATGCTCGAGTTATAAGCGTTCCAAATCTTGCATTTTCTCCTACTTGTTCAGTGCCTAGATTTCCATTTCACCCCCTATATCTTCCGGTTAGACGTAGTCCTACGTCAAAAAAAACAAAAAATTTGGAAAAGCGGCGTTTTATTTCTCAACATCTGGGGTCTTGGTAGCCTAATTGGTTGCGTGTCCGCTACTAAGCGAACAATCTTGAGCTGATAACTCAGGGCCCTTAACTGGTCATCTTTGTGTGTTATTCTAGCTACCACGTCCACGCAACAATCATCATGTGATGGTGATCCCAGCCTCTCACTCCACATACGATGGATCTGCTGCATCGGTAATTGGTGCTATTTATAAACACAACAATGGAAGCCTCATATCAATAGTCCCGCTGTGTCCAACTGTGAACATTCGAACAATAGAAATATTCTTACGCCGAGAAATGCGACATGTGTTGTTTATCGATAGAATAGGAATGAATACTCTTACGCCTAAATGGCTAATGAGTAATAGATAAAAATGTATATCGATGACATAGGAATACTTTTACGCCTATATGGCTACTGTGTAATATACAACATGAGAAAAATGTACACGATAAATTCGGCTCTGTTACAGCTGAATTGCTAGATGAGTAATAAAAGTAATAGTAATAAAAATAAAACAAATGGGCTAAAAAAAATACTCCTTTTAGCTCGATACACTTGACCCAGCGATGCTCCAACTTTTTTAATCCATCTGAAAAATACGTTTTCTCGAGGTCTGCAAAGTAGGCCTCCGTGGCGGCGATGACCTCCCCATTCGACTCAAATTTCTGCCCGGCGAGTAACTTTTCCAAGTTTAGAAACAAAAACAAAAAAGTGGCATGGGGCCAAATCTGGAGAATATGGTGAATGAGGCAGCAGTTCGTAGTGCAATTCGACCAATTTGGTCGTGGTGACGACGGAGGTGTGAGCCGGTGCGTTGTCATGGTGGAATATCACTTCTTTATTCGCCCAATTGGGCCGTTTTTCTGCAATTCGGCGTCGAATCGGTCCAATAATTCGGCATAGTAGAGCCCTGTGACCGTTCTGCTCTTCTCCAGGTAGTCGATGTAGATCACACCTTGTGAACCCCAGAAAACGGTGGCCATCACCATTTCGGCTGATAGGACAGTCTTCGCCTTCTTCGTAGCACGTTCGCCGGGTGAAATCCACTGTTTCGACTGTTCCTTGGTCACTGGTGTGTACCAGTGGATCCATGTTTCGTCGACGGTAACGAAACGACGCAGAAACTCCTTCGGATTACGCTTAAACAGCGTCAAACACTGCTTTGAAGTGGTCTCACGGCTGCGCTTGTTGTCCGGAGTAAGCAAACGTCGCACCCATCGCACCGACAGCTTTTTTTTTTATCCCATTTATTTATTTATCAGGCTCATTAGCATTTTATCTGTAACAGAGTCGGGGTTTTTTATCGTGTACATGTACATATGTTTATGTTTCTATAAATTGTAAATTACACAGTAGAAGTAGTTAGCCATTTAGGCGTTAGGTTTTCTGTTCCATTACATTATGGTAAATTACACTCTAGTAGCCATTTCGGCGTAAGGGTATTCTATCTGTTCTTCCATTGTTCAGCAGACCGGACAGCGGAGACAGTTGATATTGATCATTGTTGGGTTATTTATAGAACAGCAGCCCGATGTTTCTTGCAGAGCAGAGCAGTTGTATGGATGAATCGATCTTTGTTCCACCGTGGATCGATCTCCATAGCTGATGATGGTTGCGTGGACGTAATTATTCTATAACAACACAAAGATGGTCAATTGAGGGCCCTGAGTTTGAACTCACGATCGATCGCTTAGTAAGCGAACGCGTAACCAAGTGGCTACGAAGACCCCCAACACCGACAGCTTTCTCATGCCCAAAATTTAATGCAGGATATGACCCACGCGATCTTTTGAGATGCCTACTGTTTCAGCTATCTTGCGCTATCTTCAATCGGCGGTCTGCAAATACGAGAACGTGGATTTTTGTCACGTTATCCTCCGTGGTAGCCGCTTTCGGGTCACCTGAGCGTGGCTCATCAAAAACCAACGTGCGACCACGTTGAAACTCGTAAATCAATTTTTGACGGTCGCCATCGAAGGAGAAGAGTCACCGTATATAGCATCCGAGCGCTGTTTGATTTCGCTGCGCGATTTCCCTTCCAAAAACAAGAATCGAATCTTTTGCGATACTGACACCATCGGACGATGAGGCTAAGTACTTATCGGACCGCCCTCGTATATCGCTTCGTCGACCTCCGAATGCTAGGCCTTTTTGAAACGTTTCCGGTTTTTTTATCCCATTTATTTATTTATTAGGTTCATTAGAATTTTAGCTGTAACAGAGCTGGGTTTTAATCGTGTACATGTACATATGTTTATGTTTCTATAAATTATAAATTACACAGAAGTAGTAGTAGCCATTTAGGCGTAAGGGTATTCTTTCTGTTCTTCCATTGTTCAGCAGACCGGACAGCGGAGACAGTTGATATTGATCATTGTTGGGTTATTTATAGAACAGCAGCCCTATGTTTCTTGCAGAGCATAGCAGTTGTATGGATGAATCGATCTTTGTTCCACCGTGGATCGATCTCCATCGCCGATGATGGTTGCGTGGACGTAGTTATTCTATAACAACACAAAGATGGTCAATTGAGGGCCCTGAGTTTGAACTCACGATCGATTGCTTAGTAAGCGAACGCGTAACCAAGTGGCTACGATAACCCCCAACGTTTTAGGTTTGCTGCGAAACAATTGATGAATAAAAATTTGTCTTTCCTGGTGTGTTTAACACGTTAAGCCCCGCGCCGGTCCCTGGGGACTGACAGTGAATTTTACGTCTTATTTGCACCGATATCACCGGATCGACATTGAACTTTTCTTTCGGCGAGTACCGGCACTGGGAACAATAACAACAAAGCTACAAAATGATATTTAGAAAACTCTACTATCGTTTCGCTGGGACCGACGTGGGCTATACGAAAAGTTCATTGTCGGTCCCCTATTTCGGTGGGGGCTTAACGTGTTAATGGTGCTGACTGTTGAACGCGATCTGATGTTGTAGTTCCTTGATCCGCATCATCAATATTTTTTACATAATCGGTGCAAAAAACAACAGACCGCTTCCTTTTCTCCCCAGAGGAGTCTTTATGAACTTTTGAAGCCATTTTCATTGAATACATTTCATAGTAAAGGGTGTGTCACATCAAAATGCATCACGGAAAAAACGCTGTAGAAATTCGCCCAGTATACCGATCCTTTTGAAAATTTTAGACAGTAAAATAAAAACTATTAAACAACTTTTGGCATTTTCTTTTCATTCATACTTCGAGCCCAAGCCCGTATGATCGCACCTTCCTCTTTACCCCGTCCATAAGGTTCTGTACAACGTCAGGTTGTAGTTTTTTTTGAACAGAAATCCATTTTCTCTTGAAGTCCGCCTCCGATTTGACAACTTTTGGGTTCTTCCGGAGGGCCTGCTTCATAATCGCCCAATATTTCTCTATTGGGCGAAGCTCCGGCGCGTTGGGCGGGTTCATTTCCTTTGGCACGAAGGTGACCCCGTTGGCTTAGTACCACTCTAACACGTCCTTTGAATAGTTGCACGAAGCGAGATCCGGCCAGAAGATGGTCGGGCCCTCGTGCTGCTTCAATAGTGGTAGTAAGCGCTTCTGTAGACACTCCTTAAGGTAAACCTGCCCGTTTACCGTGCCGGTCATCACGAAGGGGGCGCTCCGCTTTCCGCAAGAGCAGATCGCTTGCCACACCATGTATTTTTTTGGCAAACTTGGATAGTTTCTGCTTGCGAATCTCCTCTGGAACGCTGAATTTGTCCTCTGCGGAGAATAACAACAGGCCCGGCAGCTGACGAAAGTCTTCGTCGGCTTCGTCAGCATTTCGGTGTACAGCTTCCGGGCTCGCGTCTTCCCCGCCATGTTTTGCCTTTCGTCGCGGTTAGGAGCCTTCTGAACCTTGTATGTACGCAGGCCCTCCCGCTGCTTGGTCCGCTGGACGAATGAACTTGACAAATTCAGCTTATTGGCGACATCCCGGACCGAACTTCTCGGATCACGTCTAAACTGCTTAACTAAGCGCTTGTGATCTTTTTCACTGACGGAGCATCCATTTTTGCCGTTCTTCACCTTCCGGTCGATGGTTAGGTTCTCGAAGTATCGTTTTAGTACTCTGCTGACCGTGGATTGGACGATTCCCAGCATCTTACCGATATCCCGATGTGACAACTCCGGATTCTCGAAATGAGTGCACAGGATTAATTCACGACTCTTTTTTTCGTTCGACGACATTTTTCCAAATTTACGAAAAATTGACAGTGAAGCATGGCCAACGTGATCTATACACTCTTATCTGATTATCTGATTATAAGCTGAAGATATAATTCCTAAAAATTAAATTTCTACAGCGTTTTTTCCGTGATGCAATTTGATGTGACACACCCTTTAATCTTAACTTTAATTCTATATGTCATGAACAATGCACTGGTACCAACATAAAACATTTAAAAAAAATATTGACGTTGCATTTTGAAATAATCGTTTGCACGATTATTCTTTCGCACAAATGTACACATTTTACACATCTACACGTTAGACATTTTAAAACATTCAAAACGCGAGATTATTTCCATGAGAATGTTGATGAAAAATGAGCAGACTTTATTCCCATTTAAGAAAAAAACTTTTGGCACACTGAAATGGGTTTTTTTTCCTGCTCCAGAATAAAAAAAACCTCATTTAATTAAACGGTTCTGTTGTAAAAAGTGAAAAAGTACAATTGTAATGTTTTCTTATAACACAAATTAACATCGCATAGCGTTTCTAACGCCACCAAAATATGTTCCACTTAATATTAGGCTGTCAAAAAAGTCCTGCGGTATTTTTTTTGAATTTTCATTTGTTCATAAAATCGTTCGCCTTGGACAAAAACAGGTGGTAGTCACTTGGTGCAAGGTCCGGACTATACGGCAGATGCAAAAGAACCTCCCATCCGAGCTCCTGGAGCTTCTGGCGCGTCATTAAAGAAGTGTGTGGCCTGGCGTTGTCCTGTTGGAAGACAATGCGGCCTCTGTTTATCAAAGATGGCCTCTTCTTCATGAGTGCTACCTTCAAGCGGTCCAGTTGTTGGCAGTGCAGGTCCGAATTGAGCGTTTGGCCATAGGGAAGCAGCTCATAATAGATTATTCCTTGACAATCCCACCAAACACACAGCAGAACCTTCCTGGCCGTTAATGAGGGCTTGGCCACAGTCTGAGCCGCTTCAGCGGGCTTCGACCACGACCGTTTGCGCTTCACGTTGTCGTAAGTGACCCACTTTTCATCGCCAGTCACCATCCGCTTCAGAAACGTGTCGATTTTGTTGCGATTCAGCAGCGATTCACATGTGTCGATACGGTCAAAGATGTTTTTTGCGTCAACGTGTGTGGCAACCATACATCGAGCTTCTTTGTGAATCCAAGCTTCTTCAAATGGTTAATAACGGTTTGATGACTTATCCCCAGCTCTTGGTCGATGCTACGGCTGCTACTATGCCGGTCTTTCTCGGCTAATTCAGCGATTTTGTCGCAAATTTCGACGACAGGCCTTCCGGAGCGTGGCGCATCTTCGACGACCTCTACACCAGAACGAAAACGTTGAAACCATCGTTGTGCGGTGGAAATGGAAACTGTATCGGGTCCATAAACTGCACAAATTTTATTGGCAGCTTGAGATGCATTTTTGCCTTTGTCATAGTAGTACTGTAAAATATGTCGGATTTTCTCTTTATTTTGCTCCATATTTGCGACACTATAACTCACGAACGACTTAACCGAACAAAACACTGTAAATACCTTTCCAACAAGCTATAGTATGACTCGATACAATGAAAACAACTAGAACTACGCGCTTACAACGACACCTCGCGGAAATACCGCAGGACTTTTTTGACAGCCTAATATAACTTAGAATGAAAGATTCTGAGAAAGCGCTGCACCGGATAGAGCCCATACCCCATACCCATTCGAAGTGATATCAACGAGTTAGAAATGTACATTTTATTAGTTGCGCCTCTTCGAAGCTCTTGTGAGAGACTTGTTTACAAGCAAAAACACAACCAACGATTCTCCATATCACCGGCAGTAATTTCAATTTTATAATTGTTTCAGTCTACAAATGCTTTTCACATGAAGGTAAACATACGATGCCGCTCATATAATGTGCGCGACGTGTGGAATGTAAACGTTGTGTGCCTCCCATTTAATGTTATCTCGCGCGATTCAGCATCCGGATCCAGAATTAATGTCTGCAATGGCAGACAAGGAACGTGTTATTGCAAGAGATGCCTGAACTCAATGAGTTTTTAAATATTATTCCTGCTTCAAGAATGATTTTATTTTAAAAATAATGTTCCACCCACAGCTCACATTTATGATTTTTGGCGTTACGCAGTTGTTCTTGTTTACGCAAACATACTGAACAGAAGAAAATATTTGTAAGCCAAACAATGAAAGCTTTCGGAAGCAGCAGTTGTGTGTTTTATTCAAATCAACAAGAAAAGCTAGCACCGCTATATACAAACATCAGAACTGCTTGAAAGAATTATGTAAACGCCAAGATTGGAGGCGAATCGAGAGGGCTACACACAGCGTTTCCTTTTTAAGGCTACACCAGTGCAAAAGAAATCGATAAAAGTTGGTTTGTCTTATGTATAAAAGAACGTATATAAGAAAGCTCTGTGGCAACTATTCCAAGTGAACTGCAGGTCTGTGTGTAGCTTTCTATGATTTGCAGCATTGCCGCTCCATCGAGCACATTCAAAATGAATATCGTGCGATGTGAAAATACCGTTCAACCGAAGAATTATATTCATGTACCGGAGAACTTAGTGAATTGTTTATTTTTAATGCTGTCTTACAAAATATGGATACATTTTTGAAATATCAAAACAAACTTTCATGTTTTTTTCACCTAGCAATAATGTTCTGTTCGTAACGATCAAGGATTAATTTGAGACATGAAGCTGCTTAGTACCATTCCAACAGATATGAGTTATTATATGATAATAGGTATGATATGATGTTGTGCTCCCGTGGCCGAGTGGTTAGCGTCATAACTAACATGCCGGGTGTTCGGGTTCGATTACCGTTCTGGTCGGGGGAATTTTTCGTCAAAGAAATTTCCTCCGACTTGCACTGTGATCACGCGTTTTCTAGAGCTTGCCACTCAAAATGCATTCAAGGCGTGTTATTTGGCATAGAAATCTCAACTAAATACTAATAAAAATGACGCAATACTACGTTGAGACGGCGAAGTTCCTCTAGGAACGTTAGTGCCATTGAAGAAGAAGAAGTTATGATATGAATTTTAGTTTTTGTCTAATTCATACAAAATTTTCACTAATTTTAACTTAAGATTTTGCGGTTGGTTAGCCTGTTGTAAATCCGTAACAACTATATTTTTACCCACAAAAAATATTTGTTTTGTCACACTTGGAATATTATTTCAATATTTTGCTTAACCTACTAACTACTAAAGTATCTGGCAATACTCCAATTTTTTTTGGGCTGCTAAAAATGTACTGCATTGGAGATATTGTTTTAATTTTTGTATAATCAAAGACACACTCAAATGAGCTTACAGGGCAGCGGCAAGCAGTGTTTTTAGGGTTAACAGGCAGTGGCAACTATATTGCCATTAATTAATATAAAGGGTTAAGCAAGGGTTACCAGAAATCTTGATGTTGGAAAATCAAAAGTATCGATTTGTCTGTCAACATTTTTTATATTTAAATTTTCACGAGAACGTCGTTTGATGTTTGTAGAAGCAGGCACGGTTTGAGTTTGTCCACAAGGACTCCTCTCAGGACTAGAACTGCAAAAGTTTAAAGTCTCTATAATTCAACACAATTAATCAACATTTTTACGTCTGATTTATAAAACATGGTTTAACAGTTATTTCTTCTTATCATATATCGATGCATTATACTTAAACTTGATGGTTGCAGACATGTGCGCCAAACCACTTTCTTCGGTGTTCAGTAAATTTTTGGGATAAATTTTCTTAATTGCGGGAATGCCATTTCACAGATAGTTGTGGCTAGAATTTTACCTCAAAACATGGTTCGTTCATCCAGAGAATAGTTTAAAAAATCAATATTGCGCAGCTCTCCGAATTCCTCATCAATATGTTGAATCATTTCTTTGGGAACCAGATTAGGAAAATTTTCAGTAAGTGTTAGAATGGTTTGATGTTTTCTTCTGATAACATTAGACGGGTCCAGCATGGTCAGATTTATCATAAACAGGTCGTTGAAGTTCAAATTGATGCATTACATTAGTCTTAAATTCGTTGAGCCGATCAACAGATGTTTTTCCATCTTTTACGTGCTCCCTAATGAGTTCAGCCGTTGTCCTAACCTACATATTTTCCAAGCTCTTGTAATTTCAATAAGTTGCATTTGATCAACAACGCAACTTTATTCAGTTCTTTTAGCGTTTGCATGAACTCATTCGTGAAAAAATATTCGATACCGTGCGGAAAAGTCGTCAAATTTTCGAATGAAGAATCGATAGCACTCTCCCTCTCTTTGAAATAGCTTGTTCATGCTTGTTAATAACTTTCAGTATGTATGATAAAATGTCAAATAAATATTAGTCTACCACTCAACATGATTGATATGTTTCACAAATCCAAAGTACAAGTTTACATAATTTCGGGATGCTGAACAATAATTTGGCATCCATTTTTTATTTGGGGGCTACCATAAAACACGTGATTATATTATTTGGTTTTTTATGGCACCCTCCAACCGTAGTATTTTTTACATATTTTTATATATAATTTTATGAGCTTTGATCACAAGCAACCCCACTAGGCGTGGGTTGTCACGTAGATCACGTAGTTTTTTTGTGTATTGACTATTGACACCGTATTGATGATAGTCACATTATGTTTGAAGAATTTAATGACTTTTGAGTTCCCCTGTACTTCAGTGGAGCTGTCGCATGTCAAAATATAAGTAAAAACAAAAATCGCTCTCGCCATTCGGCCGTAGCTTAGCGCGTTTCGAATCTAAGGAATTTCTAGTGAAATTTGGTTTATTTGATCTGATATTTTCGACAAATCAATAGTTTGGACGACTGTTCACATATTCTTGGAGAGGTGAACATATATTTTGTTCAATTTCAGCGATTATTTCGCATATTTCGCATTTCGTTGTTTGGGGGGCAAAGTGATCAGTGGAGGATTACTACTGACAATGTTCTGTTTTCAAAAGCTGATGTAACTTATCACATTCTGCTCTTAAAGGAGTCCCTTTTGTCGTTTTGACCCAGGAAAAATATGCCACCCCAACCAAACCAAGCTTCATTATGAAGAACGTTATTTGTTTGCTACTACGTTTTTGTACGTATGAGGAAATTTCAATTGCGACACTAGGTGAATAGGCCCAGCTCATTTTATACATGTACCTACTATTTCAATAACGATTTAAACAAATTTGGCTAAGAAAAAAAATCATAAATCTATCCCTTCTAGCGTGATATGTGTGAGCGATCACTTTGCCCCCAAAGGTGGCCACAAGGTGGTGGAAAATGAAGACCGACTCAGTAGCTTCGCTTCGACTAGAACGGCTTCGGCAGTCGCCATCAACAAAAAGTGACTTGACTAGAAAATGAATTGACTAGCGTTGACTAGCGAGAATGACTGGTGAACTAGTCCAGTCAGTGGTTATTTTAACTGACGCGACTAATGAATACAAATCTGCCTCTTCGTTCAGCTGACTTTAATCCACACTTCCATTTCCTCCTGACACTAATTTTATACCCGCGAACGCAATCTTATTTTACGTCCATATAAAGAGGAACGAAAACTTGATTTCTGATGCAAGAAAGTAGTCAACCCATCAATGGACGGTTTGTTGTCTACCTATCGTGAACTCAAACCAACGAACTTAGACATTTATCAAGTATGCTATAAAGGTCCTCGCGTTAGTATTAGTAAATAGCGTACACACACTGCACACTATTTTATGCGTGTGAGTAACTTTTGTGTACAATACAAAAAAATCTAGCTTACCTGTAGCGTATGGCAAACCACGTTGAACTCAAACATCGTTGCATGCGTAATGATACATGGGAGAGAGAGAGAAAGAGAGGAACGAATTCGTTTTTTCACTAAAACGACAATTTGCGCTACAGCGGACATTGTTCATCTGGCAGCTTATGTTTTAACCTAAATTTTTTATGTAAATAGTCACAACCGTGGCAAACTGAGGGAACAAAACTTTTAGGCTGGGATTCTACAAAAAATACATTTTTTTGAATAATTTTTATTCTGTTAGGCCTAATATGATCGGTTTCTAGAATATCTAATGAAAGAGATTTGTTTCGTATAGTTTTTCGACCAACTTTTCCTTTGACGTTTGGTTTGCTGTATTTCATCTGGAATATGCTTACACGCACACAAAGAGCATAAGACAGATCTGTAGCAAATACGCTTCATAAAGAAAAGCGATGGACAATCTTTTTTCAGCAAGTGAGTTGCCTGGTGAAGTCATGGTCCCTGCTCCATCAGCCCCATAACCAATCAAATAAATTTAGTATGCAATTTTGTCCTTCTTGAACATCAAATCATATTTCACTCTTTTTGACATAAACAATTTGATATACATGTACTGATCAAATATTAGGTTGGGAAAAAGTAATCCAGTATTTTTGGGTGAAATTCAAAACTATTTTTAATATGCTTCGGATTATCCGATTTGGGTCAAATATGCACCGTTTTGTTAGCTAAAAAAAGGTAGCTTCATAATGTCATAATGTCATAATGTCTCTATCATAGAGGCCTTGGTCCTTATTGACGAAAAACTCTAGAAATAAATTCTTGCATCACCCTCACCCTCACCCTCACCCATCACCCTCTCATCACCCTGGATATTTTGCAATGCGAGAAAAAGGTGGTAAGCGCTTGGTGACAGGTCCGGACTATATGGTGGAAGCATTAAAACATTCCAATCAAGCTCTCGGAATCGTGCACCTCTTCTGTTGGCCAATTCTGGACGTTTCTGATCAATCGCTAGCTTCAAACGGTCCATTTGTTGACAGTAGAGGTCTTAATTTAGTGTATTGCACAAAAAAATGTTTAGATTTAAAAAAAACAAAAAAAATATTTAAAAAAAAATGCACGTATTTTTCCGTTGCTGTATCGGCATCATAAACACCATTCTCAATTTCTTCAGCCTGGCTTGCATTTTCACCTTTACAAAAGGAAAAGTGTAAAATGTACCGAATCCTTCGGTTTCGGACGGGGGCAGTTTCGGACAACGCTTGTAAAAATTAAGTAGTACAATTTTCAACCAAATTAAAAATATAAGTAAATTAACAGCCCTTCCACCAACAGCTGTCATACGGTTTGACATCTCCTGGTCGTTTATTACTTACGAAAACAACACAGTGCCCTTTTTCATACACGTTTCGAAGCTTTTAAGCTTTTAAGTTAGTTACTAATATGAAATGAACAAACGTGCGTACAACGGGGAAATAAAGGTCTATTTATTAGATAAAATTATGATTTGTCTTCGGATGGTGGTGGGGCACAACGTTCACGGGGCACATTCGGACACTGTTTAATGCCTAGTTAAATTTGTGTCTGATTGTTGTTTACTAACAAACATCAATTTAGTCTGATTTTCGAACCTAATGATGGTTCGAAACTACAAATAGAAAACCCATAGAATCAGCATCAACGAAGATGAGATGGAAAGAGCTATCGAACTAGTTTCGAATAGAACGTTTTCATGATTCTAGCTCACAGGTGCCCAACTGGGTCCATTGCCTTTACTAATTTCCCAACTAACGGTTACATAACGGGAAAACTGTTTTTTAATGTCCTGGAACATTTGAAAAAGGTAGCAAAAAGCAACGTAAACGAATCAATTTCAAAAAATCAAAAATCAATCAAAAAGTCATTGCACTTTGGAAACAATTAAATATTGCCGAGAAAATTGCACAATTCATGTATCTTTTTCACCTTAACCGCTGCATGTTTCAGTAATGGGCCCTTTCAAACAAAAGCTATCAGTTTTCCAGAACGATTGGCTACTCAACCATCCTGGAAAAACGAAAAAACAGGACCTTTCAGGTATAGTTGCATCGGCTTATAATGCTTCTTTCAATCTGAGTAATATCCTAGCTGAATTCAAATTGACCTGCTGTCCATTCTCAAGAAAGGTTTTTTCGGACAAGGATTTTGAATACTCAATTGGTTTCACCTACTGGAGCGGAGGTATCAACTGACTCATTGGGTAATACAACAATGCTGCAAAACGTTGCGTCTACAGCACAGATAGATTTTACTTCGGCAACTTTGTCCCCGGAAAATGTTGAATCTTTTCTAAAAATTTCACCGCGGAAGGCCACCACTCGAAAACGGAAGAAAGCAAAATCACGAATTTTTACTGACTCTCATAGCAAGCAGTTTCCTTTCAGACAAATACTGATAAACAGAAAAATACAATGTTGATAAACATAAAATTTTAATTTTTTTTTCGTTGTCCTAAAGTGCCCCAGGACTGTCCGAAACTGCCCCACACATGGGGCACATTCGGACAAAAAGGCAATTTTCAAAAATTCGAATAAACCGTTCGTAATCGCATCAACGCACACCTCTAACACGCTCATATGATACATTGATGTTCAAATAACAACCAGAATACATTCAGGATTTTTTTTAAGTTTACAAAAAATATTAAAAATCAAGGAAAAAAGTGTCCGAATGTGCCCCCTCTCCCCTATATAAACATATACCCGCTCGGAAATCCACTCAGTTATTATTGTGCAGCGGTTGATGTACGATCGCTGGAATTTTTGTGTTTCTCTAACACATATTTTCAAACCAATGAGCCTGAGGAAATCAGCATTGCAAAACAGATGCAAGGGTGGGTACTTTTATACGTGTATGCATTTCTGCAGGCCGGAATGTGTTCCTCCAACAAAGATTTCTAAACTAATGAGCATGGGGAAATCGGCGTATATTTAAGGTACGGATACTTTTGTACCCACATGTATTTTTGCACTCCGGGATTTGTGCGGACCTCAAAAGCGAAATGAACACAACGCTTTGGCTCCGTAATTCAAGACTGTATTGGAAGATATCCTTTCATGTGTTCAACTCACTGAACTTTTACGTACCGTTTGATAAAATGTTGATAACAAATTGCTGCAATAACATCGATAACTCCGATTGAACAATATGCGACTTACATGTCGTAATCAAAATTGGGTGCCTGAAGTTCATCAAATCGAGCAAATTTGCGGTTCGAGAAGTTCGTACACTGGGGCGATGCAATAACTTCAGAGGGAAATATAAAATACATTGATCGTTTAGCCATTCTTCCTTCCACATATTTTGGTAGTCCACGATAAAAGAATGGAATGAACAATACTTGCAACGAAGAACGTAATCTGCATGGATTGATCTAAATTGAGATTTGTTCGCAATTGAATTCAGAAATTATTATATTCAATCAGTGGTCAAATCAATAAATTAATCAATACACTCAAATGATTACTAAGCCAATGGTAGTCCTACGTCAACCTTGCGGTTATATTTTAGTTATAACACACCCATAGTTTTTGATCTGTTCCTCGAACTTGTCGGTACATGGTAAGGTTACCTTAAATATTTCAGTCGAATTTTTTTTTGTGTTCGATGTTTGACATTGTTTGCCACTGTTGATAATTGAAGAGTGGCAAACAAAATAATGTTTGTAAAAATTTCAATCAAAATTTTATCTGTCAAAAAATGTCAATATTTGTTCTCCAGACAAACAGTGTACGGCTACCTTAAGGCTAGTGACTATTTCCACGACAGATCCGTCGATTCGTCGACAATCAAACTGAACGGATTGCTTTGCAAATGACTAATGGGCTCCTCGTGTTGATCATCTCCGAAAACATTCGCTTTTGTGCTTCTCAGTTGCAGCGTGCTTCAGTAAATCCTTCAATCCTTCAAGATTCCTTCAGTCTTCACTACATACATTGTAGAAACCAGCATGCTTATCGGTGCTCTGAGAAAGCCAGCTCAGTCTGGCCTCCCAATCCCTTCGGTGAAATCAGTGATGACAATTTGAATAACTGTTTCAATAAAACTAGCCCAAAATAGCTCGCCAACTGAATCAAGTCAAATGTAATTGCAGATTTTTCTTCAATCTTCAATTAAATCTTTTCAAAATCTTGGCAAAGTGCAAAACAGCAATATGAATAGATGTTAAATTATATAAATTAAATTATATTGTAAATGTATAATACTTGTAAATTACTCACAAATACTGGAGTGGGCATTTAATTTTTGAAAAAAATATAAAAATCGCACGTTAATGATAAAACAAATTTTACAAAATCAGTGTTATGAGATGAAACTAGAGACTTTTCTACTAATGTAATCTTTTCAATCAAATTAGTAAATGAGTGTATTCAAGTTCCAGCAAATTTCAGAACGCAATTGCCGAATGCACTTGCCAAACTTTTCATCTTATACGAATACGAAGTTATGTGCGTTCATCTATTTGTTGAGTTTTTTTAAAAGTGCAACTATAATACTTAGAATATTAGAAATCAAGTTGGATCACGTAACAACAACTTGTGTCAATTAATGAGGGTAAATTTTTTGACCTCGTCGACCCCCAAAATCAATTTTCGTTCATGTCGACCCCTCAGAAACCACCTGACTGCTTTGAGAACCCCTGGTGTAAACGACAATAATCTTATCGAAAAGCACTTGTTATCGCTTGACTGGATTATCACTCTTATGGGTGCAAAGGACAGTCTGATGATCTCTGGAGCCTTAGAGGTGAATGAACTGAAAAGTTTAAAGCCTCTCAAAGCCAAAAAGAATAAGAAGAAGATTCTTGGAGATTTCAACTTACGTGACGTCAGAATACCCATGGTTTTTATTTCCCCACATCTGACTCATCAGCTGGATTCGTATCTCGTAATCTGTTGGACGCTTATCGCACTTCAAGACAGGGACAAAAGAGTGGAGTTATTAATCGTCACAACCGTATGCTTGACCTCTGCTTCGTAAGTGAGGAAATGTGTCCCAGTTGCTTCGTAATACCAACTCCTGCTCCGCTTCCCCCCTTCACTGGTTAGCATTTATATTTGCGTATATTGTGATTACGAAGACATGAAAAAGAGTATGTACTGCGACATCGACTAATCCAATTTCGGCGAGATGAATTTTTTCTCTCAATCGTGCATTAGGAAGAAGAACTAGCCAATCGTGACGCTAACTTCGTGACATCAACGCTATCGTGCATCATACTGTATACTATTGATTGATGAATTTGTATCTTAGCAAACGAACCGTAAACCATTGAAACCTGCCTGGTTGAACTCGGAGCCTAAGCGTTTAAAGAAAAGGAAAAGGGCGGCTCTTCGGAAACGTGCCAAACTTAATACTGAATCTACATAAGTGCATTATTCCAAGGCCAATTCGGATTACAGGCGACTGAAGGATCAACTACATCAAGCGCACCTACCACAGCTTCAACGCCGTCTGAAATCCAACTCTAGGAGGTTCTGGCAACACGTGAATACTCAAAGGAAGGGAACAGGGCTCCGCTCAAAAATGACCAACGGTGTAGTGGTAGCTGCCACCATCATGGATGTTCCGGAATTATTTCGTAAACAGTTCAGCAGCGTTTTCGAAATGGTTTACTGACGCTTGATGAGCTAAAAACTGCAACATTTAGTACAAAGTATACCAAGGCGTATCATTCAAACAATCAACTGTTCTGACGGAATAACATACTATTACAAAATTTAAATGATTTTTTCATCATTAACTCAGAAAAAAACGGACCCGTATCAACCCGAAAAATAGAATGTTTTCAATCAATTCAATCAGTCTTACAATAAAATAAATAAATTCTTATGTTGAAACGCACAATTTAGAAGTACATTAAATATTCCACTGCAGAAAATGTCCGAACACTATACATCTTCCATGAGTGGTGGTCTTATCATTATAAAAAACACTTTAGTAATGTTGGACTTTACGTAAGATTCTGGAATTAAGAAATTTGGATTATGTTGGAAATGTGATTGGACATTCATAGCAGTAGTTGAACTAGTTTATTTGGATTTTACAAAATACTGTTTCAGTTTCAACAAGAATCTTCTAACTTTTATTGTCCTTTCTCAGACCAATAATGAAAATTCGTAACCCCTCCTTATTTTGGCCATCTGGTCAAACTTGCAAAACGCAGAATCAAATAACGAAAATCAGAAAGTGAAACAATGTCCCCATAATTAATGAAGTTATTTGCTGACGGGAGATTTTTTCCTTCCTTTCCAGTCCTCGTAATCCCTCTCTATTAGTCTCAACTTTTCCTTCGAGAATCACACCTGCTGCTACCAAAACCGCCTGCGGGGGAGGCAGTAGGTGAGCGTGAAAAATCTGCGAAAAATAAAAGAGGTCCCTCTCATTGCGTCTTTTTTCACTCCTCGTGCCATCGCCGGTGACGTCTTGTTCTCTCTGGCAACCTACAAGATAAGCTTCATCTCGGCAGCGCTGTTTCCACATGACATCACTTATTGTTTTGCATACCAATTTTCCTCCCACTTTTGTCGAAACTGCACAGACACAATGTTCCCCTCGATTTTTTTTGGCAATTGTTATTCTCCGACAGATAAATATTTATCCTTACTCTATGTTTTAATCGAAGCTCTTCGATTTTCCTCGTATTTATATAATTCGACGATGGGAGCAGCAGGATATAGAGAAAAAAAACTGGAGGGATGTTGTATTGATCCGGAATTTACGTAATGACGTATTTATCTGGGGCTAACCAATGTTTCGTCTAGCCGTGCCTTATTTAACTGTTATAATGCTTGGATAACTGTTTCTAGTGTTATTTTTCGTTTGTATATTATTTCAAGTGAAGGACTTTGTGTTAGAACTACATACTCTGAAATTCTATTGGAAGTTCCCAAATATTTTCACAGGCGCCGGCCTTCTTAAAAATACGAGTATGTCGCACCTGATAAATATTTGTATATGATATCGTTCAAAATCAAACAAACATCCAAGGCTCATCCACTAGAATGTATCACTAGCTGTTGAGTTCTTGTGAAACTGTGTCATTATAAAAAACTATTCAAAAGGTGTTAAAAACGTTGAAGTGCTTTTCACTGGATTATGCGGATCATTATTATTTTCACAATGAAGTTAAAAATTTGTGATTTTAAAAAAAAACATTTTGTTGGTCATCGTCTGTGTTATCATTTTGGAACGACAAAAACAAAGACCTGGTCGGTCGCAAAGCCTAAAAATATTAGAGTCATGTCAATTGATTCATTTAATTCTAACATTTCTCAAAAAAATGACAAAATTTTTCAGAGTTATTTTTCATCATGACAATGATGTGCATGGGGCTCCTGTCTGGCTATCATTTGTTTCGATCCATGCTGACCGAACATTCATAGGAACGCACTGCGCTTCAGAAAAGTGTATCAGAAATTCATTGTTTTGTTTTTTTATTTGAATATGATTTCCAGCATATGGTTACCTCGTCTAGCTAAGAGTAGGCTGACCAAACGTACCGTTTTGAACGGGACAGTAACGTTTTTTCAATCGAATTTGATTGCCTTATCTTTTTATCAATTTGTACCGTATTTTGAGTATAAACAAAATTCTTATATTCCTTAATATCTCACTGCCATTATTTTCAATAATTTTATTCGAGCGAACAACTGATGAACAAATTGGGATTTACATTGTTGCATTTGCAGAGTTTTTACACAACACGCAATCGATAATCTATGGCCATCGATATTGAAAACTCCGCTGTGAAAATATAATTATTTTCATATCTACGATTCGTGTAGAAAATTCGAAGAGAACTGGATGCTAAATTGCTCTAGGATGGTAACACCTTTCTCCTTTCTCTTGGAACTAATATCGAGAGGATTCTAAGTACCTTGAAGTACCCATATACCGCTCTGCTAAGACAATATTTAACATTTGTGTACTCTAAAAATAACTGCTTACGCGTATATAATGTTCTTAAATGTGCCACATGCTTGGAATTTGTTCCACTACTGATAAACATAGGGATGAGAGCGTTACTGCATTTAGGAAAACATGGAAAACATTTACCTTTTGGTCCTAATTCCAACCGGCAAAACATCATATTCTTAATTCCGTTATTTAGTGTTCCTATTTCCAATGACCAAATTGTTATAACAATGAATTGTTTCAAATAGTAGATTTCACAATGTTTTATGTTGTAAACAAGTTAAATGAGTTGAAATAATTGAATAAATTACAGTAGAAATAGGTCGTTTATTTATTGACCACACAGCTTGTGATGAAGATGTTTCACTGAATTTCCCAATAAGACCTGAGTAATTAACAGCATCAGAATCTAACGCAGGGACTCTAAATTCTGGGCAAGATACTCCTTTTTCAGAATGAAGAGATACCATCGACCCCTAAAGCCAAAATTCTTTAAAAAATTATCTTCATCTTATTCATACAAAATATTTACCAATTCAAAAACTTTGCGGTTGGTTAAGAGAGTAAAGTATACACCATTTTCTCATCAATAAATAAACATTGAATTCTGTGAATATCAAGTGTAGTTAAAGGGGGGTCTCCGTAGCCACATTGGTTGCGCGTTCGCAGGGCCCTCATTGATCATCTTTGTGTTGTTACAGAATAGCTACGTCCACGCAACAATCATCAGCGATGGAGATCGATCCACAGTCGAAATAAGATCGATTCATCCATACAACTGCTCTACTCTGCAAGACACATCGGGCTGCTGTTCTATAAATAACTCAACAATGATCAATCAACTCCGCCGTCTCCGCTGTCCGGTGGTCCAACTGGATAATGGAAAAACAGGGGGTATTCTAGTGTAGAGGCAGGAATTTCGGATGTTTTTCCGAGCTCCGTAAAAATAAAACAAAGAATATTTTTACTATACATTATATCATTATTTGTTCATCTATCTTCTAACAATAAAACAAAAAAATTAACTAAGAAAAAATATTCATAAAATAGAATAGTTGGTTCTCAAATGGGGATTAACACTAGGGTAGGAGCCTACCTGTTGGTCTCAAATGTTCCTATCTCACGCCTCCACGAAGATCATATGACGACATTTTTAGATCGGGCGTGAACTGGAAACACACACCTGGTCTTGGCTCCGAGAACGGGTGTCGAAAGTGGCTAAGTGAGGGGGTGCGAGCGAGTCAGAGCGCTATATCTCTCCCGGGGAAGGCCTCCCGGGTCATGGAGGCCTGCCAACCCGCTGTCTCCCGGGCAAAGGAGATACACCCAGACAATGGAGCTAAGGTCAAGACGAATACTACGAATGCGATCGCCCGAGGAGGGTCCCCGAACTGGAGCTGGTCCTGGAACGGGAGTAAGAGCGAGCGGCCAGCGGCTGGAGGGCGATGTGCAAGAGCGGGCCACCAGCCGGGTTCAACCCGAAGAGCTACCGCCACACGGAAACAGCAGCCATCGACATCACCAAAGAAACGCTGCGCCTACGAGGCGTGTTGCGACTGTCAGACGACAGTCGTCCACACTTGTGGGTACTACTAGGCGACGGATCATGTGTACACACGAAATGAACGAATTCGTGATCCGCGCCTATTACATCTGCACTGCTTTGGAGACGGACATGAGCGGTCGCCTTCGAATACTCGCAATGTTCGAGGAAGCGTATCCAGAGTTCGTCGGGAGGCTTGACCAAAACGCGATGAACGCGAGGCGTAGAGCGATTGTACGCAACAATATGCTCTCCCAAACGCAAGTCGACGAGATCAAGCAGCAGGTGCAGAGAGAACTAAGCTCCAGAACAAGCAGAGCAAGAATACTTGAGAAGGTGAGAGGGTTCAAGAAAAAGTTGTGCCATGGCGTACACGATTCCAGCCCTTCTGGTTATCTGAAACAAAAAAAATTGAACAGATTCTGAATCAGTAAAGATGCATCTATCGCATTAACCTTGGACAGCTCAAAAACATTTTTTTTACAAAATGGCAAACAAAATGCGGTTCAAATCATGTTTTCTTACGTTTCCCGATTTTTTAAAAATAGTAAAATTTAAAAAATATTATTTTTTAGAGGTTCATGCGATAGAGAGATGTCTGCAGATTGTATCCATATAAATTCGACATGAATCGGTTCAGTAGAACTTGAGATATCGTGTACGCGAATTCGATAAAACTAGTTTCAAGAAAAACGCGTGAGTCAAAATTTTATGAAATTAGCCAAGAGCCGTTACAAAATACTGTGTTGAATAATGATATTGTGTTATTGTTGACATGTACTTGGTTCGCTCTGGCTGCAATAGAGTGAATTTTTGCGTGTCTAGCTGCATAATTTTGTTTTCCATTTTCTTGAAGATTCTGAATCCGAATTTACCGAAGATGTGAGCTCACAGCATGAAAGAGAGTATTATGTTATTGAGAATGACTAGATTATGAAAGTCAGGAATTTAAGAGGCAATGGTACTCTAGATGACGTTGAATAACTTGATTCAATTCGGCTGATTTTTTTTATTTTCTAGGATCATTACACTTTAGTACCAGAAGAGTTTCATTGGATTTTTTTTATGACGTCTCGAATTCCCACTAGGAAAACGTAGGTTCGCCGGCGTGTCTCAAAAAACATAAACAGGCTGAGCCTCAGTTTTGCAAGAAATAGAATAATAGAGATGCAAGCAAACTATACACCAACACACGAGGGGCGTTAGTTGCGGCCAAGAATATTCAAGTCGATTACGTTTGGGAAACACCACGATCCAGATGATGCCTTCTTTAAGTTAGCCTTCAGGAATATATTATGAGGCAATTCACCTTTTTTTGGTTAAACTAAAATCGATATTTTGCATCCAAATGAGCGCAGCAATTTAATTTTGCATTAAAATGAGCGCAGCAACAATACTTTCTACTAAAATATTAGTCATTCTTATAACAAGTTGGTTAACGTAACACAACTTATAAAGTATCTGAAAAGTTTCAAATAAGAACTTGTGTTAATTAAAAGGGATCGATTTTTAGACTTGGTCGACCACCGAAATCAGTTTTCTTTTATGTCGACCCCTGGGAAATCGACGTCGACTCTAAGGAGTCAATCTCGAACAATTTGAGAACCCAAGGGAATATCGACCAAGGGAATATCGAATATCGACAAACCAGGATTACATATTATTTCCGTGTGTAGCATCATAGCATCGTCGTTTCATCAGAGACATGTGACTTATGTCCATTTTGAAAGAGAATAATAGGAAATTGTATTTTCTGCTGGACAAGCCAAGGGTAAAAACATCCTCGAGAAACAGGAACAATCCGGAACAGTCAACCCAATTCCGTTCTTGCTGCAGCCCAGATTTCGGTCAATCTCTTCCAGGTCTCCTCTGGCATCCTGGATTTGTACGGGTATAGCTTCAACGTTGGCGCTAACTGCCCGGCTGCGTTTCCATAAAGCAATGCAGTTTAAGATTCGTGGACGTATTTTTAGCTGGAACCAATTAAAACCAGTTTCTTTGTAGATATTGTACGTGCCGTACCGCCGTTTCGTTCAAATTGAACATCTGTTCCGGAAATATCAACACATTGGACAGCGCTTCTTGGATTTCGTGAAACCGGCTCCTCCTGATTTGTTGTTCGGAAAAAGCTGAACTATGCTTTGACAATACGGTTGGAGCACGTTTCAATATTCTTGGATGTCGTCCATATTTCGTGTCCATAGAGAACAACCGGTCGAATTAAGGATTTGTACATGGTACACTTCGTTCGGGGTCGGAGTTTGTTGGACTTTAAGGATTTGCGGAGCCCGACTTTCATTGACTATGCGTCTTCGAATTTCACGGTTGTTGTCAGTTGTTATCAACGAGCCAAGGTAGACAAATTTCTCTATCACCTCGAGCTTGTCACCGTCGATCACAACACTACTACCAAGAAGAATTCTATTGCAATCAGTCCCTCCTGCTAGCACGTATTTAGTCTTGGGCGCATTGATCCCAAGCCCAATCAGCCCTGCTTCGTGTTTCAGTCGGGTATACAAGTCGGCTACCGTCGCATGTGTTCTTCCGATTACGTCCACGTGGTGGTTAAGCAGATAAACTGACTAGACTTGTTGAAAGTCGTGCCCGCATGTTGAAGCTCGCTCTCCGCATAACACCTTTCAGCGTCACGTTGAAAAGCACATGGGAGAGTCCATCGCCTTGTCGAAGTCCCCTGTGAGTCTCAAATGATTTCGACAGCTCACCTCAACTCACCGCACACTGCACCGCATTCCGTTCATCGTTGCCTGAATCAGTCTTGTCAGCTTTCGGGGAAAGCCGTGTTCGTTCATGATTCTTCATAGCTGTCGTCTGTCGATTGTATCATATACGGCTTTGAAGTCAACAAATATATGTGGTGCGTATGGACCTGATACTCGCGGCACTTTTGGAGGATCTGCTGCAGTGTAAAAATGTGGTTCATCGTCGAGCAACCGGGCATGAATCTGGCATGATAACTTCCCACAAATCCTTTTATTATTGGCGATAGACGGCGAAAGAGGATCTGAGGCAGAATTTTGTAGGTACCATTCAGGATTGTGCGCGATAGTTCCCACAGCCCAGCATGTCACTTTTTTTTATAGATGGAGCAGATTACCCCTATTTCTTGTCCGGTAGCTGTTCTGTGTCCCAGATCCTGACTATCAAACGGTGCATACACTCTACAAGTTTTCCCGAGCCTCCCTTGAGAGCGTCCATCCATCCTCAACGCCGTCTTGGTCTCATGTCTGTACGCTGTTCAGGTATTCATCGTAGTGCTACCTCCGCCTTTCGATCTCGTTCAGGAGCGCTCGGCACTCGTCGTCAAACCAATTGTTGCTTTCAAGGTGTTCCAGCATTCATCGAGGGGAGCTGCATCCAGTTCGTCTACCCCCGGTAACGCAGCTTCACGAGGCTGCGAGTATGTTGCAGCAACGTTCGGCTCCTGCATTCGTCGTAGGTGGTACCGTGGTGTTTAATGTTATTGACGACTGACAGTTCGGAATGCAGTTTGATCATCACCAGGTAGTGGTCTGAATCGATACTAGCGCCACGATAGGTTCTGACGTCGATGATATCCGAGAAAACGTGGTCAATTTGTGTTTCTGTTTGCTGAGGTGATCTCCAGGTGTAACGGTATTGGAGGCGGTGCTGGAAGAAGGTACTATCTGTAGCCATGATCTTGAAGGCAGTGAAATCAATAAGTCTCAGGCCGTTTTCGTTGGTTCACTGATGGGCGCAGAACCTACCAATTGACGATCTGAACTCCTCCTCTTGGCCGACCTGAGCGTTCAAATCACTGATGACGATTTTGATGTCGTGTTTTGGGTAGCGATCGTATTCACGCTCTAGCTGCGCGTACAATTCTTCTTTATCGCCATGGGGGCTGTGGACGTTGATAATGCTGATGTTGAAGAAGTCTTGAAACGATCGCACCATCGAACCTTTCCAGTACACCTCCTGCAGCGCTACAATGTTTAAATTATGGGCTCTCCATAATTCCGAAAGGATTCGGGTACTCGTAAGAAAATTGAGAAACTTGCAGTTCCATGTTCCGAGTTTCCAGTCTATAGTCCGTATTCTTTGCGTGGGTGTAGTCCCAATGTCCTGTCTCGGATTTCTTTGGTCATTTTCCTGTGCGTTTCATTTTTACGGATGGCTTGAAGGGCATGCACCAACCCCCTGTCTCGCCGGAGTACCGACGTGCACAGCTCTTTTCCGAATCTCAGCTGGCACGTAGACAGTGAACAGCCGCCCCTGACATGCGAAACAGACGCTGTTTTGAGCCGAACCTCCATGGTGAACAGACGCACGGATAGGCCCCCATGTCAGCATACGACCAAGATCCCACCGGGGTTGGTTATCCGATCTTCACTATGGTTTCTCGTACAAATTCGAAGTTGCATGGATGTTGCTCGTAGTAGATCATTCTATGGCAGCCTGGATAGTAATGCAATATGGAGTTCATGTTGAAAGTTTCTAATCGTGTTCGTTATTTCAATGAAAACTCGTGAATAATTCGCTGTCAAGCAGACTAGAAATACATTTCATTTCAATAGAACATGTCACCCGTATTTGACACTACACTTTTTTTCCGTTTATGCTTAGAATCGGACGCAAACCTTTTTCTCATTTTTTGAATAACTTCGGAAAAAGTCTTACCGAGGGCGTATTTCCTTTCACACCTTACGATCTTTGACAATGCGGGCTCCGTTGTACATTGTTTTTCACGCCAGTGGGGAACGGAAAAATTAAATACTTGTAGAAGGAAAAAAATGGGTTGGGGAAGAAAACGTAAGGGATAAACCGAAACTTGGGGCAGCAAAGTGACAGTTGAAATAAATTGGCACCTTTTACACAATGAAATATACGTTTATGCTTGACTAAATCAGTTCGACTGGTATTTTTTTTCCTTCGTACTCAGAACAAAATAAAGATTTTAAATAATACATTTGAAATAAAGAAGCGATTATATTTTCTTTGTTATAAGAAGTGTTCTGACTTAAGAATAAAAAAGCGTTAGTCATGTGAAAGCAATTAATTTTTAGAAAATAATTGTCGCTTTTTTATTTTAAAGCCTTGAGAGGAACGAGGAGCGTCTATCGATGAAATCATTGCATAAATAATCAGAATGATGATCTTTTGAATTCTTAAAAAGGCGAAGGAATGAACCTGGAGATAGGAGGAAAAAAACAGACTGGTACTGCAAAAGGAAACAAGCACAAAACCCAATAATTTGCACTTTGTATTCTTGACGTTACCCACAGCTTTGAAGAGGGGGTTTCTCATAAGGTGGTATGGTGTACTATAAGACGGAAGTACACCACACGGACGAAAGTGGGAGCATTTGATCTCTGTTATTTATTGCAGCAATAATGATGAATTTAAGAGTTGTTGAGAGGGCAAATGGTAAATAAAAAGCGTAGACAAGTGGCAATCGTTTACGTTTTTTGGGCGGTTTCAGAATTGATTTTCCAATGAAGATGCATAATTTGAGAGGTTCGACCATTTCTGGCAAAGTGAAAACAACAGCAAAAAAAAAAATGAATATCCATTCCATGCAGGGTAGCGGAAAAATTCAACCGTAGTACGTATTGCTGTGGACAACACTTTTTCCGGAGTGCAAACGATGTTTAACATAATTGTCTGGAAACCTGAACAAATTTACCCTTTTACCGTCCATCGTATACAATAAATAAAAATAAATGTCGGATTTTGACCACTGGATAAAGCAGACCATCATCATCAGCATCATAATGTTGGAATGATGCTTCTGTCCTGAACACACGGGCTGGAAAGAATTGATATTTACTTAGGATACATTTTCAAGCACCTACCTGGAAATAATTCACATTATTATGCCACATCTTTTCAACCCGTCTGAGTAGGTGTGATAAAATGCGCTCCTCTCTCTTTTTTTAAAATAAAATATATGTGCGTATTTAAATAAGATTTAGGGATGATTCATGGTGGCTATGAAGGGTAAGGAAAACGCTACATAGTGCTGATTCACTGATGCGTGGAAATGCTTGCCGTGTCGCAAACTGGAATAAGTTTTTCGTGGTAAGAAATGTCGAAGTATTGTCTTGCTTTTGGTTTGTAAAAGCTATTACAGAGGGTGTAGCTTTATTGGAAATGTACAAATCTGGGTAAAATCAACAGGAAAACTAGAATTATCGCATCGAATATCAAATTGATGTACATTTATTGATCATGAAAATACAACTGTAGTAATATATTCGGCATATTTTAGAATTGGGATTACGAGAAAAAGTTCCTAAGTAAACATGTCGACTTAATACTAACCATTAAATATTTGTTATTGAGTTTGAATGGTTGAGAGGTTGAAAAGCACTGACGTTTCGTTAGAATGAGAATAAATATTATTAAAATACAGGAAGATTCAGAGTAATTGTCACCCATAAATATGTTTACATAAATGAAATATTGTAACTTTACTATAAACGAAAAAAGTTGTATTATTATCGACCTGGTTCGAATTTTTTGCCTTAAATGAAAACCGCATTCGTCTTGGAAAGGCCACATCGCACACGGTGTCTAGTGACATTTCGTTCCATTTTTTTTTATCAAACTTCTCTTGAAACTGACTATCATGAGTTTGACGAACCGCTGAAGTCCAGGTTTTTGATGAAATTCTCAAATTTTTCACGTTTTTTCAAATACATCGGAGAACTTATCATTATATGTTGAAAATTTGCAATTTTTAACACGAAAAATTGCAGTTCGTGTACGGCGAAATCTGAGTATTGGGTGCGTGGTTGCAGTTCGAAATTTTACTGTTGAAATTTAGGGAAAAAGCATAATCTACTGTTCCTTCAAGGATTTTCTACGAACAGTGGCGGTACCGAGAGTAAAAAAAATCGGAAAATAAACTGAACGTACGAGGTTGAGTCTGAAAATGAGAAAGGGGAAACTGACTATCAAGGAGCGGTTGAAGCATACAACTAGGAGACTAAAGGGATTGATATCTCAAGTGTATTCTTGTCTACGGTTGTTCTGGTCAGTGGTCAGTGGTTCTCAAGCAAACTTTAAGAGAGATCGACTTACCACGCCTTGAAATTCGCACTGCCAAGGAAGTTAGCATTTAGTGAGTGGCTCATTTCTGGGTTCTGGGATGGATGAGCATCTGTCTATTTTTAAACACTCGCAGAGCGCTGATTGGAAACGAGCCGCTATGAGGAAATAAGCCGGTGTCAGTGCTGTAAAGTCGTTCCGGTCGTCGGACATGAGCAGCGAGAGCGAGAGTTCATTGTACTTTCAATTTTGCTCAATACTCCGGAGTGTGGTGCCTTTGGGGTTGTCAATTGTCACGTTATACCGCCCTGGGTGCATGTGGAGACCTTTGTTTCCCTGTTCCTTTTGACTGCGAAATTTGGCAAATAATTCTAGCAGTTCTCCTTTCGCTCCCTCAAATTTGTTACCGTTATCCAAATGGAAGTGAACTGAGATTTCCTGTCTTAATATGAATCTGCGCAGGGTGGCCAGAAACTCTGCAGTCGATAAATCTCCCACCAATTCTAGGTGGACAACTTTTGTGACGAAACAAATAAAGACTGCCAGATAAGCTTTTACGGAGGTAGCGCGCTTATGAATCGGTTTCAGGTACTGCGGACTGGCATAGTCGACATCTGTGACCAAGATCGGACGACTTTGGAGGACCTTCGAAGCTGGCAGGAGGACATTCGGTGTTGAGTCTCTCTGGTTCTCTCTTTAGCTCGAACAACATTTCGCCATTTTGAGTGCGCATGGACTCCACCACGCTCTCCTCCAGGATCTTGAGGCAGCGTCCTCTGTGTTTCATTTTTTTTGAATAGGTCAGCGTACGATGGGTCACCCTTGGCTTCGACGATGAATGCATCGCGTTTGCCTCTCGCCCGCTTTTGGTGATCCCATGGTTAGTTATGCAAACAGTGAGGACATTCGAGGGTTGACGCGGTTCTTCATGTGGACCGTGTTCAGAGCGTATGTCAGGAATGTGATATCTGAGCTCAGTACCTAGTGCCACAGCCTCGACGAGTATCGAAAGTACCCGAAAACTTGCCAAGTTATTACCGGGACGGGGGCAACCGCACTATTAGCCCACACGCCATTTCAGGAAGGTATCACCTTTATTCACTCAGGATGCAGAATAGCACGACTGTCAGCCTTCAGCGTCGCATGTTATCCGTTCCCGTGTCGTGTCCGTTTTCCATGTCATACCAGTATGTCCTAATAAGGATCTTACTGACGTCGATCCTGATATGCCCGGAACTCCTTTCGTTGCTTCTGTACACGGTTTTTCACCCGTGCAGTCTCCATATGCTTTACCACAGCCTTACTCGCGTTGTCACCCGATGAGTCGCCTTGTACGGCAGGGACGAGGACCGAGACCCGAAGTGCTATTCTAGGCCGGCAGCTCACAGCTGACGGTATCGTTGATCTTGGTCACGGCACCAGTTTTGTATTGGCGCTTACCCAATAAATCTTAAATTGTATTTTACAGCTAACTCCGTAGCAGTAAAAACAGCAGACGACCCAGGCGAATTAAAGATTTTTCCTTTTCAGGTTTTTCAAAGCAGCCATAGTGATCAGCGAGGGAGACAAGCACTAGCGCACCAACGACGGATTCCATCGTGTTCCAGGTAAGTACAAATAGTTAAGTCACTTCAATATATCCCTCTATTTATTATTTTTACAAGAAACACATTTTCTATTTATATTTAACACTAGGTTTACGCGTCATTTTGACGCATTTCGAATTTTATAAGAAAAATTACGAAAATCGGCTGCATTTATATTCCATATCCACATATTCCACTTTTATTCATTGATCGAGGTAAATATGTAATGATGTTTATTTTCTTTCTCCTTCCTTCAAATTGACGCGTGTTCGTACAAATAGGTATATAAGAAACGTCCGTAAACCTAGGTATTGAATGTCATGATCATTATCGGCTCTCGGATTGCCAGAAAACAAGATGGAAATTCCGTCTAATGCGTACCCGCTTATACAAGCTATGGTGTGGACTTAAAATATGCCATATGGTAAGTACTTGAAATAACAACATAGTTCCGGCGAAGCGTGACGTCGTGATTATAATGAATGACAAGATTCACTTGACGCTGGACGGCAACGACTTGCAGGCGACCGGGTACTTCATGTCCCCCACCAAGGAGGTAAGTGATGAGGTTAAATAGATCTCTCAACGTCCCTCAGCTGCGATCGACAGAAAATTTTTGAGCGAACCTTAATCGGAGGATCAATTAATTTCGTGACCAAACGGAGAAACAGCTGATCGCCAAGGCTACTGAGGAGCCATCATTCCATCATGCCATCATTCATCTTTTCATCGGTCATGGCTGAGATTTCGGCCAAAGGTTGTAAGACTGTCCGGCAGGGTGTCGAAGTATTTTGACGTAGGATTACGTGTAACAGGAAGATATGGGGGATAACATGAAAATTTAAACATTGAAATTTTGCTAAGAAATACAGGAAAACTACTCGGATATTCGTTAAGTTATTTATATTAACAGCCCTTGGTGTAGTCCTACCTCTCTTCGGTTATGTCAATGACATTTCCCATCCATCTTTTTGTAGTAGGTCCAAAAAACATAGGATTCAAGCGAAAATAGTTCCATTGAATTATCTTTTGCAGCTTTTCCCCTCACCATCCGAAAATAATCCATTTTTTAAGGTGAAGGTGGAAGCTAGCCACAAATGGCTGCCACAATGGCGCTCATTTCTTTCATCTCCCTCCCTCACCTCTCGCCCGAAAATCAATAATTTTGCGAAACAGTGTGAAGAAAATGATCGTTTTCGCTCACTTCCCATCAAGTAATATCAACCAAACTCTAATCGATTACTCACAAGATATTAAATTTTCATCTGCTTTCGCACCGTATAGTGAAGAACGTCGGAAAACTTGAGCAAGTGCTCTGAAAGTTAAATTTTCGTTTTTCAATCTTCTGCAATGGTTTTGTTTGTATTGGTGGAAGCATCGTTATTTTTTCGACACTGATGCCAAACAACATCATCGAAACAGCTATAAAAACCACTCAATAAAATGTTATTCCGGAGTCATAGCGTCCCATGTCATGAAAATCAATAGAATAAAATTGTGTTGATATCAATACAATTATTATTTTTACGTTTAATGGGTCTATAGTGTAAGTTTTAGCAACTTTAACATTGGGTAAGAAAATTGTATTGCAGAGCTCGGAACACTGCCCCGGCTGCCTATGCTTTCAAAAACAGTAAACGGAAAAGTATTAAATTCAATCTAAATGCCTCGGCCAACGAAGAGAAGGGTTAAGGCTTTCCAACGTGAATATGTGAAAACAATACGATCAACGAAGGAAAATATTAAGGAATTATCAACATCGAGTTACTATGCGGAAGAACTTGTTAATACCAAAAGTGCCCCAATTCGCATGTGTTATAAATTTGCTCATGTTACGCTCGCGTATAATCAGAATCATATGCAAATGCACCTTCTATATATATTTATATTTGCAATTGTTCATCGGAACATATCGTTCATACATTTTACTTTAGTATTGAATTGTTATTTGTTTTTTTTTTTTCAAATATATTCAAAGACTCGTGTCAATGAAGCGCCACACAGTCTGATAAGTGAATTGATCTATTTACGTGTGCTTCGCTCTTCTCTCACAAACACTATTACCCCATTTTTACACGAGGGTTTACCTATACTACTACAATGGCTAGCTTCCACCTTCACCTTAATGCATACGTTATCGGATCAAATCTTTTCATTCATTTCCGTGTTGTTGACTTGAAATTTTGGAAACTCGTTGAACTAGTTTTAACAACGTCGTTATCATCTATCGTGAAGAAATCCTTTTGTCGGCCAAATGGTCGTGGAATTTTGACTGCATTGTTTTGACCGGCCAATATTGCACGGTGAAAGTAATAAAGCATAACACGAAAGCTGAAAAATCCCAACCATAAGCACTGATAGTTTTTCTTCTTGATAAAGTATGTAAATAGCTAATAATGACAATTTTCAATATTGTAACTGTGAACTGGATTCGTATTCAACCAAAAAAGCAAAATTTTATCTAACCAACTCTGAGAATTTTCTTAACGATAGCCCAAGTGAGCACACTAAGCAAGCTGACAAAGCCGTTAATCCAATTAGAAACAAACTTTTTGTCATTATCAATAAAAATTGGATTACAGCATCCTTCCACTAATTTCCGTTTGCAAGATTGGAGCGGCCACAGTTACAAAGGCCACGAAAACGAAAGGAAATGAGGAAAGGTCTGACGTTTACTCAACCCTTTCGGTAGATGGAACAAGGTGACATTGAGTGAAATTACAAAACCCCGTACAGTTGTAAAATTTTATTGTGAGGTGAATTTTTCAGCTTATTATATCGGCTCCCTTCATTAAAGTTTTCATTGATGTTTTGATTTCGGTTGATACTTCACAGCGCTAGTGTCCCCGGTGAACATCAATGCTGAATTTGATTGAAATAATTTCAGATTGAGAAAACAATATTATAATGAGCATCAAACGCGGATTTTCGGATTGTGTTTCTGGTTTCCCGTGCCACCAGGGACGATTTTCCTTGTTCAGAGTTGGTTGACCAGTAGATCCGCCCATGTGTGTGTCCGATAGGCATTAGCAGATAACTCAACAGCAAATTTCAAACCACAAAACAGACCCTTCTCAAAACGACGTGACGACGTTCCGCTTTAGTCAGGTTTTTCAGAGTATATAATTTGGCATTAAAGGCGATGATTTTGTTTTATGGTTTCACCTTCACAAATCCTCCTACAGGATTTTTTAGCCCAGCCACTTCTCACCTTCGGTCCCAATCCATGGAAATCGTGCAATTTATTGTCGAGCAGTGATCCTTTGGAAATGCACACGAATCGGATACTGGAAAGGGATCACAATACTGCCATTTCCTACTATCGGAGGATCTCATGCTACGAAACCATTAATCAGTCGTATAAACGGATTCGACTGAACCGGAAAGCCTGACCGAGAAACCGAGGAGTAAGGAAAAACCAACACAAGCAATTATCGGAAAAGAACGCACCCTTTTCTGCCGATTTCGAAGGAACAAATCAGACAAAACCGGAAAACAATTTGAAATCACAGATTTCATCAGACAAACCGGACGCCACTTAGAATGGTTGGGCCATTTTCCCTGTTCAGTTCGCAGTATGGAGGAAAAAATTATAGTTGTCACCCCATGATGGTTGGAATTAAACTTTTTAGAACTAGATGTTTTTTTCACTTCATCGTGAATTTTACCTTTGATTCATACATACAATCATTCATATTAATATGAAATTCCACCTGTATCAATTCAAACACCCTCTAATTACCCCAGTCATGACTCATGAAGTAGTGATGAAGTTATTCATTAACACAATTCAATTGCAGGCAAAACTTTGAAGACGTTTTTCGCTTGGAAAGTTTTAAAACTTTTACGGCACATGTCTTCCGGTGTTACGTTTCCTTTCTGTTGCGACAAGCTCTAGCTGAGTGGTTGCTAACTAGAGAAAGTGAATGTCCACCCTCGGTATTCTTCAGCAATTCAAGAAACATTTTTGTTGTTTCGTTGAAATCATGAATTAATTTATCACCGCCAACCCAAACTCTCACTGTCTATTGTTTATTGTTTATTTGGGATTCGCTGGGAAATTGCTGTTGCCGAATGCAAACATTTTCCTGCTCACGTTTGTTTGTTTTTCTTCCCTTGGCGTGTCTTAGAAAAATATTGTTTTCTCATTTCCACTCTCCAAACTGACAATTGGGTGCTTTTCGAAGTGACCAGTCGACCTTTCGATGAAATGCAGGATTTTTCTTATTCTTAGTGAGGAGTTAATTGTTCCACAAAAATGTGAGAACGTAACCGTAGCGTTAAATTCAGATGTCATCTAGTTTATGATTTGTTCAGCTTTGATCTTTTATATTTTACAATATGGATCTTTTAAGAACCAGATAACATGCTAGAATGTTTTTTTTTTGTTTGGCTGTTTGTGCATTGGAAGATTTTTTAACAGTAACATTCATATGGGTTTGTAAGGTTTTTTCGATTGTTTATTCTAATAAAGAGGCGCCAAATTTTTCGTCATTCGTCTTTTTTGTTAGCTCTTGAAGAACTGTAAAACAATCTTCCGGTACATAGTTAAATGCCATCGTGAATAAGATCCTCAAGATCAAGATATCAAGATGACGATTTCAATGCGAATATTGAATCTGACTACACTGAGTATGAGAGAATATTTTCCGAGCGGGTACTCGCTCAAATACAGATTTGTGAGATTTCAATAGTATGTTTTAAAGGAAATTGTAAAGCTATCAAAACAAGTTTTTAGATCAACAAGTAACAAGCATATATACATTTTATCTTTCGAGAGAAGTGTTTATCATACCATTTTGTCCAGTTTTTTAGAAGGTATTAACGCTCAAAATCTTGTTGCTCCCGCGTAACGCTCTCGTTTTCGAAACATTGAACTTACACCCCAGTTTAGAAATGAAAGACCCAGTCCTACGTCAAAACTTGGGCGTCGATTGAGCACACCCCGACTCGAGAACCGAGTTGTTGAAAGAGTCTTTGTTGATAAACTCTGGACCCGATCCGCGAATGTACTGGTCGATGGCAGCGTCGAAGACCAGTAGGCCAACAAACCCTCCATCGCAACCAGTAACCTGCGTGAACTGCGCATTCGGAGAAAGGGAATGGGAGCAACGAAATTTTCGGCCGGCGTAACGCAAACTCGTTCCGTTCTTGTTATCGAACAGCTTTTTCAGAGATACCTTCTTCTTTTTCTTCATGATCTTCGCCGAACGGCCACCACCGGTCTTCCGCTCGATGTTCTGGGATGCCAGGTGATGGAGAATGATGAGCACCTCGTTATGTAACCTTGTAAAAGGGAACGATATTATGTTCCTACCACTATTCGTTCTATGCACCTTGCGTGCGTTTATTCATTTCCGTTTGCCGTTACCATGACTGTATTTTTCTGACAGAATAAAACTAGCCTCGCTACAGATCAGACGTGTTTTCTTTTTTTTCGTTCTGCTAGCCGAAAACTCCGTCCGTATTTTTCACTCCGGTTGCGTGTTCCTGCTGAGTGTTTCGTCCCTCAGGTTATGGGCCCAGGTTTCCGGGAGTGTTAATAAGTGGATTGTTTCGGTGGAAAGCTGGATTTTCCGGGAAGTATCGGTGTTTAAGGTTCCTGAATTTTTTAATTTCGATTTGATAACGCGTGTAGTGAAAAATTCAAAATGGCTGACGGCTGGAAAGCATCGTTTGCCAAACTCGGCAACGGAAATTATGCTTCTTGGAAATTCCGCATGCGATCCTTGCTGGAACGCGAGGATTTGTGGGATGCAATTATTAAGCGGAAGCCAGAAGAAATAGATCCAGAAATTGAACAATGGAAGAAAAGTGACACCAAAGCAAGAGCGACAATCGCTCTGTTTGTTGAAGACAGTCAGCTTCGATTTATCAAAAAGTGCGAAACGGCTCACCAAATGTGGGAAAATTTGAGGGCTTATCACGAGAAAGCCACTAATGGAAACCAAGTGATGTTGTTGCAGCAGCTGTTTCGAAGAATTTGTGCGAGGGCGGTGACGCGGAGAAGCATCTTGAAGAATTTGAGTGTTTGTTTGAGCGCCTCGACAATGCGGGAGTGGAACTCAGTGCATTATTACGCATTATTATGATGTTGCGCAGTCTCCCTCAGTCGTACAGCAGCTTTGTGACGTCGTTAGAGAATCGACCGCAAGAAGATCTGACCATGGATCTAGGCATAGCTCGATTGCGTGACGAGTACCAGAAGCGGGTTGGTCAAAGCGGACTTCGTGACAGTGAGAAAGTGATGAAGGTTCACGAGAGAAGTGAGAAGAAATGTTTTTATTGTTTGAAACCAGGACACTTCAAGAAAAACTGTCGTAAATGTCGCCTGTGGTAATATGTGTTTCATGGCCTGTGACGTCATTTCTGGTGCGTGGACGATTGACAGTGGATGTACATGCCATATGACGAACGATCGCGATTTTTTCGCAGAATTCAATCGTGGTGTCGTCGTGGATATGACCCTTGCGGACGGAACGAAAACAAAATCGACAGGAGCTGGAAGCGGTGTAATTATGGGCATGAATGCCAAGGGCGAGCGCATTGCCATCACGATGGAGAACGTGTTGTTGGTTCCCTCGTTGGAAGTCGGTTTGATCTCTGTCCGGAAACTCGCGATGAAAGGTTTAACTTTGCTGTTCGAAGGAAACGGTTGTGCAATCAAGAATGCCAATGATTCTATCGTTACCATTGGTGAATTGGTTGGTAACCAATATAAGTTGAAGCTGGCAGAGCAGTGTTTGGCGGTAACGGGAAATCATGGTGTGAATTGCCAACACACATGGCATCGGCGAATGGGCCATCGCGACATCAGTGTGAATGTGAATGCGATTGTTAAAGGGTGTGTCACATCAAATTGCATCACGGAAAAAACGCTGTAGAAATTCGCCCAGTAGACCGATCCTTTTGAAAATTTTAGACAGTAAAATAAAAACTATTAAACAACATTTTCTTTTTATTCATACTTCGAGCCCAAGCCTCGCACCTTCCTCTTTACCCCGTCCATAAGGTTCTGTACAACGTCAGGTTGTAGTATTTTTTGAACAGAAATCCATTTTCTCTTGAAGTCCGCCTCCGATTTGACAACTTTTGGGTTCTTCCGGAAGGCCTGCTTCATAATCGCCCAATATTTCTCTATTGGGCGAAGCTCCGGCGCGTTGGGCGGGTTCATTTCCTTTGGCACGAAGGTGACCCCGTTGGCTTCGTACCACTCCAACACGTCCTTTGAATAGTGGCACGAAGCGAGATCCGGCCAGAAGATGGTCGGGCCCTCGTGCTGCTTCAATAGTGGTAGTAAGCGCTTCTGTAGGCACTCCTTAAGGTAACCGTACCGGTCATCACGAAGGGGGCGCTCCGCTTTCCGCAAGAGCAGATCGCTTGCCACACCATGTACTTTTTGGCAAACTTGGATAGTTTCTGCTTGCGAATCTCCTCCGGAACGCTGAATTTGTCCTCTGCGGAGAAGAACAACAGGCCCGGTAGCTGACGAAAGTCCGCTTTGACGTAGGTTTCGTCGTCCATTACCAGGCAATGCGGCTTCGTCAGCATTTCGGTGTACAGCTTTCGGGCTCGCGTCTTCCCCACCATGTTTTGCCTTTCGTCGCGGTTAGGAGCCTTCTGAACCTTGTATGTACGCAGGCCCTCCCGCTGCTTGGTCCGCTGGACGAATGAACTTGACAAATTCAGCTTATTGGCGACATCCCGGACCGAACTTCTCGGATCACGTCTAAACTGCTTAACTACGCGCTTGTGATCTTTTTCACTGACGGAGCATCCATTTTTGCCGTTCTTCACCTTCCGGTCGATGGTTAGGTTCTCGAAGTATCGTTTTAGTACTCTGCTGACCGGACGATTGGACGATTCCCAGCATCTTACCGATGTCCCGATGTGTCAACTCCGGATTCTCGAAATGAGTGCACAGGATTAATTCACGATGCTCTTTTTCGTTCGACGACATTTTTCCAAATTTACGAAAAATTGACAGTGAAGCATGGCCAACGTGATCTATACACTCTTATCTGATTATAAGCGAAAGCTGAAGATATAATTCCTAAAAATTAAATTTCTACAGCGTTGTTTCCGTGATGCAATTTGATGTGACACACCCTTTACACAGAGGTTAGCCAGTGGAATAAAACTGGCGGATTGCGGAGAACGGATCGTGTGTGAGTGCTGTTTGAAGGGTAAGTTGGTACGAAAGCCCTTTCCTCAAGTTCTAGAGCGGAAGTCGAAACGACCGTTGGACATTATACACACGGATCTCTGTGGTCCCATGGAGAATCCAACGCCAAGTGGTAACAGATATTTCGTCACACTAATTGACGATTTCAGTAAATTTTGCGTGGTGTTCCTTCTGAGGTCGAAGGATGAAGCAGCCGACAAGATTATGGAATATGTTCGATGGGTGGAAAATATTTTCGATAGGAAACCTTGTGTACTGCGTTCGGATGGAGGAGGAGAATATGTGGGTGAGAGGCTCCAGAAGTTTTGTAAAACGGAGGGTATTCAGCAGCAGTTCTCAACACCCTACTCACCGCAGTCAAACGGAGTAGCGGAGAGAAAGAATCGGTCGTTGCAAGAAATGGCAAGCTGTATGCTTTTAGACGCTAATCTTCCCAAGCGCTATTGGGGTGAAGCGGTTCTCACGGCCACATTTATCCAGAATCGGCCCCCATCCAGAGTTGTTGACAAGACAGCGTACGAGTAATCCAGTGACGGAGAGTGAAGAAGACCCCGTGATAGTGATTGAAGATAAAGAAGAAGATGATATGCAAACAGAAGAGCGTTATTCAGTGTATGAAGATGCAGAAGAAAGTGTCGAGAGTGATTTTCCTGGCCTGAACGAACTGAGTGTTGAACTAGATGTGCCAGACGAAACAGTGATGAGCCGCAATGATCGGCGAACGCGTGGTACGTTACCGAGTAGGTTTGAGGACTTCATCGTTGGACAAGTGCTGCATGAAGAAGAACCGATTGACTTTCGTGATGCTTTAAGTGTACCTATTTGGCAGCGTGCAATGCGGGAAGAAATTGAAGCGCATAAAGTGAACAGTACGTGGGTATTGGCAGA
Source organism: Toxorhynchites rutilus septentrionalis (assembly GCF_029784135.1). Lineage (NCBI taxonomy): Eukaryota > Metazoa > Arthropoda > Insecta > Diptera > Culicidae > Toxorhynchites > Toxorhynchites rutilus. The sequence goes on along the minus strand of NC_073745.1, from coordinate 163,207,508 downwards.
TCTGCCGCTGGGCAAAAAAGCCATAGGTGCGTAGTGGGTTTTTAAAATAAAGCGAGATGAGACGGGCAGCATAGTGAAAAAGGTGTGTAAACTTCGCAAGAGCATATATGGATTGCGCCAATCTGCCAGATGCTGGAACAAGGCATTACATTCGGTACTCCTCGGATTCAAGTTTAAGCCAAGTACTGCGGACCCATGTCTCTATATTTGTTACGGGAAACCGGCTGTCGTGATTTTAGTTTACGTTGACGACCTTTTGATTGGCAGTTCCAGTGAGTCCGAAATAGATAAGGTGTATGTAAATCTTCGGAATAAATTCGATGTTACCTCGCTTGGCTTTGTACGCCATTTTTTGGGATATGAGATTGGGAGAGAGGGAAGCTATTACACTCTAAAATTGTCAGCATACATCGATACCGTTCTGTGCAAGTATAATATGCAGAATTGTCGCCCCTCTAAGACCCCAATGGATCCTGGGTACACATCATGTAATGAAGACAGCCAACGATTCAATGATCCGACACTATATCGCAGCCTCGTAGGTGCGTTGTTGTACTTAGCCGTCAACGCTCGACCTAATCTTTCCTTGAGTGTCGGAATGCTTTGGAGGAAAGTAAGCGAACCTAACCATATGGATTGGGGTGCAGCAAAGCGCGTGCTGCAATATCTAAGTGTTACGAAAGATTGGCGACTGAAATTCGGACCAGATGAAGGATGGTGCCTAAGATGTTTCTCTGATTCGGACTGGGCCGGAGAACGTCGAACGAGAAGATCAACTACAGGGTTCATCTTTTTCTATGGAAGTGGTCCAATAAGCAGGATCAGTAAGGGTCAAAGTTCCGTGGCTCTTTCGTCTCTTGAGGCAGAGTATAATGCTCTATCGCTAGCTTGTCAGGAAACCGTTTGGTTGAGGCGATTATTAACCGAACTAGGAGAACCCGAAGAAAAGGCTACAATCATCTATGAAGACAACCAAGGGTGTCTCAGTTTCGCGACGTCGGAGAGGACCAGTGGTCGTGTCAAGCACATAGACACAAAGAGGCATTACGTGCGAGAGTTGGTTGAACAGAAGGTTATTAAGCTAGTGTATCGTCCAACCAACGAAATGGTCGCCGATGCGTTAACGAAGCCATTGGGACCTACAGAAGTACAAAAATTTGTCAATCAAGTTGGATTAAAACTTTAGACTCGGTGTTCATCCAGGAGGAGTGGTGGAGAATGATGAGCACCTCGTTATGTAACCTTGTAAAAGAGAACGATATTATGTTCCCACCACTATTCGTTCTATGCACCTTGCGTGCGTTTATTCATTTCCGTTTGCCGTTACCATGACTGTATTTTTCTGACATAATAAAACTAGCCTCGCTACAGATCAGACGTGTTTTCTTTTTTTTCGCTAGCCGAAAACTCCGTCCGTATTTTTCACTCCGGTTGCGCGTTCCTGCTGAGTGCTTCGTCCCTCACCAGGATCCGATAAACAGTGCTGACCGGCACATTTTCGTCCCGAAAATGGTCTACTGCAAACTTTTTTCCTTGACTTTCATGCGTTTCGAAGAATCGTACAAAGCGCTCGCGGAGTGCTTGTTGTTTCGACGCCATCTTTGATCGAACTGACAGCACCTAAGCGAAAAGAAACGAGCAACCCGTTTCTAAGGAGCCCAGGGAGCAATTCTCTTGGCGAGAAAAAAAATATACGCTCTTTACTTTTTTTACGGAAAGTTATTGAAATCATTCTCATTTTTTATTGATTTTATTGTTTAAGCCGCATTGCTCGAACATGTTAACCAAGGGTAACCCGGATTCAATTTCAAATCTTCCGATGACGGTTCTGGAACTCGTTGGGGTGTTTTGGTGCAGGTACCAATTGTTAATTGCGAGGATTAAATCCTTTCGAAGAAAATTCGTACATTATGCCCTTCGTCATCTTTCATCGAACGATCAGTGATTCTTCTACCCCACGGAACCTATCAGAAACTATCAACTGTTTTGTCTTGAGCCACTCGATTATAGGAGGAAGGTAAATCAGCCAATGCTTGAATTAATATTTTTTGTAATATTTGTCTAGCGACGGCTTATATGACCCAATTTTCTACATGGCAACGCGATACAATGAATTTTATGGATTTTCCGTCATCAACTAAATCTGCTGAAACTTTCGTCGTCAAAATCAAAGAGAGCCGTTGATTACTTGATTACTTGATTACTTTCTTACTTGATGGACGAAGTTAATTTCAACGATAGACAATGTCAACATTTTATTTTAATAAATGTTTTGACTACTATTATTGATTGATTGTTTTATTGTGATTCGATTTCAATAGTAACGTATAACGTAATGTGGGAATTTTTTTCACGGATCGATTATCTGAATGGCGTAGGGATCAATTATCTGATTATTTCACATTTCTATTTAAAAATTAAAGGCATTTAATTTTGATTCAGCATGAAGATCACAAAAAAATTAAAGCCCAAAAATATTGAACTGTACTTCCTGTACCGTCATGCAATTATTTAATTAAATAAATTAATTAAAAGTTATTATTCGAAATTCAACAACAGTGTTCATCCTGAACTACGCTGACAATAAATCCATAAAATCCAATCGTGCCATTAGTCTGGGATTCTGTCGAAATTTAGGTAGTAGTCCCAGTACTAGAAAATAAAGCTTCCGCTGGACCTGATGTCTCCATAAATATAACTGTGACCACTTGTTGACCAAACATACAAAACTGCTCATCCTAAATTTACAACCACTAATTTGACAATCCCGGAAGGAACCTAATGTTTATGAAATTTGTTAGGTTGTTTTTGGTGAGATTCAAATCAATTTTCACTGAAAAACCAATTTACAGAAATGTTTCTACGATCAAAAAGATTGGAAAGATCGAAAAGAAAAGATTGATTCACGTGATTTTTCGGAGTACAAAGAATCGATCCAAAAAAAAAACGAAAATCGGAAAGGAAAAGATCGATCTTCTAAATATCGATCCATGATTGTCCAATCCTAGATTCTATCATCCCTATTGGTAAGCACTGTGTTTATACATGTACTCTGGACAATCACCGATCTTCTCATTAATCGATAGAAATGGCTTGGTAGAACATTAATTAAGCTTAAATACAATTAATCGGATCTAAACCAATAAAAAAAATTTAGAAAGTGTGAATAACTTAAAGTGAATTTTTTTTCTCAATATGTTCTCCAGAAGCGCATCATTCCACATTGGTTTTGTTTAATATACAAGATTATTGTACCGACAAATAAATAGTAATTTAAATTTCATGAACCCTTCCCAACTAGTCTGTAGCAAACTAACGATATAATTCGAACAATTATGAGGAGGTGAGAACGCGATACTTTCAAATAGCACTAATCTTTTCTAAGCTTATGAAATGTGCAAAAGACACGAGTATGAAAACGGATCCAATCGTAGGAAGAACATTGTCACGTTGCACAGAGCACATGTTTTAGTATTCACATCACATTGAAATAAATTCAATCGACTGTCATGTTAAATTTTCATTACTGTGTTTACAAAATAAATGTGTAGTTTAGATTTTTGCAAACTAGAATCGGTAACACAATAAACTTCTGAGATTTGTTTCGATAGCAAGCAATATACAGTATCTATCTATATATATATATATATATATATATATATATATATATATATATATATATATATATATATATATATATATATATATATATATATATAAATGGATTTCTGTCTGTCTGTCTGTCTGTCTGATTCTTATGGACTCGGAAACTACTGAACCGATCGACATAAAAATTGGTATATAGGGTTTTTTGGGGCCGGGGAAGGTTTTCATGATAGTTAGAGACCCCCCCCCCTCTTTCTAAGGGGGGCTGCCATACAAATTAAACACAAATTTCTACATTACTCGAGAATTATTCAAGCCTAACTAGAATCGGTAACACAATAAACTTCTGAGATTTGTTTCGATAGCAAGCAATATACAGTATCTATCTATATATATATATATATATATATATATATATATATATATATATATATATATATATATATATATATATATATATATATATATATATAAATGGATTTCTGTCTGTCTGTCTGTCTGTCTGATTCTTATGGACTCGGAAACTACTGAACCGATCGACATAAAAATTGGTATATAGGGTTTTTTGGGGCCGGGGAAGGTTTTCATGATAGTTTGAGACCCCCCCCCCCCCTCTTTCTAAGGGGGGCTGCCATACAAATTAAACACAAATTTCTACATTACTCGAGAATTATTCAAGCAAACGAAACCAAATTTGGCATGTGAAGGTTTTAGGGGGCAATAAGTGTTTTTACGGTAGTTAGATACCCCTCTTAGGGGGGGCAGCCATACAAATTAAATTTGTGCTTCATACAAATGAAGCATAAATTTCTGCATTACTCGAGAATTAATCAAGCAAAAGAAACCAAATTAGGCATGTGGAGGTTTTAGGGTGCAATCAATGATTCTATGGTGGTTAGATACACCTCCTCCCTCTCTTAAGGGGAAGGGGGTGCTGGTTCTGCCATACACATGAAACACAAATTTGTGTATTACTCGAGAATTAATCAAGCAAATAAAACCAAATTTTGCATGTAACGTAACGAAGAAACATGTTATTTGCAAGTGGTTGAAAAATCTTGAACGAGAATTGTGTCTGAAAATATGATATTAGTTTTGGTAGAAGTACTACAAATTTTATAGTAAAAAGTAATTTTAAAGCGTAGATTAGAAGATCAATCAATGAATTATTCTGCGATTGGACCCATGAACAGCGCTTAGTAAGAAAACGGTAATGTGATAATGAAAAATAAATTTTGGGCGAGACGAAGTTTGCCGGGTCAGCTAGTTTCCTATAAAAAATATGAAAATTTTGTTTATTCATTTTTGGGTAATTTTGGCATATTTTTATGTGTGTATAATTTTTGAACATAATCTGTCAAGTGATATATACAATGTTGTGGTGCAATATATGCTATATAGAGGCGAATGAACTGCAAAGTTTAAAGCCAGTTGATAGCATCTCCAAAGCAATTTGCGGCAATTGTATGATGCCATCTGGCAATTGCTTACCGCTTGAAATATTCTCTTCTGGTTGGACCATGCAAAGTGAAGCGATAAATTTGTGAATTTTCAAAGATGACTTAGAAGTATCATCCAGGGCTAGGGTGAAGCGAAATTTGATAACGGAAATGGTCAAAGCTCAGTAACTTGAGCTTTCGAAACGATTGCTGTCGCAGTTGTAAAAAAAGTAACCGATTATAATGCTCTCAGATAAGAAACTGTTTTCGAGTGATCCGGTATCCAATTCTCGAACAGATAGCCCACTTTGCCCCCACTACCCCTAGGTATATTTTATCCCTGAAGACTGGGAATGTTCCAAAGAACCTGTAATTTAAGTTTATTACCAAGCCTCTCTCTGGAGTCGTGGTATATGGAACGGTTGCGTCGGATGGATTCAAGATGCCTCCCGTTTCCTTAAAAGCAGGTGTAGCAGTGAACACCGGAGAACATTTTGAAGAATCAAGTCTTTCCGTGGGTTTCAACCTAATCTTGGAGGTAAAATTCTACAAGGCTTGTGCTCGCGGTGAAGGTTTCTAGCAGATTCAAAATTGTTTACGCGGATAAGATCGCGAAAAAATCATAATTTGGCAAGAGGTATGTTCCTGTGACTAGAAAACCAGTGTTTTGTGACGAAAAAGGCAACGAATCTAAGCTTTAGGAAACCTCTCCTAATTTTTGCCATGTTGCATTCTGCAGGTGCATTGATGACTTTTTTTCCGTTTTCATTTTTTATGACTACCTTTTCGTCTCATATTCCTAACACTTCATTTTCAAATGTAAATTTACAAAACTTTTATGTTATAAATAATTGAATAATGAAAACACTGACATTCTTTGGGGTATAGGCTTCATTTTAAGATCATTTACAGGTATCGATTCAGCCTATAATAAGACCCTACAGTAAATGGATGAAAAACTGATATTATATGCAGATATCTTTATTAAAATTAGTATTGAATTCGTGTTCGGAATCTGAATCAAGTTTCTACGCATGTCTCAAATTCCGAACACTTCATTTTTAAATGTAAATTTACTGAACTTTGATGTTATAAAAGATTGGATAATTAAAATTCTGACATTCTTTGGGTTATATGCTTCAATTTAATGACATTTACAGGTATTGATGCAGCTTATAATTTATAATATTAAGCATTTGCACAAAAGTAGCAGTCAAAACCAATGACAAAATGTTTGCGCTAGCAAATTGCGTAAAAACATTTTTCAGTTTTTGTAGTTGTTTCAACCATTTTGTTTGCTTTTTTCATGTTGAGTGCTAGAAAAGGTAAGAACCCACAATAAATGGACGAATAAAAATGATATTTTATGCAGATATCTTCATTAAAATTAGTGGTGAAGTAGTGTTCGGAATTTGAATCAAGTTTCTACGCATGATTCAAATTCCGAACGCTTCATTTTTCAATGTAAATTTACTAAATTTTAAAATTATAAATGATTGAGTAATGAAAATTCTGACATTCTTCTAGTTATGGACTTCATTTTAACATCATTTACAGGCATCGATACATCCTATAATTTATAATACCAAACATTTGCAAAAAAAGTGACTGTCGAAAATGTTTGCATTAGCAAATTTCGTAAAAACCAAGCATCGTCATTTTTTCCCTTTTTTGTAGTTGTAGTTTTATGTTAAGTGTTAGAAAAGGTAAGAATCTACTATGAATGGTTAAAAAAGAAGATCTTTTATGCAGAAATCTTCGTTAAAATTAGTATTCAAGTAGTGTTCGGAATTTGATTCAAGTTTTGACACATGATTCAAATTCCGAACAAAAAATGTTTGAGCACACTATTTTCAGGCAAATACATTTTTTCAAATTTGGGTACAAGGACAATCCAAATCTTGAGCAACAATATAAACAGACCATTTGTTAAACAATATTTGTAAGCTTTTTCCTTGCAAAACGTAGTCCTCCTTAAAAAATTACACAACATTGTAATTGTGTAATTGTGTTCCATGTTCCTATTTTCTGTTCAATGATCTAACGAAACCAAAACATCTTAAATTAGGAAAATTATAACTCAAAAACGAAAAAAGAACATCACTTATTTTGGAATATGTTATGAAAAATACCTCAGCTTTCAAGAAAAAAAAATGTAGCGCCCTTGGTCCCGACACCATGTAAACTTTAAAAAACCAAATACAATCAATAATTACGAGAACAAAACCAAAATTTTGGCGAGTATAATATTTTCCATGAAAGACTAATGGACTTTAATTTGATATATCGATCATCTGAATCGGTCCAGTAGTTCAAAAGTTATGATTTCTGTAAAAAATGTATTTTCGCTGTTCCGAATTTGAGACAAATGTGATTAAAGTATTGAGAGTAAGTTAAAGAGTAAGTATTCGGAATATGAGTCAGTGAAATGGTGTTCGGAATTTGAGACAAATGTGATTAAACATATTTCTAGTTTTTTTGTACCATTCTGAGTAATGAGACACTGTTTAATGGTCATCAAAGCATAAGTATTCGGAATTTGAGACAAAACGATATGTTTGTTCGACAATCTTCGAAATTTCCATGAACTTTTGGAGGTTATATCTGTTGTCCACCAAATATACGATTTTAAATTTAATTTCGACAGATTATGACGCTGATAATATTCTACACACGCAACCAAGTAAGTATCTGCTTATCGTCGTTGCAATCAGAAAATGTGCTGTAAAAAGCGTACCGCCTTGTTATGTCCTTTTTCAGGCCATTCCATTCCCCAAATATCTGCACATGAAAATCACAAGTTTTTCTCATATCTTGCCCAACACCCGCATGTAACAGGGAAAGTGGATAAAAATAAATGTGTAAACAGTTCTTTCCGCCCAATTCTAGTTAGGGTAGAGAAAGGGAATTTATATGCTGCTGACCAGACGATTTTCCGACAGAGATTGAAAGACATTAGTATATTTGGCCAAAGTGTGGACATTATTAAATTTAGGGTATTAATCTCAGACACATGCATCTGCCGAAATTTCCTCTTGCTCTGTTGTTTTTCGGCATACACAGTTGGCACATGCTTTCGCACATTTTAGGAGAAACATCTTGATAAAAAGCGACGGGAAGCAAGCGTAACGTGATTGGGGACGGCTAAAAGAGAGCTATAAATTTACCCCCGATTTATTTCAACTGTGAAAATGATAATATTTGGCTACTTTCAGTGTCCGTTTATTTTTTTAGGAATGAAAATAGCCTACGTTTGGTTGTGATATTAACGTTATTTATCGTTTAATAAAAATATTGAACGAAATAGCACAGTGGCCCTAGAACTCCGAAAAGGGAGTATGGTGGCGATATGGAGCATTACATACAACATGGTTGCTATAATTATTATAGAAAATCATTATCAGAAAATAAGAGATGTACACTTCAAAAGCACACAGCGGTAAACTCATCTTATGCCTCGTTTTTTACGTAATAAAAAAAAGGATTTCACCCGTACTTGATTCCGTCTTGAGTAAATTTTCAACACATTCAAAACAAAAGCAGAGACAAACAAAGCAAGAAGCAATTTTCCTGTCCAAACAAAAGCAAATTATAGAACAACATTGATAGCCCGGTGGAATTCCCATTGGCTCGCATCCACCCGTGCAAGTGGTCAGTGGAGATAATGTGTATACAGTTGTAATAAAATAAAAGCGAACTCAACTTTTCTTCACCGGATAACGATTGTCTGTTCACTTCGGGCTAGTCCGACTTGGTGTTGTGTCCGGGAACATGTCCCACCTATATCCAGGCGGGCAGTCGTCAGGCGCCGCTGGCGGGAGAACGAAAAATGCGTATTGTGTGACATCCCATGGCTCCTGATTCGGCCAGGACGTATCGTCTAAAATAACAGAATAGTCCCTCAAGTCATTTTCCTACATCATCAATAGGAATGAATGTCTTTCCATTGGAAACGGCGGAATGCGAAATGACCACGACGTCTATTGCTACGGTTGCGACGAAGGCTATCGTTATCCAAAACGACATTCAATACAACGCCGTTGTGAATCAGACGAGAAACATTATTCAGCCAATATGGTACATCACGTGCTTTCCATATGGGAATCTGGGGCATTTCAATAGAAAAACAGACTCCCTTTTGGGAATTTACAAGTAATAACGATGAAAATATTGTTCGATATGCAATTTATATTGTTGACCATATTATTTGACAACCTCTTGGTTCTAATGATCGAAATGAGTTAATTTTGATTGAACTGATTTTCTTGATACAGGTGACTGCCACAAGATGCGCCATCTTACCATAATGAGATGAAATTATTGAGTAGCTCTGACAGTTCTCAATCGATCTTACTCTTTTTTTAACGTTTGTGAATTATTATTTCAGTATAGTTTCAATTATGTATCGATTTACACCGGAAATGCGCGACGAATAACTATATGCGGGATTCTCACTTAAAATATTATTTCAATATTTTGCATAACCAAATACTTCTAGAGGTATCTGGCAATACTCCAATTTATGACTGCTAAAGATTGACGATATTAATATTTATGTAAAAATAACTGCGTTTTAGAGCGCCGGAAGAAAATGACGTTGAACGTCATTGAAAATGCAACAAGTTGAAGTTTTTCACTGTAAGCGTTCTATTTAGGATCTACTGTGTAAGATCATGTAGTTTTTTCCAATAAAATAAATGGTGTATTTGATGGGGCAAGCTCTAGACCACAGTGCAAGTCGAAGGAAATTTCTCTGACGAAAAATGATTCCCACACAATTGTGTAGCTCAAAACTTCTTCAGTTCATTCGTCTCTAGCCTTCAAAAGGGTTCTTGGAAAACTCTACTATTTCCTCATATTACTCCTCCACCCCCATTGCCTTGAGAAAACCATTCGATCCCTCGCCGTCCAGCTCGCCCAGCAACGGTGTTGTCCAGTCGGTGTCCTCACGAAGAACGAAGATTGCCTTCTTCTTCTTTGTTTTAAAGAGGCTTCAAACTTTCCAGTTCATTCGCCTCTATGAAGATTGCCTCAACAAGACACAACAAGAGTTTATACTCCAAGCAAATATTCCCCTTCGTTCTTTTTCTTTTCCTTTGTTCACGGAGACTTTACATCTCATCTTACGATTTCTCCTTCGTCGCTCGTCGATAAGTTGCTCGTTATTAACAGCTCTGTTCGGGAAAGCACACCCATGGACAGAACAAATGTATGAGGAAATGGGAATGCTTCCAATTTTCATTAATTTAAATGATATACAGACAATGGGATTGTAATGTATAGCATATCAAAGAAATCTTAGAGAATTTCCGATTCGTTTGGTATGTAAATCGCCAGAATCGCTAGGATTGGAAGGAAACTTTGATGTATCGTGTGGTTGGTTACACCGTTTTAAGAAACGTCTTGGAATTAGAGACATTGGTATACACGGAGACAAGCTGAGCGGAGATCATCAAGCAGCTGATGAGTTTCAACCTGACTTTGAAGAGTTGTTATTGTCTGAAGATCTATCAACTGAGCAAGTTAATAATGAAGATGAATCGGGACTTTTTTGGAAGCATCTTCCCACTCGTACTTTAGCCTTTGAAACTGAAAAAAATGCGACAGGTTATAAAAATACCAAGGAAAGATTTACAATTTTACCTTGTAGCAATGCCACAGGAAATCACAAGTTTAGGCTTCTTGTAATCGGCAATTCTAAGAAACCGAGGTCTTTGAAGGGATCAAGAGCAGACAATTTACCAGTTCATTATTTCAACCCAAAAAAGGGTGGATGAGCCGGCAGATATTTCAAGAATGGTTTGAAAAGATTTTCGTGCCTCAAGTACGTGAATATCTCGAGTCAAAAAATTTGCCGGAAAAGGCTGTTTTGTTAATTGACAACACACCTTCTCACCCAGTTACAAGTGTGCTCAAATCTTCTGACGGAAAAATTTTCGCAAAGTTTTTGCCCCCAAATGCAACTGCTCTTCTACAACCAATGGATCAGGGAGTAGTTGCTACCTTGAAGAGGACGTACAGAACCAAGTTGTTGCTTTCAAAACTTAAGGAAGGCTGCAATCTGAAAGATTTTTGGAAGAACTATACGATTTGGATAGCTTTTACAATGTTGCGTCTGCATGGGATTCAATCAATCACATAACACTTTTAAGGTCATGGAGAAAGCTGAAGAAAGCCGACTATCGACTTAAATATCGAACAAGAAGAGAATGAACTCATACCGACGTCTACTCTTGTTAATATGCTGAAATACGTTGCGGGAGGTGAGAATGTCGACGAAAACAACATAGAAGTGTGGATGGAATGTGACGGAAGTGAACCGGGGTATGAACGGCTGACTGATGTGGAAATAAAAAACAAAACAATGGAAGTGGAAGAGAAATAAATAGATCAAAGTGAAAGTGAAGAAGATGAGGCACCTACGCGAATGACACACGATACTGCTATGCAGCACGTAGACGGATTGCTGAAATATTTGGAAGAACAAGACGACGCACATCTGGTTGAAAAACTATTAATAAGGAAAATACAGTCCAGGATAAAGAGAAGGTGTTTTCAGAACAAAAAACAAAAACTAGACATAATTGAATAAATTTGTTTTAAAATACTATAGTATTTTGTACCCAATCTCCATCTCATTGTTGTAGCATTCAATAAAATAACCTTTTTTCGTGTTTGCACTTCATTTTTTAGTGTTTTTCTGCATTATCCGCGATTTTCGTTATCCACGAAGGCCTAGCCTGACTATTCCGCGGATAATCGGGGTTCTACTGTTTTGCAAAGCGGATTACCCCAGACACATTGATTTTGAAGTCCGTGTTAGGAAAACACATTTTGGTATGAACAAAAATACCTCCTGCTTGCATGTATTTGCAATGCGGGTTACCACAGGCACATCGATTTTGATGTCCGTGTAAGGGAAACACAGCTCGGTGGGAACAGAATAACCCCCGACTTGCATGTATTTGCAAGGTAAAGTAAGGTAATTGGTGGATCACACCATTGAGGATAATGGCGGTACCTTCGGCTGAAGGAGGCCAGAATGATGATAGCGCAGGAATCTGGATTTTACACTTTGGTCTCATGGAAGACCAAACCGTTTGGTTGTGGCTTGTGGAGAATGGGAAAACACTTTGGTAAACTTCAAAAACACTGGAATTTATTCACGCGATCGTAGACGGTTAATTGTTAGATTTGGAATGACAAAATGGTTTTGGATATGGATCGATTTTTTTGCTTTCACATATGTGTTCGTATGCGTTTTTGCTGTGCTTCGAGTTTCGCTGCTGTTTGTGTTTGTGTTATGCACACAACACTGCATTTCGGAAGGGAGGGAGAGGCTTGGATGGGAAAAGGGATATGAATAGAAAAGGTAGGCTGCTCTAATGGATACTTGCTCCTCTTTCGCGATGTCGGTCGCGAACAGTAATGAATTATAGAGTTTTAACTTTTTCAGTTCAATCGTCTCTTGAATCGGCCTGGGTTCAATCCCAGCTGGCGTCGTTGGGATTTTCTGAGGCGAAAAATCTCTGGTTACGTCTTCCTTCGGAGCGGAAGTAAAAGAAGTTGGCCCGGCTCATGAGTTGTTGAGTCTGATAGGTAGGAACAGGTGGAGTCGCCTCCCTGATGTCGGTGATTGGCACTAAAGTGGCGGAAATAGGCCGACGAAAAATAAGCGAAGATAAAAAAAAAAAAAAAAAAAAAAATCGTCTCTTGCCTTCAAAAAGGCTTCAAAAAACTTTACTTCATTGCCTTGAGAAAGGCACATGATCCTTCGTCGTCCAGATCTTCCAGCAACGATGTTGTCCAGTCGGTGTCCTCACGAAGAATGGTATTTGAAATGTTATTAAGAAGTGTTAGAGTTATAAGTATTCAAAATCTTTCACTTTTTCCTGCATATTCTGTGTTTAGGTTTTCATTTCACCTCCATATACTCCGGTTAGACGTAGTGCCACGTCAAAAGCGGGGAATAATATACCTGGTATTCTATTTACGTTGTGCATGTATCGATATCGAGAAGAGTAGTGAATCAGATCTAATCTCAATGGGATGTAGAGTCATAGTAAATAAATAATAAAATGGATAAAGGAGTCCATTAATGGTGTAAATACTTTTTTGCATCAGAAATCAAGTTTTCGTTTTCGTTCATAGACGTTAAAATAAGATCGTGTACTTATCCGTTTACTTTTTTTGAAAGCATGGGCAGCCGTGGCAGTGTTCCGAGCTTTGTAATACAATTTTCTTAACCAATGTTAAAGTTGCTAAAACTTACATTATAGAACCATTAAACGTAAAAATAATAATTGTATTGATATCAACACAATTTTATTCTATTAATTTTCATGACATGAAACGCTATGACTCATGAATAATATTTTATTGAATGGGTTTTATAGCTGTTTCGATGATGTTGTCTGGCATCAGTGTCGAAAAAGTAACGATGTTTTCACCAGTACAAACAAAACCATTGCGGAAAATTGAAAAACGGAATGTTAACTTTCAGAGCACTAGCTCGAGTTTTACGACGTTTTCCACTATACATTGCGACGGCAGATGAAAATTTAATATTTGGTGAGTAATCGATTAGATTTTGGTTAATATTACTTGGTGGGAAGTGTGTGCAAACGATCTTTTTCTTCCCACTGTTTCGCAAAATTATTGATTTTCGGGCGAGGGGTAAGGGAGGAGGATGAAAGAAATGAGCGCCATTGTGGCAGTCATTTGTGGCTAGCTTCCACCTTCACCTTAACGCTCGTCAATTCATTTGTAGTCAACTCAAGTTAGGTTGACAGCGAATTCCGAAGTAGCCCTAGTCGAAGCGAAACGACGCAGAGGAGAGTAGATTTTCATGTTTCGCCTTGGAAAACGTTGGACCCTGGAGGCAACAATACTGCCATCAATTTTTTCAACTATTTCAATAGTTATTTTTTTTATCAAAGGTAAATATGTGTTCTTCCCCATGGAGGGATTATCGACGGCTCAGTAAAAGAGCAAAATCCTTTTGACTTCCAGGACTCCAGCGGACGCAACGGTGACACAGGTAAGTGCTTTCACTCTTCAGGTAGTTAGGTCCGATCCCAATAGGAGCAATTCCCAAGTAAGAACGATAACTTCTTATTCACTATTAGTTTATTTGAAATACGATATTTAACTATGACTAATTTAAACTTTTTTTTTTATTAATTCGTTTATTTTTACAGGCTCAGTTACTTAAGTTTAAAGGAGCCGAATTCTTAAATATAATTTAAAACTATATATATATAAACAATTTTCTTACATCTATGGTTAGTAAGGTGGAAAATCGATTACTCGCGGTGTACTCGAGTTTAGGAGGGTGACATATTTTTAGGAGAAGGATGGGATATAAGGAAATTGTAACAATGTTGATGAACACTCATTTCATAAATCTATTCGTATATCTATAGTGTATTTACATTTCAACTTATTCTACTATTTATAGCAAGGGGACGAATTACCCGCAAAGGAAGGAAAGGAGGGTATAAGGATGTAGGGACAATCACACACGAAGATCTATAGCTTTAAGGAAAACATATATATGGGACATGTAATCAAGGTCTAACCGAGCCAACACATCTCTCACCGGCACATTGGGCTGTCTTCCTCGGGCCCGAAGGGAGTTTTCTAAATTCGATCTGGCGACCAAATACACCTCGCACGACCAAACAATGTGCTCGATGTCGTGATAACCTTGGCCACAAACGCAGAGATTGCTGCTGGCAAGATTGAAACGAAAGAGTAGTGCATCTAACGAACAGTGATTGGACATGAGTCGGGAGAAGGTGCGAATAAAGTCCCGACTCAAGTCTAGACTTTTGAACCACGGTTTGAGGCTAACCTTAGGGATAATCGAGTGAAACCACCGGCCCAATTCATCTTCATTCCACTTGCGTTGCCAGTTAGCGATGCTATTTTTGTGGACTAAAGAATAAAATTCATTGAAGGCGATTTGACGCTTTTAAATATCGCCTTCAATTGCACCTACCTTTGCTAATTAGTCAGCCCTCTCATTACCCGGAATGGAGCAATGTGAAGGGACCCAGATAAAGGTAATGACATAACAGCGTCTGGATAAAGCACTCAAAATTTCTCGTATTCTCTCAAGGAAGTACGGCGAGTGCTTTTCCGGCCTTACTGAACGGATAGCTTCGACAGAGCTAAGCCTATCCGTTACAATGTAATAGTGTTCAACAGGTCGTGAGGCGACGCTGTCCAGCGCCCAATGAATTGCTGCCAATTCAGCAATATACACTGAGCAAGGATACTGAAGACTGTGTGAGGTGCTAAAAAATTCGTTGAACACTCCAAATCCTGTGGACTCGTTTATAGTGGACCCATCAGTAAAGTACATATTATCACAATTGATACCCCCATACTTTTCATCGAAGATCGTTGGAGCGATCCTCGATCGTTGGTAATCTGAATATCCATGGATATCTTGCTTCATGGACAGATCAAAATGCACAGAGGAATTGATGTAGTCAGGGAAACAAACACGGTTGGGAATATACGAAGAAGGATCAACCTGCATGGAGATGAATTCATGATATGAACTCATGAATCCGGAGTGAAAATTTAGCTCGATCAGCTGCTCAAAATATCCGATCACCAATGGGTTCATGACCTTACACCGGATGAAGAACCGAAGAGATAATAATTTGAAGCGATCTTTTAGTGGGAGTAGGCCTGCCAAAACCTCGAGACTCATGGTATGCGTTGAGGGCATACATCCCAACGCGATACGGAGACAAAGATACTGAATTCGCTCGAGTTTAATGAGGTGTGTTTTGGCAGCTGATTGAAAACAGAAACTGCCATACTCCATCACTGAGAGAATAGTTGTTCGATACAACATTATAAGATCTACTGGGTGGGCTCCCCACCAGGTGCCGGTAATTGTACGGAGAAAGTTTATTCTTTGTTGGCATTTTTTACTCAGATACCTAATATGCGCCCCCCGAGTACATTTGGAGTCGAACCAGACCCCAAGATACTTGAATGACATAGCATGAGTGATCGGTTTACCCAAAAGTTGAAGCTTTAGTTTTGCTGGTCTATGCTTCCTAGAAAAACCACCATCTCTGTTTTCTCCGTGGAGAATTCGATCCCTAGCCCAATGGCCCAGGTTGAAAAATTGTTCAAAGTATCTTGTAAGGGTCCTTGCAGATCGGATTCGTTTGATCCTACGACAGACACCACTCCATCATCTGCAAGTTGTCTTAGGCTGCAATTTTGTGTAAGGCAATTGTCGATGTCGCTTACATAGAAGTTTTACAAAAGGGGGCTTAAACATGAGCCCTGGGGGAGGCCCATGTAAGAGACCCGACTTACTGCCGAATCTCCGTGAGAAAAGTTCAAATGCTTCTCACAAAGCAAGTTATATAACATATTATTCAATAGAGGCGGAAGACCCCGAGAGTGTAATTTGTCTGACAAAACCTCTATTGAAACAGAATCAAAGGCCCCTTTTATGTCCAAGAATACTGAAGCCATTTGTTTTTTTTCGGCGTAAGCCATTTGAATTTCTGAAGAAAGCAACGAAAGACAATCATTCGTCCCCTTGCCCCTGATGAACCCATATTGTGTATCTGAGAGTAGGCCATTCGTTTCAACCCATCGATCAAGGCGAAACAAGATCATTTTCTCCAACAATTTCCGTATACAAGACAGCATTGCTATTGGGCGGTACGAATTGAAGTCGGACGCGGGTTTTCCGGGTTTTTGAATAGCTATAACTCGTACTTGTCTCCAATCATCTGGAACAATATTATTCTCCAGAAACCGATTGAATAAATTCAACAAGCGATGTTTGGCCACATCAGGGAGATTTTTCAGCAAGTTGAACTTAATTCTATCCGATCCCGGAGCAGAATTGTTACATGAAAACAGAGCAAGAGAGAATTCTACCATCGAAAACTCGGAATCAAGATCGTACCTACCTTGTGGTATATCTCGAACAATTTTTTGCACAGGAGCGGAATCAGGACAAACCTTCCGTGCAAAATTAAAAATCCATCGATGTGAATATTCTTCGCTTTCATTCGTTGAAGAGCGATTTCTCATGTTTCGAGCCACTTTCCATATTTTTTCATTGACGTTTCTCGTGACAAACCTCCCACGAAGTTTCGCCAATAGGCACGTTTTTTCCCTTTGCTCAAGTTTTTAAATTGATTTTCAAGGTCCAAATACGTCTGAAAATTTTCAGGGGTTCCACGTTTTCGAAAAGCTTTAAATGCATTCGATTTTTCTACATAAAGCTTGGAACATTGGCTATCCCACCATAGATTGGGAGGCCTTCGGGAAACGGTGGAACCTGGGATGGGTTTCGTTTGAGCGCGAACCGCGCTGTCATAGATCAAACGAGAAAGGGAGTTATACTCCTCCAATGGAGGTAAACCATCTCTGGAATTGATGGCTAGAGCAATCGCGTCCGCATATTTTTTCCAGTCAATGTGTCTTGTGAGGTCATATGCCATGTTTATAGATTCAGAAGAATGGTGATGGAAATTTTGATTGGCAAGTGATCACTACCGTTGGGGTTCTGGATTACATTCCACTTGCAATCTAACGATAGTGAATTCGAGCAAAGCGAGAGGTCAAGAGCACTTGGGTTAGCAGGAGGTTTAGGTACACGTGTTGTTTCCCCAGTGTTCAAAACGGTCATATTGAAGCTGTTACAAAGGTCATATATCAACAATGAACGATTGTCGTCGTACTGTTCCCCCCAGGCAGTTCCGTGAGAGTTGAAGTCTCCCAAGAGATAGGAAGGAGTGAGCACATGTCATCAAGTTGCTTGCGGCTAACCGCAGCTCTCGGAGGCCAATACAAGCTGACAATACAGAGGTCTTTGCCTCTGATGTTTGCATGACAAGCAACAGCTTCGATCCCTCCAATAGGTGGAAGGTCATTTCTAAAAAATGAGTGGCAATTATTGATCCCCAAAAGCACCCCTCCGTATCTATCATCACAGTCCAAGCGTATAATATTAAAATCGTGGAAAGAGATATCATCTCGCGAAGACGGCCAAGTTTCGGACAGAGCAAAAACATCACAATTGAAGTTATGAATTAAAAATTTGAATGTATCCAATTTAGGGATAAGACTACGACAATTCCACTGTAAAACAGTGATATCTCCGACCTCTCTATTTGAATTAGACATCAAGAGAGATAATCATTGCAAGGAGGGGCCATGTTTGCATCAATTGTTGCAAAATTGTCTTTAATACTGGAAGCATTGAGATGACAATGGTTCTGATGGAGTCGGAAACATTAAAATACTTGAAGATTTGATCCAAAAGGTCAGACAACTTTATAAATCCCGATTGGGAAGTTGAACTGGACGGAAAAATAGGGACAGTTGGGGTTTTTGACGTCCCCTCGAGTGCTGGGTCGTTCGAAGATGAAATATTCCCACGGAAGCCAGGAGGAACCTGGTTTTGCTTGTCCGCTGCACTCGATTTTTTAGGCAAGCTAACAGAGGATATAACCGTGGGGACTTGTTCTTGAACTTTGGGAGTGGTCACATTTTTGCGCCGGGGATTCCCTTTGAAAATAAACGGTGTGCCCCCGCTAGCTGTGTCCGCTTCCATTTCATCAACTGGCAACGTGGAAAAGGTATTGTGTGTTGAGATTGGTTGTTCTTGTTGTTGGGTCAGTGGCGAAGCGCCCTTTAAAATTTCCGCAAATGTGCGCTTCGAGCGTTCCTTTAAAGAGCGCTTCTGTTTCTCCCAGCGACTCTTGTAAGTTTCACAAACTGAGAGCTCGTGTGGGGATCCCCGCAATATGGACATTTATGCTCAGTCGCACTGCAGGATTTCCCCTCATGTTGCTCTCCGCATATGGCACAGCGCTCCTTGTTGGCACAATAATCCGAAGTGTGACCAACTGACTTGCATTTGTTGCAAGTCATGGGCTTTGGCACGAAGAGTCGCACAGGTAGTCTCAATTTGTCCACCATAACGTAGTCAGGGAGGGCGGCACCAGCAAAGGTGACTCGAAACGAGTCGGACGGCGTAAATTTAGTTTGGTCCCCATCATGGGAAAGTTTCCCGAGTTGGCGACAGTCCAAGATTTTCACTTCCATTGAGGGGAGCTTCTTGAACTTGCCTTTTCCTTCTGCTTTTATTTGTTCGCTCGTCAGACCCGTTTCAGTTATCACCCCCTCAATTTCTACGTTATGGGAGGGTATAAATGTTCGATATTCGAAAGTGAAATGTTGATCAGCAACAATCTCGTTTGCGTGTTTCCGGTCATTCACGACAACTCGCAATTTGTTCGGTCTAACCCTGCGAATTTCAGATACAGAAGTGTATCTGGCCAGATCTTTCATGATTTGAATCACGTTAAGGTTTTTTCCTTTCGGTTTTGGCCGGAGGAAAACAACCCACGGGCCAGTTCCAGGTGCATCTTCTGGATAAACTCTGACACGGTGACAACAGAGAGGGAAGACGAGGACGAGGACGAGGACGAGGACGAGGACGAGGATGAGGATGAGGACGAGGATTGGGTTGGATCGGAAGCATCAGAAGGGGGAAGCGAAATCGATTATGGGAGAGGGGGAGTGGAAGTAACAGTGGGTTGAGAAGGGAGGCTTGCAATTTTCTTAGAGGGGGGCTTGGTAGGATGAGCGGATTCGTCCCCAGAAGAATTATCTTCCTTTTGAGGGACTCGTTTATGTTTTTTCCCAGATCTTGTATGAGATTCATTATCGGAGATCTCCATCTCTGGAGATCCTCCACTATACTCCATATTACAAAGATTTCTGTCTTATTTTTAATTTATTATTGATTTTAACAATAATCTCAAAAAAAAAATAGCAAAAAAAAATATGATAATAATTAAACAATGAACAAATGAATTGAATAATAATATTAATAATAAATATGTGTACCTTAATATAAAAGTTGTTCCAATAATGCGCTCTACTGCCCTAATCAGGGAGAGACAGAGGCTACGCGCTACGGAGACAACACAATAGCGCAAGAATAGCTTACGGAGCCACGTGGTGATGAATCCCGTTTGCGACAGTCACGCGATGTCGATCCCGTTATGCCGAATCAGTTCAACAGCCGCAATCCGGCTCGCTGCAAGAGCGCTGGTTCCTTTGTTCCTTCGTTCCACTTAACAAAAGGTCAGGTCGAAAGCGGACAGCAATGACTTTCACTCGTACACGATTCACTCGTACCAATAGCACAATAGCAAAAGTGGCAACGCACAATACCGACACTGAACTTCACTCGTCAAGAGTTGGATAGCGAATGTAATTTAAACTTTGATCTGATAAATAAAGCTGAAAATTTTTGGCACATGCTGCGTAACGTCTGTACCGCTGCTAAAAATCAAAGCGACTAAACTGACCCCTAGAACTTCGTTCCACCCACAATTGATATGTTGATATAAATCATTTCGAACACTCGAGTTCCCACAGAAATTATTTGTATGTACATAATCTATACTCGCGGTATATAATTTCTTTTTTGATACAGACTAAGATGCATCATTCCTGATACTGACTGTTTAAATCCGTTGCTCCGTTTTTGAGTTAAATCGTGAGGAACGGACACCAAATTATTTTTATTGAATTATATATATATATATATATATATATATATATATATATATATATATATATATATATATAGTCCCCACAGAAATTATTATATATATATATATATATATATATATATATATATATATATATATATATATATATATATATATATATATATATATATATATATATATATATATATATATATATATATATATATATATATATATATATATATATATATGTAGATCAAGTTTTTAAATACATAGTTACTTTCACTTGGTTTATTTGAAACTCATTGTTGAAAAAAAAACAATATTTATTTGAAGTTCATTGTGAAAACATAAACATAAACGAAACATAACCGTTATTGAATTGAATGCATGGTGAAAATGAAAACATTTTCCATTTGAAATTCATTTTGAATTATTTTCAAGCAATTGTTTATTTTTCTTCCCCATCTTGGATTTCGGTTCTGAGGATTTCGACGCTTTGCTTTGGAGTGCTGTTGCTTCGTTGCGCTATCGTGGGGTTCGAAGAGACAGACGATGGTTCCCCCTGAAGCTAGAATCCCAATCTACCAATCTTCCTACCAGTTTTGCAACTTGGCTGAATTCGTGCTGGAGGTTGTAGGATTCCGCAAAATCAAACGCCAGACGACGTAAATCTTTGGGAGTCATACCATAGAAAGCTTTGTCCAGTGCTCTGCCAGATCCTCAGACTGCTCACTCGTAAATACTTGTCTGAACCGCCCTAGGTGCTCGCTGGCACATCCCAGCAGAAGTAGAAATGACAATTAAAGAAGATTCAAATCATAAATCACCTACTGATAAGAGCCTCTTCCTCACCTTTGTCCCACAAGCAATTTTTGAACTAATCGAATTTCTTAAAAAAGCTCTTGAACTTTTTCACAAATACGAACACGTACTATCATCTACTATAGAATGAAAGTTTCCTTGACAGTGTAGTTTCGAACTTTCCAGTTATTTCAGGTAAGTTAATCGTAATCTCCAAAACTGAAAAAGTTAAATCAAAACATCGCAAAACTCTTTTTACCTCATAACGTTTTTCCCCTTTCATGAAGTGTATCTTGTTTATATGTGTGAGCTGCTGGTGTAATAATGTATCAAACGACTACACTGTTGTCGAAATTTTTTTTCATTTGTTTCAAAATGGTTAATGCGCACTTTTGCCCCGCACTACTCTACAGGTTGTGTCTTTTCGAGGCTGTTGTACTCGCAAGTAAAGGTTTGCGGCTGGCTTATCAGATACCTATTTGCGAAGCTCAAATCCGCCTTTGGAGAGAAGAGCTTCGAGTTGTCGGCGGAGGTTAGAAGTCTCCGTTGCGTTACGTCCACCAGAGGAAAGGTCGCCGATCTAAAAATCCTTACATAGCTCGGCAACCGCTTTGGGATAATTGGCTTGTTCGTCGTCGGCTTGCTGTTGAAGAAATCTCGTTGCAAGATGTGGAGCGCTAGCAATGCCATAGGTGACAGATTCAAGCTCGTATGTCTCGATTGGGTTGTTGAGAGAGGATGTCCAGACGATTTTTTGCTGCGGTGTGTCTTGGTTATCCACCAGAACTTGACAGTACATCCTCTTGATGTCGGCGTTTAGCATCACTTGGTGCGTCTGAAGATGTTAGGAGCGGTGTGGAGGTTTTTCATGATCGAACACGCGTTCCATGTGGCCGAGGGCGTAATAATCCTCTAGAAATGCTCAATAACGCAGATTCTGCTCCGTGTTGCGTATAAGACGAGCTGGTGAAATCTACGAAGAGCGGTGCGTCGGTTGTCGACCAGACCCAATAGTACTTCAAGGGAAGGCGCACTCCGTAGCGACCATCAGGATTGCGAGCGATTGTGCGACGGATGTGTTCTTCACACGCGGTTTCTTCTACGGAGTAGCACGTAGATACGGTGTCCTCTTCAATGGATCAACATTTTTTCATCAGACACTGTGAATTCTCGACGGCTGCTACGTTTGCAATCACTGGAGCAGATGACTGACGGGATTTCAGTCATCTGCTCCCGACACTATCCAGCAAAGCACGGAGTTCATGAGCACTAGAAGTTGTCGCCGAGGAAAATGCGACCCGAAACCTTCAACAAATCGAAAAAGTCTTCTGCTCCTAGAACGATATCGATGGAGTTGGTTGTACAAAACGACTGATCTGTTAGCTAAATATCCAGTGGAATCGTGCAAGACGAGGAATCGATGGAGATCGACGGTAATGCGTGGCCAAACGAGAAACTCTAATCTGACGGAGAACTTCGGTGATTCAGTGATGAACCAGCATTCACTTCCGAAGTACAACAGAGCTCGTGCTCCTTTGTCGTCAACTACGATGACTACAGCTGTGGCAAGCAAAACACTCTTCCGTTGGAGCCCAACTGAAGAACAACTAACGGATTCGACCACGATGGCCGACGCTGAGGATGTAGGTGGTTCACTTGTTGATGGTTCTGTTGCCCGATTCATCTCTTCTGTGGTAGACGTCGGAATACCAGGACAAAGTTGTGTACGATGTCGACTACAGCTTCCATGGAACGATCCATTAAATCTGCCCCCTTATTCCAACCGATGCAAGCTTGTGGGATCAAGGCCGTCAATGTTAAAGGCTTATATGAAAATTTTACTTCATACCAATTAATTATAATATTAATAATACGGTACTATTCCATGAGAGCGGTTTTTTAGATAGTGAAATAATCGATTACAATGTCACTCAGTTAGAAATCTTGAGAATATGATTTCAACAACTTTCACGAAGGCGGAGGACATTATCATTAAGAGAGTAGATAAACAATAACGCATAACGCCTTTTTGTCAGATGTTACTGAGCGCAGCGAAAGATGTTATAATTTAGTTTCACTCGATTGTGACCAACCATAACAAGTTGAGATTCCTTTACAGCCTATTTTATCCATGCATCACCTTCACCTTCATAAGCGTAAGGTGAGGTACATGCTCCATCAACATCCGTTCGCTTGAATTGTGCGGAAAAAGATCCTGTTTCCTGCATCTGCTGGTAACGGTGGAACGAGAGTTTTTTTGTCGCGATGAGAAAAGACAAAGTGGACGTGTATACGTCATGCAATTTTCATTGTAATTGTTTTCAAGCAGCAGTGGCACTACATTCGAGTTGTTTACTTCTAATGGACGCGAGGAAATGCCAACGGCGTGAAAAATAGCCTGGAAAATTGTAACAAACTTATGCAACGGGTTGTCGGGATTTCCATTCAATTTATGTGATTTCATGAAATGTGAATACGAGGGTTTGAAACTTGTTCTTCCACGTCCAGGGAAGTACCCATAGTGTGGAAACACTTCTAAGCTATTGTTATACACACTGCCAGGGAATGAAGCGCATATTTCATAGTTAAGCTAGAAAGTGAAAATTGAAAATCTTGATGTGACAGTGTTTCATAATCCCGTAACTGATTTGATTTGAGCATCGAGTTATAATCATACAATGAAAAAGTACAATACGCAATATTTACTATAGACACGCCAGTAGGGGATTACTATAAAAAAAAATAATGGTCAGACTAACGGATATTGACGTTGCCAGACAAGCCACGAAACATGCATTCTTTATCAGTTTTAAACGAATCAATTCTACCATGCTTGTTAAACGGTCCAAACAAACGCTCGAAGTTTTCCCGATTCAATTTTGCTATTTCTCATCCCACTGATACCCGCAGCTCGGTGTCTCCATACCAGCTTATCGCAATCTAATGATCGTTATAATAAAACAATCCCAGTCGAACCATTATATCCATTTTCGGCATGTTGGCAAACAAAACATTATGTATTCAACCATGATATGAATATTACATTAAGTTATTATAAGACAATATTCTTCTACAGCAGTTGTTCGAGATTACCCCGAGCTGATAATGACGGTGGTTAGCAAGAAGTTGGGAAAATGTGGAAAGACAAAGACCAACATTTCCAACAATAAGCGTTCCTTCTCTCCAGGACCAGTAGCAGTCGCAATGGCGGAATGTATCCGCAAAGACGACGGGGGAGAGCACAATAACAAGAAAGGTATTTATTTAATTTTCAAATCGTTCCCTTTTCCCACCGGCAGCTGGCGGCAATCGCATGTGATTTTCGAAATTTGTGAAAAGGGAGAGAGTCAGAGGGAAAGCGCTAGGCATCAATGACGGAGCCGATCCCTTTCACTATTAGTGGGGTTGTAGGGCCATCCCTCGTGTGTATGTATGCTTCTCTATATGACTCGAAAAGACGCAAGCCTCTGACGGATGGGGAGGTTGTACGAAGTCAGACAATATTTCTTCGGTCACAACATATGTCGTCTTGTAAGATTTTTCAATATGTTTGTATAATATCGCCGTAAATCTTGTGTTTGCCTATATGCTTTACTTTTAAGCGGCTCTTTTTCGGTGTAGTTCAATATTCTGTGGTCGAATCAATGAGCAATGACGATCGCATACATGAAAAGTGGAGAGTGTAACGATTATGATAAAATAATATATAACTCACATGATCAAAATGACAGTACATGTATAATGGATATAGTGAGTTGTTTTAAAATTGATAACTAAGACAGATAATTGATTTTGCTAAATTTCCCATGGAAGGTAATTATATTAGCCTACTTGCAAAAAAATTCTACGCCTTTACGTGCAGCCTTCCGGCAGTTAACCGGAATATTCACCTTGGCGGACGAAAACATACGTGTAGGCATGTAATCAATTCCTTATCAGTTTCGCGACAAAATTGTTGGAGTAGATCTTACGCTCCAAGTTTGCCCAAAAATTCTCGATGGGACGCAGCTGGGGGACGTTAGGTAGGTTCGCTGACTTGGGCACCACATCGATATTCAGTCGCTCCATCTCCTCTAACGATCGCTTCGAGTAGTGGGCCGGCCAGAACACCGCGTCTTCGCCCTTATAGTATTTCTTGATGAACGACGCAACCTCCGGCAGGCACTTCGTGCTATAAATTTCCCCGTTCACGGCCAGTCCAGAGCTAAAGAAGTGCGGTTTTGACACCTCCTTCTCGCTGATTGTCAACCATAGCAGCATCTTCTTGTGGAACTTGGTGTGTGAAATAAACTTCACTTCGGAGCTCACTTCCTTCGTGGGGGAAGTAAAATACGAAGTGTCCTGCCAGTCGTTCCCATCCAGGGTTAGATAGGTCTCGTCGTCCATCACCACCGCCGTTGCGATTCGCCGGGAAAATCGACTTGACCATCTTATTCAGCCGCTGCCGCTGAGTTATTGCCTGCAACTCCGAAACCATTGGACGGGACTTCCGCTCCCTGACATCTATGTCTATGTTCGCCAGTTATTTTTTCACTGTTTGGCCAGTTGCATCGACCTCCCGGCCAAGCGCACGCAGCGACGTAGCCATTTTCCCTCGATCTTCCTCTTCAGCATCCTTTGGAACTTCTTGTCGCTCAGAGTCGTCGGCCGGGCTTTCATTCGATGCTCTGACTGTTGTCCAATAGTGCCAAGATGTTGTAGATGCCGGAACGGGCGTATCCGGCGTCCACAAAGTGCCGCGCGTTGTCCGTTTTGACGCGGTTGGGTACCGTTCTTTGAACGCGCACTCTTCTGAACGGAGTAGCTACACTGTTTTCGCCATCACGGTTAGAATTCGACTGATAGAGCTGTCAATTTTTTTCTGCTGACTCATGGGTTACTATGATTGATACAGCATGGATAGTTTCGTCAGTACGGGTGAACGTAAACCCATAAAAAATCGGCAATTTTTGCCCATTTTTTCAAATGCAAACGTTATCTGACACTTTGAATCGAATTTTTTTACCCATCAACCTTTGAAAAGGACGTGTTCGAAAAACTATATAATTCAAAATATTTTAAGTTATTACGATTTTTATGTTTCTTAAGATATCTCTGTACTTGCTTAACCAAACGTCTATTTACCATTGAACGAATAATTAAAAACTTGTTAAAAGAGCAGTGGACAGTGGATCTAGGTTTCATTTTGTAATTTACGAGAAACAAGCATTTGGAAAACAGATATTTTAAAGCGTTGTCACGTCACAAAAAAGCATTTTTTTTGTCGTCGGATTACGTCTTTCGGGAACATTTTGGAGATACAAATTGAAAAATGAAAATCGCATCATGAAAAATGTGCAATTTCAAATGTTTTGCGATTTTTGCGTCAATCGATTTCGGCACTATGTCATGAAACTAACTATCGAACGATTGGAAAATCTCACCCGTTCTCCAAACGGGAATACCGCGTTCTGGTTGGTCGAAATGGAAGATACAAGCTTCCTGTTGTACTCACAATTATTGCTCAGTCATTTCTTGATGGATCTATGAAATTTTCGCATCAATCGATTTAGGCACTTCTTATCGATTCATCACAACGAATAAAATTATATATTTTATAAAACTAACTATCAAACAAATTTATAAATCTCAACCATTAACCAAACGGAAATATCACATTAAACAAATAAATAAATTAACGAAGGAGACCGTCTCTTTGATCGATTGCACGAATCCTATTGATATCGTGGTCACGAAAGACCCAGAACTGATTACCCAGCGGTAATTGTAATGTTAATGATAACATAAACCAATACTAGGTTCTAAGTTTGGTTAATGTTATTATTTGATGTAACCTTATTTGATTGGCACATTAGAAAGCGTGGGAATTCGAGAATAAGCCCATATACTTTCAAAGATTGGCTCTGTGATTCATCCATTGATTCATGCATAATCATTCCTCTACAACATCGTTGCCTTTTCATTTCAAAACCAAAGCACAACTTTCAATGTCAATGCAGAATTAGTTGTAGTAACCAGGGGGTTCCTAAGCAGCCATCTTTTGGTAGTCATCATAGAAAATCTTGAACATAGAAATCATAACCTAAAATTTAAAATGAAGTGCTTCGTGCGATCCTGCACCAAAGACGGACAGTTGAAGGGAAAGATGGACACTAACTGAAAAGTTATATTTTGAAATTCAAGTTGATGTATTCAATAAGTGGAGGACTTATAGGCCTTAAAATGATTGAACAAAAAGGCTTGACTGAAATCACCTAGAAGGGTCTTGTAATTTTTCTCATTTTTTCAAGTCTAAAATAGCTTTCGGCTTCCGCAATGACAGATTCGGATTACGTTTTAAAAACCGCTAAACCAGCCATCTGAGTTGCTTTATTTCAGTCATCTGAGCCATCTGAGTTGGTTTATTGAATTAATGCTTCAGTCCGATTTTTCGTGCGATGGCCAATTTTCTGACTTTCGTCATGGACTTCCCATAGAATCTAGGTCGAGGAAATGCCGCACTAGCTTTTGTTCCTACTGCTTTCGGTTTATTCACTGTCTTATAAGCAAGGCATACACAGAGCAGGCGATGGGAGAGCATTTTCTAATGCCCCTTACTCATGTGTTAGTATCACACTCTCGTAGTAATGCGAGGAGCATAAGAATGAAAGAAATAAAAAAAACACTCTCGCCAGTTGTTCCATTGTTTTTGTCTGAAAACAAACCAAAGCATTATCCGGTGTCAATTGAGTGTCGGTCACTAGTTCAATTGATAGGGACAAACGTAAATCTCAAATAACAGCATGACAAGTGGCTTGAATGAAGGTGCGGTTATTCAATCGAATGGAAGGGATACAGTGAGAAGAGATCCGTATGAGTGAAACATGCCCGTACATCAAAGTAGCCAATGAGCCCGCGATATTCGTGTGAGGAGAAATGTTGTCATCAACAAGTGTTGATGGTATTTGTCGTTCGAATTCAAATGAATGAATTGATTACGGATGATGGTAAAACACTAACATAACGAAAAATACCACAAAGAAATACTCGATAACAATGAGCTGCCGTACAAATGAAACACAAATTTCTGCATAACTCGAGAACTATTCAAGCAAATGGAGCCAAATGTGGGATGTGAGAGTTTTTGGCTACGAGAAATGTTTCTATGATGGTATAACACCCCTCTCTCCTCTGAAATGAAATTAGTGATATATATATATATATATATATATATATATATATATATATATATATATATATATATATATATATATATATATATATATAAATGGATTCTTGTCTGTTTGTCTGTCTGTCTGATTCTTATGGGCTCGGAAACTACTAAACCGATCGACATGAAAATTGGTATGTAGGGGTTTTTGGGGTCGGGGAAGGTTCTTATGATAGTTTGAGACCCCTCCCCCTCTCTAAGGAGGGGCTGCAACACAAGTGAATCACAAATTTCTGCAACTAACTAGAACTAGAACTAATGAAGCAAATGGATTCAAACTTGGCATATAGAGGTTTCAGAGATCGATAAACGTTTCTATGGTAATTCGACACTCCTCCTCCCTCTCTAAGGGGATGGTGCCATACAAATGAACCATAAATTTCTACATAACTCAAGAACTAATCAAACAAAAGGAACCAAATCTGGTATATGGAGGTTTTAGAGTACAATAAATGTTTCTATGGTGGTTAGACACTCCTCCCCCTCTCTAAAGGGAGGCTGCCATACAAATGAAACACAAACTTCTGCATGACTCAAGAACTATTCAAGCAAATGGAGGCAAATTTGGGGTGTTTTTGAGTACGAGAAATGTTTTTTCTTGGTATGACACCCCTCCCTCTTCTGGGAAGGAGAGAGGGTCCC
Source organism: Toxorhynchites rutilus septentrionalis (assembly GCF_029784135.1). Taxonomy (NCBI): domain Eukaryota; kingdom Metazoa; phylum Arthropoda; class Insecta; order Diptera; family Culicidae; genus Toxorhynchites; species Toxorhynchites rutilus. The sequence continues at coordinate 163,178,244 of NC_073745.1, read as the reverse complement.
ATAAAAATAATACACATATTTCAACCAAACATATTCCAACCAAACATGACAATTGACAATTTTCGGAAAACTTTGAAGGAAAATTCAATTCGCATGTGTTCTACAATTACAATTACAATTACATTTGATGTTTGCGCTAATGAAATTGATCTTCATTCGAAAGTGGAAATGGTTTTTAATGTGATAAATCGCACTCCTGTATCGTCTTCTATCTATATAAATAAAAATTGATCGCCCAATTTAGGGCTGTCTTTATTCTATCATATTTCCTATATCAAACATTTATTCCATGTAACGGAGAATCATGTTATTTGCAAGTGGTTGAAAAATCTTGAACAAAAATTGTGTCTGGAAATAATCTGATATTATAATTTTCCAGCCGAGTACTATGATTGGTGCTAGGATCGTTAGCAAAATTTCAAACAGAACTGTGGGATACCCGATTCATGGGAAACCAAGGGAAAATGTCAGTGTCGGTATGTTGGCTCCTGTCAGTTCAATAGGGGTTCTCTAAAGACGTCACCCAGGTGAGATTTTCATTACGAATATATGGTTCGAGCACATTTTTTTTATTCTTCGTCATCTTGAAAACTGTTTATGGAATGTCAAAATCAAACATACAATCTTCTAGTACAGAGTCTATCTCTGTTTCTGTAAAATATTTCACGTATTATTGCAATATTTAAAAAATTACAGTGTTTTGAACTTATCCACATTGTCACGGATACAAACAAATCATCAATGTAGAAAGTGGAGCTAATGGAGCAACTGACTTGTTCTCCTACACTCTTATTTAAAATTTTTAAATCGGGTGGAGACACCTGTACTCTACATTTGAATTTCTGAATTCGATGGAGGCGTCTGGTACTGGTATAGCTCTGTCCCATTTTTGTGCCCTAGTATTTCAATGCGAGCTTGAAACCCGAATTTCAAACTTTATCCGTGACAGTGGAAGAATACTTTATTTGATATTCCAGGTCGCGCAGCTCAACATCTAAGCCAAAAACGAAATGATGATTCAGGGTTTTTTTTTATCCAATTTGTTTATTTATTTAGGCTCATTAGCATTTTAGCTGTAACAGAACCAGGTTTTTAATCGTGTACATGTACAGGTTTAAGGTTCTTGAAATTGTAAATTACACAGTAGTAATAGGCAATTAAGCGTAAGAGTTTTTTTTTCTGTTCCATTACATTATGGTAAATTACACAGTGGTAGCCATTTAGGCGTAAGGGTATTCTTTCTGTTTTTCCATTGTTCACCAGACCGCTACGAAATAATTCAGGGTTAGACACTGTAAGATTTGTTGAAAATTCACGAGAGACTTAATCGTGATGTTTTTTTTTTATTTCGGGAATCGTTTTTAACTATACTTTTAACTATAACTTAGTTTTCCAGCAAGTTCAATCCATTCATGCGCGATGCTTATTGAGATTTCATTATAGAACAAAACTTGATGCTTAGTGGACACAAGAATGGTGAATGCATTCGGAGAAAACTCTACCAATCTAACAAACTGACTGAAAACAACTCAAGCACCATCAATCATGTGTATTTTAGGATAAACCAAAACAAATAAATAACATTATTTTGGTCCACACATGCGAAAACGGCATCCGCAATAAACCACTCGTACATGTTTTCCTCGGTCCGTTAGTTGAACGGTGAAAGATTCCATCTAGAGCACAAGCAAACAACATCAGGCACGAGCTAGATAAACACCGGCAGCGGTCGGTTATCATAACAGTCACAGAAGTAGAAAAGGTTCTCCATCCATAGTTTCGGAGAGCACACCAGCTTAGCAGTTGGAAGTTAACTTTTTGATTTCTGTATTCTTCCCTCTCTAATCAAATATGAGAAATTTTTCCTCCCATTCAGCAATAGCAGAAAGGGAAGGACTCCTTTATCACCTTTAACCTTGGATTTTTGGGACGCTCACTTACAAACGCATATAATACACTCCCGCCTCCGATCCTAACGAGGTGTTTGGACGTGATATGAAAATAGAAAATTTTCCATATTTATGATAAACTTAAGCTATTCTCACATCTACTCTTGGTTCATAAAATACTGTCGAGAGGGTCACAACAACAGGAAAGAGCGGGGACGAAAAAGGGTTGTTGATAAATTCAAAATTAGCATTTATCGCACCTTTGCGGAACTGGCTGTTCAGACAGGTGCACTCGACTGAATATCGGCGGGGGCGAATGATAAATAATAAAGAAAAAACGTGTGAACCTGGTCCGGATCGTGACGAGAATTGTCGTGGAAAACTTTTGCCATAAAGTTTCTACCGAACATTGTATAAGCAGTGTTTAATGATGTTGAATATTCTTTTGGCTGCTGCAAAAGGCAGTGATTTATTGTTGTCGGGGGTTTCGACTTAAATTGAATCTATTTATCACAACATGGGTGTTTCATGCTAATTTTGTTGGTGCTAGAGACAATGCTTTGATTGTTAATTATCACGATCGGTTCTAGTATTTTTGTTGAAAAAGTAATAAATAAGTCTGACAAATTCGTGTTCCTGTTTGTTTGTATTGATTCCAACCGGTAGCTCAATGCTTGCTCGGAGATGCAATAAATTGCCTCTGTCAGAAATCGACAGAAAAACCTGTCCATTTACAACATTATCCTCCCAATTCCGCGCAGAAGGTTGTATAAAAAAAAAACCTCTCGAGGATCAATATCAAGGAAAGATTTATATTCACCAAGGAACAGTGCAAACGATACATGTAATGATGTCAATAATCTCTTCGAATTTTTATAGATGTTTTATTTACACCATTTGTCTGTCTCCCCCATGGTAATCAACGGATATTCTTAGTTGTTCTGCAGATTTGGCACTCGCCTAAATCTTCTGTCGCCACCCCAAGCATTTCACTTTCTTCGAAATAAACCCCGAGCCAAACCTCTCAAATGCAAAGCCCAAATTCAAACCAAACCATTATTTCCGATAGATGCTGTAGTTGTACAGATCGCATCCCCCCGTATTTGTACTCGTTCGAACATTTTCCTCTACCGCCACCACTCATCACAATTTGTGTGTTCAGTGTTTTTCCTTCGACTGCGAAATAGAACTTGTTTTTGCCTGCTTACACCACATATATTTCCAAATTTGTATTCTATTTCTTGTTGTTTTATGTTTATGTGCCATGTTTATCGTTCCAACGGAAGCCACCACGATCCATGTGCGAGATTTTTTCCCGCTTACGAGGGCACTTTTCCTATCTGCGCTTATCCTTGGTTCGAACGGTACAATTTTCTCCACGATGAGCATTCAGCACTCCGTTCGCCATCGTCTAGCGTTCGTTTGGCGTTCGTAGTTATGATTGAACTCAGCATCCATAGCGCCATTTATTGGTGCCCATAATCGAAACTCCCGTAAAATATTTATCAATCAGGAATAAAATTAGCATAACGAAAGCATAAAGATTTGAGATTTCGGCTGAATGGGATAATTCACGGGCGTTATTGTATCTCGGAAATCGCGGATGGAGGATGGAAGCGCTATTCCCAATTCACAGACGAAAGCATTTTATGATGTGGCAAGGAAAGCAAATATCGATTATAATTATGCAAACCTCCCGATTGTTGTAAAGTCGCTCCAATAAATAATATATCCCAATGGAATGACTCAGAACAGAGAACATCGTACATGTGCATGACAACCGGTATGAAGTTACGGATAGTTGTTTGCAAAATTTAAATCGGGTTCGTTTTTCATATATTTATTTTTATTTTTACCTGTTCTGGGAGAAAGATATTGTGGATTACCCAATAGTACTACATTTTCACCAAGAATCGATCAGAACTTCGAAAATTAAACAACGGACTCATCGATGATTATTTAGGTGTACATATATTTTTTTGTTCATTGTTCAAAATTCCAAATTCAATTTCATTACACAATTACACATTACTGTTAATTCTAAATGACTATAATGAGTGTGTTGATTCTATCGAAGACAGTTATTCATAAATAGGATGACCAAACGTACCGTTTTTAACACGTTGAGTGCCACGGTTTTATAGCGAGTTTATGGAAATTTTCCAACGTATTTTTGTTCGAAAGGGAATGCTTATAAACATATATTCTTATATTATTAGGTGTACCGGTAAGTTCCTTGGGTTCTACAACAGATGGCGTAACTTGATTCTTAATCCAGTGATTCTTATTTCCAGACATTGTAAAACTACTGTCATTTCGCGTCTTTTTCAGTATATGTCAAAAAGTTGAAGCGCAAACAACATAGTTTTTTGCCACTTCGAATATGTCGAATTTCGTACCAACGAGAGTGTTTTTGCGGGGCTGCGGAAAGTCATCGCATTTTGGTGGAGGTTTATGGTGACCATGCTCCAACTGAGCGAACGTGTCAGACGTTGTTTGGACAGTTCAAAAGTGGGAATTTTCACTTGGAAGACGAAGAACGTTTCGGACAGCCAAAAAAGTAAGCAATGGGAATGATCCGAAAGATAGGACATTGAATGCCGTATGAATTGAAGCCACGAGATGTCGAACGCCGTTTTTTAACGTTCAAACAACTGCTCCAACGGCACAAAAGAAAGGGTTTTTTGCATCGAATCGTTACTGGCGATGAAAAGTGGATCCATTACGACAATCCAAAACGTCGGGCAACGTATGGATACCCCTGCCATGCATCAACATCGACGGCCGCGCGGAATATTCACGGCTAGAAGGTTATGCTGTCTATTCGGTGGGTCCAGCTGGGTGTGGTGTACTATGAGCTGCTAAAACCGAATGAAACCATTACGGGGGACCTCTACCGACGACAATTAATGCGTTTGAGCCGTGCACTGAAAGAAAAACGAGCAATACGAGCAAAGACGCGATAAAGTTATTTTGCAGCACGACAATGCTCGGCCGCATGTCGCGAAACCGATCAAAACTCCTATCCCACCCGTCGTATTCTCCAGATATTGTTCCGTCCGACTGCTACCTTTTTTATCGATGCAACATGGACTGGTTGACCAGCACTTCTCCAATTTTGATGAAGTTTGATGAAGAGATTTCACACAACTGTCTTCAACATGCAATCAATATTGGAAGCTCCGTTGTTAAAAATTAGAAATATCTTCATATTTACACGATTCGTTTAGAAAAATTGAAGAGTTTTTGTGATTTCGTCAGTGAAGATGATGCTAAATTACTTGAGCAGGGTAACACACGATGCCTTTCTCCTCGACCGTCTATCGGGAGGATTCTTAGTATTTTTAGAGGATTGTGCTCTAATTTTCTTTCACAAGAAAAGTGTCCTATTGTACTACGGGATTTAACTAAAAACCCGATGCCTATAACTATGGTTGTTTCCTACCAGAGACATCAGTTGGTGACCTTTCAAACATTTATTCGCCTTGTTGAAAGCGACGATGTATCTGCCATTGATATCGCCGTTAATCTTTATGATTGTATTAGAATTCTCATTGGCGTCATATCGTCTTCAACTCGATTATCCCCAAGGATAGCCTCAAACCATGGTTCAAAAGTCTGTACTACAGTCGGGGCTTCATTTGCAACCTCTCCCGACTCATATCCAATCACTGTTCGCCAGACGCGCTGTAATTTTGTATGAATTTTGTATTGCAGGCAAAACAATCTTTACGTTTATAGACAAGGTTATCAAGACATTGAGCATGTTATTTGGTCGTGCGAGGTGTATCTTGTAGCCAGATAGTATTTAGAAAACTCTCTTCAGGCCCGAGGGAAACAACCCATTGTTAGACCAGATTTATCTTTTCTCAAAACTATCGATCTCCTTGTGTAATCACCAAAATTGTCCAAATCACCTTACGTCGCCTCCTCTCTATGATAAAAATATGTCACCGTACTAATCTTGAGTCGTCCGCGTTTAATCGGTCCCATCCTATTACCCGTAGAATAAGCAAATAGTAAATATACTTTAGAAATAAAAATAGATGTAGAATTTGGCGTCATCAAATTTATGTAACTGAGCATGAACGATTTAGAAAAAATATATAATTCTTCAACATAGAAGGAAGGAAAACTTTTTGACTAGTGAGGAGTAAAGTGATTTAGTTTAGTTGATTCAGATGAAATACAATAAACAAAATCTATTTAAACAATGGATAATTTTAAGATACTTACGGAGTATATTGAAAAATGAAAAATTAGACTAGTAAAACAGTATAAATGGATTTTATTGAAGCCCATTCCTAACTGACTACTCGAAGTAAAATTAGTGAAAATCTTTTTTTTTTCAGATAAATGGAAACATGTTGTTTGATGAGCACACCATAACCAAAGTAAATAAAATTGATCTTAATGAACCTTGTCAGTGGAAAATCGTTGGGTGAAAATATTCTCAGAAATGGAAAATGAATTTCGATAGTGTAACTCAGCTTACTTTTTATACTTTATGTGTGTCTGATAGTACCGCATCAGTTGGAATGATTCTTTCAGGATGAACAACATGTGGACAATGGAAAACGATTCAATATTGAAATCATATATAATTGTCAAATAGAATTTTTATCTAGATTTTCACAAAATTTATGAGAAAATTTCCAAAAATCATAATCATCTAAATATTCTTTCCTGGTAAAGAGAAAGACAGGTGTAAATACATCCATTCCAGGCATTAGCGATATGGTGATTCTCAGATCTTCGTTAAAATTGGTAGTTCCTTATCGCAAAATATTAGACCCGTATTTTTTTTTTCATTTTTTTCCATTAGGGTGGTCCGAAAAATCAATGTTTCCTCTTCTTCCAAAAAATCGGGCTTAATATTTTGCGATGAGGAACAAAACTACCAATTTCAACGAAATCTGAGAACCACTCTATCGGTTTGGCATGGAATGGCGGTATGAGAATGTTATATTCTTAGGATTTATTCTCGGTTTCATTCACCCAATAAAATTCTTAAAAAATAGGTTTTTGTGTTTTTGGATCAAGTGTCCCGTTTTTAGCCCGGAACTATTGGTCAGCCTATTCATAAATGATCCATACAATCTGACCAGTAGTGGAGAACCAAGAACAAAGAAACAATTCTAGATGTTTACCGTATCCTGGAGAACTGTGTTAGCTATTTGGTTGACTGGTTGTTGACTATGATAACTGTTTGAGGTGTTGAAATCTTGTAACCTTGACAGATATGCTGATTCATTGTACGGTACTTTTTTCGGTTGTGATCCTATAACAGATCACACATGCATCGTATCACACTGACGTGGTCTCATTGTTCAGCACTTCAGTGGTTGCTTCAACGCAGCAGAATCAAGATTTATCACGACAAAACGCAAATATTTTTAGCTGTATCAGAAAAATCGGAAATCGACATTCTCTACCTCTTAATGAAATTCGTTGTAGTAGCGCTTCAGTTTTTTTTTGTTGTGGGAACAGAAGGTATTGGAAATACGAAAAACAAAAATTATTAAAGCGTAGAAAACAAGTGGAGGCAGGTTATTTACCAATGAATATAATGTAGCATTGTTTAATCCGATGGAAACCGAAGACGCAAAGAATTTTCGATCAAACCTCCCTCAAATAAGGATATTTTGAATGCCGTTGCGAACGCGGACGGAATAGATACTGGGTTGGAAGTGTGCTAGCAATTGATCATCGAGATAATTAAACATGAAGAAGAAGTATTGGCGCTATAACAGCGCTACTGCAATTACTTTGACTTACATGGTTGCTGTATCATGCTATATCATATTTTATTCCATTTTCTGAAACTGCGAATTCCATGCAAGATCGAGGATTTTCTAATAAATTTATCGCCGAAAACGAACTTGCTAGATACATTCTGTAAAATATTCAACGGGAATTTGTGTTTTTTTCAACTTGACACTACTATCACTGATCATAATGACAATTTTTAGGGCGATAACTGATTGTCAGCCACAGCAGCACCTTCGTGTGGAACTTGGTGTGTGAAATAAACTTCACTTCGGAGCTCACTACCTTCGTGGAGGAAGTAATATACGAAGTGCCCTGCCAGTCGTTGCCATCCAGGGTGGAATAGGTCTCGTCGTCCATCACAACCGCCACATCTCGATTCACCGGAAAAATCGACTTGACCATCTTATTCAGCCGCTGCCGCTGCGTCATTGCCTGCAGCTCAAAGACCAGTGGACGGGACTTCCGCTTCCTGACATGTATGTCCATGTTCGCCTGGTACTTTTTCACTATTAGTCCGGTTGCACTGACCTCCCGGCTAAGCGCACACAGCTTTGTAGCCACTTTTCCCTCGATCTTCCTCTTCCAGAAGCATCCTTTGAAGCTTCTTGTCGCTCAGGGTCGTCGACCGTCCGGAACCGGGCTTTCATTCGATGCTCTGATTGTTATTCAATAGTGCAAAGATGTTGTAGATGCCAGAACGGGCGTATCCGGCGTCCACAAAGTGCCGCACGATGTCCGTTTTCGACACGGCAGGGTACCGTTCTTTGAACGCGTACACTTCTGAACGGAGTAGCTTCACTGTTTTCGCCATCATGGTTAGAGTTCGACTGATAGAGCTGTCATTTTTTTTCTGCTGACTCATGCGATACTATATTGATGCTGCATGGGTAGTTTCGTTAGTGCGGGTGAAGGTAAACCCATGAAAAATCGGCGATATTTGTCCATTTTTTTAATGCAAACGTTAGATATCCCTCACGAGACCGTTCGTCATATTTTGGTTGATTTTTTGAACATGTGAAAAGCCGCAGCATGACTAGCACCAAAAGAGCTCAATTTCCTTCAAAAATTTCATCGCTATCAAGTGACTTAAAACTATCAAATTCTGATTCCACGTTCATCCAACGGATAAATACTTGCGACGAGACATGAGACATGGGTTTCGTATTTCCGAAACTCAAATGACAATTTCGTGGGACCACAGTTCAACAAATGAGTTTATATAACGCAATAACAATCAACAATGCAGTGGGAAGACCCGCCTTCTTTTTATATAAAGGAGTGTACGAAATTTCAGTTCAAACAGCGCATGGGTGCATATAAGCTGATGTGGTGAGAATATTGCAATTTCTGTTGTTACATTTTATGCTATTCTACTATTCATATCATACCGTTCAAAAATCGATTAATTATTCTATCGAGGAACGGCACCGATAATAATATCAAATAACGATAAATACTGAATATTTTATGCCTACAACCACGTTTATCGTCTTGGTTAATTATTCAAAATAATTAGACTTCAGAAATTGTGAACTCTGTGTAAAGTAAACAGATCCCGACGAGCAGCATCCCGTTCGTTGGCATTGCGCTACAACAAGCGAAACAAGCAAGGAACGATTACGCCAGGGGGCAGCCCTAGACTGACAACAGATAGTAATATAAAAATCAACGAGCGTCGAACCGCAAAACCAGCTCGTTTTCGTGTTTGGCGACACCATTAGTAGCAGTGGCACACCATAAAGAGAGATACCCATAAAAAGTGGTCCACCACAATATTTCTGACAATACCCGCGCGCGTGAAAAAAATAACAGCGTTTTCGGCATCTTCTTAAACATTGGCGCAAAACAAAGCGTTTGTTTTCATATCTTCCGGGTGAGAATAAGAAAAGAATTCGCTTCCTAGGCAAGGCAAGGAACCGCCGGAAGCTGACTCTTTTGCGACAAATGCCTTATTATTAGCTTCATTTTCTTCGGTAATCGCCGTATAAAAAAGGAATAAGGATGGATGAAATGACTGTAAAATGGATAGAGTTTTGTTGCTTTTCAAAACAGACCCTCGGAACGGGCCAGTCTGGTGCTCGTGGACGGCTATTTTCTAGAGGTTATTGTCTCACTTTTTTGTCCCGGCGGAGGGTGACATTTTGACAACCTTTCTTCTTTTGAGTGCGTAAATTGAAGAATAATTTGTCTGGATGAATCCTTGTTATGAATTATGCATTCAAATTATTGATGTCACGAAGGTCTTTTGTTCGTAGTTGAAGATGGAATAATATTATGATAGAGTTCTTGTTAGAATTTTAAAGAATTTGTCTAATTATATTTTATGACCGCTAATATTTATATGAAACATTTTGATACACTGTCTAATATTGTAAGTAGCTTTTATCCAATTTCAAGATCCAAATTTGGCGTAATTTGAGCGATATAAAAAATATATTTAGAAGTTGCCGGTAGAGCGTATAAAAATTCACTTTTTATAAAAGTTCTTCTGAGTCAACACACCTTTTCGGATGCGAAAGTTTGAACTTGCTTCTTACTTGATGTTGCTGGGTTTCGTCGCGGAAACCTAGTACCAACGTGAAAAACTTCCATCCTGGGCGACTCACAGATATCGCCTTGACCTGTGGTCAGGTAAAATTGCGGTTTATTTCTTTGAATTTGTCATTGAGGCTCCAGCGCCTCTGCTGCGATGGCCTTGGGGATTTCAATCTTGCGCTTACCTGTAGTTTACAAGGCCAATCACACCAACCATGATCTCGTCGATCACGATGAACAGTTGTGGCTTGCACGCTATCTCCCCGTACGCCAAAGTATAGTAATACTTGTCTCCAGGGTAGTTTATGTTCGCAAAAGTTCGGACAACGGACTCTGCTTGGCCCCCGAATTTCGAGTTCCATGCTCAGCGCAAATTGTGCTAACTTACGATGTTGCACCAGGGTTTGATCATTCCATGTACCAATTCGTGTCCGTTGTTTCATGCTAATACAGTGCGTAGGCTTTCTACGTCAGTTATAAATTTTACACTTGTGGTTCCATTTTATTCTAACTTCAACCAGTGAGCAGCCACCATTCGGTAGCCATCCAGCTTGCAACTAGTTGTCGGCGAGGGCGCATAATTGACCTCTTTTAACTATTTCTGTCATTTTCTCTGTTTTTCACGCATACAGAGGTTCCTCCCGACTCGAAGTCTGACAGGGTCGCTATTAGTGATCCCCGATTTTTGAAATTAATCGTTCATCAGCTAATCGAATAGTTTTCAGCAGTTCGTTATTCGATACGATTAATCGACCCAAATAATCGATTAATCGATTAATCGCAATACTGAGAGAAATAATCCGTCAGACTAATATTTCTCATTTGCTAGAAAGCCATATGGAATCAAAAATATGTTAATTCCACCTGAAAATCAATTATTATCCTTTACGCTCCCCTAAAGTCGTAAAGAATGCTCAATTCGCGTTGACGGCATTGAGCTTCGTTTATAAACTTAAGGGAGCGTCAAAGATAATGATTGATTTTCAGGATAATGTGCGATTCACATAGCACGTTACGGAGAAGAACGTCTACGTTCCGTCAACGTCTCCACCAATTCACACATGCAGTCAATGCTTCCACCAGCACCGTCACGTCAAATGCTAAACGAATGATTTATTTAATTTTATTCATGGTGTCGCCACCTACAACAATTTTAAATTGCAATGCCCTCTTTCAAATCAGCATGCCTAGAATCAGTTCTAAATTTTAAAAAATTCAATGAATGATTCTCATTGAATTTTTCAAAATTCAATTATTCAATTCAATTATTTAAATGCTTATACCCCGTAGTCCGACCCTTATGCAATAATAATAATAAATAGAATAATTCTTTCAACTAGTCGCGAATGATTTTCACTCCGAAATTTGGAACTAAGAGATATGTTGGCATAAAAAGTACAGTAAGTTACTTGTAAAGCGATATGCTGAGGCACCACTCAGTGTCGCATTGGAGTCGGTTTTGACCAGTAATTGGACCTTTGCGACTGGTGGCGACTTTCAATGTGGGGCCATAATTTGGGCCCCGAACTCAATGTTTACAAAAATGTCCAACTAGAGGTAAAAATGTCTAATTAAACGTGTTGCATCACAGATCTGTTCAATTAGCTTAATGTCGATGTAGATGTAAATTACTTTACAATCAAATCAAAACAAAAGCCGAGACACAAAGCCCAGACAAAAACCAAACGAGCCGTCCGTCTCCGTCATTATTCTTTTGTATAAACCCTGCCGGTCGTTTTCGTTGAACGTATGCTGACGGGTCGTTACGTTGCTGGTGTATGTGAATGTTTTCATGAGAATTGCATGGTAGAATCATTGACGTATCGTGACGTGACGGGACGTGAACGTGACGTGTATGTTGTATGTGAATCGCACTTAAAACTGCAACGGCCGTACGTTTTTTTCTCTCAGCGTTTGGATCGATTAATCGACGTAAATTATTCGTTCGCTTCGATTATTGGTTGTGCAGTATTCGTTCGATTAATAATCGATTTCTGTAGGAAGTATTCGATTAATCGATTAATCGAACGATTATCGGGGATCACTAGTTGCTATTGTGTGGCGAATGAAATTAGACTCCTACATACCGACGAACGCGTCAACTGAGCTGGAGCTTGCATTCACCGAAAATATGTTTGCTGGTGGACTGCAGCAGATCTGTGACGTGCGAAATGCCAACAATAGGCGACTTGACTTGGCCTTTGTTAGTGACATCAGTGAAGTAGAACTGATCGAAGCGCCATCCGTGATTTTACCCTCTGACCGTCACCATAAACCGTTTGTCCTCCTTCTAAGCACACAAAATACAATGAACGACCGACGTACGCTAGAAGCAGACAAAGATTTCGATTTCAACCGATGCAATTACGATGCCGTCATCGTGGATTTACGCTGACTCTAAACTGGGCTGAAATTTTTCACGGCTTAAACGTCAACGCTGCAATTACCACGTTCTATGAAGTACCGCTCAGTATCATAAGCAAACATACGCCTCTCCGCACTACACCCAAAATTGATTTTTAGCTCATGTTTTGTCATCTCGGTTTATGACATTAAATGAGACATAACATAACAGAAAATGTCATGACTCACAAATACTGGTAAGCATTTGTATAATATACATGGTACAGCAATATAAGATTAATACGAGCGAGCGAAACAAAAGACAGATAAACTTTCCGCATACTTTGCCACATACACGGCCCAGACCGAGATAGATATTTTTCTTCTTCATGCGCTTCTTTTTCACTCTTCGAAAACACTTCTCAACTTCATTTTATAATCAGGTGCAATATTATCACGTATTTGCTGAGCAACTGCTGAAGTATCATTAGCCATGTGGATAGTGTGGTCGTGTAAAATAGCCAGCCGGCCTTGGTTCGATCCCCATTGACGTCGTATGGACTTTGTTTTTTTTGGCACAGTCCCAAATGAAATGAGAAAAGAAAACAGAAAGAGATGTATGCACGCATACATACAAACCATTTTTAAGCTTTTAAAACAGCTCATTATTTGCGCATTTGACTCTCCAGCACACTAAATGGCATCATTTCTACCAAAGATGAAATGTTTTCTGCCAACGCTAGTTTGGGTGTACCAATCGTCGCCGGTTGAACAAGCAACCGTGGTGGAATGTCGAGCTTCTACATCGACGCAAAGCTCTCCGTAAAGCGCGACGCCGTTTTTTGCGACATCGTAACGCGCACAACCACACCAAACTTAGGAGACTGGAAGCTGATTACCAGCTTTCACGGTAGCAGACATTGTCAGTGCATTGAACTCTGCGACCCAGCCAAAGGTCCCGAACCAGATAGATTACCTCCTGTATTCATTCGACGATGCGGTGATGTACTAGGACCACCTGTTTTCCACCTATTCAACTTTTCGCTGTCGGAAGCGGTTTTTTGAGATGCCTGGAAAATTTCGGCGGTTACACCTATCCACAAATCCGGAAATATCCATGACATTGAAAATTACCGACCGATTTCGATTCTCTGCTGCTTGGCAAAGCTACTCGAGTTACTTATCCACGACAAAATGTACTCTGCTGCTAAACCCATGATATCACAGTATCAGCATGGCTTTGTGAAAAATCGCTCCACTGTCACAAACTTAATGGTCTACACGAGCCTGATCAACTCTGCCATGTTAATAGTATCTACGTGGATTTCACTAAAGCATTCGACAAGGTGCCTCATGATTTAGCACTGAAAAAGCTCGACAAACTAGGATTCCCAAGCTGGCTCATCATGTGGTTGCGCTCATATCTGCAAGGAACATCCACTTTCGTGAAACAGAGGTCTTCAAAGTCGAGCTGCTTCGCTACACCATCCGGTATACCACAAGGTAGTCACCTCGGACCGCTGATTTTCATCCTTTTTGTAAACGACCTAAGCCAGCGTCTTAATTCGCATTATCTCATGTACGCTGATGACCTAAAGATCTACCGAATAATCGAGTCATCGGTCGACTGTGCCACTTTACAGCATGAGGTTGACATCGTGGCGAGTTGGTGCATATCAAACGGCATGGAAATGAACGCAACGAAGTGCAAAATAATTTCATTCAGCAAATCTCGGACACAGCTAAAATTTAACTACGAAGTGAACAGCAGCTGAATGAGCCGTATCTCATCGATAAATGGTTTAGAAGAAGTAATGGACTGCAAACTAACATTCAATGAACACATCACTGCAACCACTGGAAAGGCTTTCGCAATTCTCGGTTTCATACGCCGCAATGCATCTGAATTTCGTGATGTATACGCATTGAAAGCAATATATTGCTGTCTCGTCCGTAGTATACTTGAATACGGCGTTCAAGTCTGAGCCCCTTATCATGAAGTTCATATCGCTCGGATCGAGAGAGTTCAACGTAGTTACGTTCGATTTGCCCTGAGGAGACTACCGTGGAATGATCCCGTTAGATTACCTCCATACGAACATCGGTGTGGACTAAGAAGGCTAGAGACGCTATATCAAAGAAGAGAATAGCTGCGGAGAATGTTTGCGTTCAACTTAATCAGCAACCGAATCGACTGCCCAGATCTTTTGCAGTAGATGACCATTTTTGTTCCAGCAAGATGTTCTCGCCATTGTTTGTTATTTGGGACCGTTAGACATCGCACTATGTTCGGACAAAATAATCCTCTTCAAATGTGCTTCAATCTATTGAATAACTCAGATATTTTTGATTTAGCTGAAGACGTAGTATAATAAATAAAAAAAAACAAAATTCTAGGAGACTCGATGGAAAGATCAACCACGTCGTTTTTCAAACTATCAGATGGAGAGTGTGCGTATATGATTAGAGCATACTTAAGCGTTTTTTTTTATCCAAAATATATATTTTCATTAAGGCTCATATGGCGTCAACCTGACGGGGCTGGGAGTTCAATATTTCGACAATGTTTGCCTTATAACTATCTTAGTAATATGTAACCGATTACTCGCGGTTGGCTCGAGGTTAGTATTACAAGTGTTTTCGTAATTGTGATGTTGCTGTCTCCAATGCTCTGTACCTGTGCCCGACACAGGATACTTCCTATTGGGATGCAGCTGACCATTAATCAGCAACGCCCCCTAGTCTGTACTCAATATCTAGCGTGATGCGTCTTCTTAAGCGTTGTTGATTTTATATGTTGTAATGTGGATAATGGTGGCAGTGGAACAAATAAAGGGTGTGTCACATCAAATTGCATCACGGAAAAAACGCTGTAGAAATTCGCCCAGTAGACCGATCCTTTTGAAAATTTTAGACAGTAAAATAAAAACTATTAAACAACTTTTGGCATTTTATTTTTATTCATACTTCGAGCCCAAGCCCGTATGCTCGCACCTTCCTCTTTACCCCGTCCATAAGGTTCTGTACAACGTCAGGTTGTAGTTTTTTTTTTTGAACAGAAATCCATTTTCCCTTGAAGTCCGCCTCCGATTTGACAACTTTTGGGTTCTTCCGGAAGGCCTGCTTCATAATCGCCCAATATTTCTCTATTGGGCGAAGCTCCGGCGCGTTGGGCGGGTTCATTTCCTTTGGCACGAAGGTGACCCCGTTGGCTTCGTACCACTCCAACACGTCCTTTGAATAGTGGCACGAAGCGAGATCCGGCCAGAAGATGGTCGGTCCCTCGTGCTGCTTCAATAGTGGTAGTAAGCGCTTCTGTAGGCACTCCTTAAGGTAAACCTGCCCGTTTACCGTGCCGGTCATCACGAAGGGGGAGCTCTGCTTTCCGCAAGAGCAGATCGCTTGCCACACCATGTACTTTTTGGCAAACTTGGATAGTTTCTGCTTGCGAATCTCCTCCGGAACGCTGAATTTGTCCTCTGCGGAGAAGAACAACAGGACCGGCAGCTGACGAAAGTCCGCTTTGACGTAGGTTTCGTCGTCCATTACCAGGCAATGCGGCTTCGTCAGCATTTCGGTGTACAGCTTCCGGGCTCGCGTCTTCTCCACCATGTTTTGCCTTTCGTCGCGGTTAGAAGCCTTCTGAACCTTGTATGTACGCAGGCCCTCCCGCTGCTTGGTCCGCTGGACGAATGAACTTGACAAGTTCAGCTTATTGGCGACATCCCGCACCGAACTTCTCGGATCACGTCTAAACTGCTTAACTACGCGCTTGTGATCTTTTTCACTGACGGAGCATTCATTTTTGCCGTTCTTCACCTTCCGGTCGATGGTTAGGTTCTCGAAGTATCGTTTTAGTACTCTGCTGACCGTGGATTGGACGATTCCCAGCATCTTACCGATGTCCCGATGTGACAACTCCGGATTCTCGAAATGAGTACACAGGATTAATTCACGACGCTCTTTTTCGTTCGACGACATTTTTCCAAATTTACGAAAAATTGACAGTGAAGCATGGCCAACGTGATCTATACACTCTTATCTGATTATCTGATTATAAGCTGAAGATATAATTCCTAAAAATTAAATTTCTACAGCGTTTTTTCCGTGATGCAATTTGATGTGACACACCCTTTAGTGTGGGAAAAACCGCTGTGAAAGATATTGGTTTTGATCCTTTGAAAACAATATATTTGCGATGCCTATTCAGCGTAAAATGGAACAACGAGACAAAATGCGGCATATTTATGCCTAGCTAGAGTATTGTATTGTATTGAGTATTGAGTAAAGAAGTTCGTGCCAATGATTCCTTCGGACCATAATCCAATGTTTGTTCATCGTATCAAATAGTTCAATTTTGCTTATGAACATATCCGTTTAACCAAAAATGCTTCATCGCCAGACAATTTTTTGATTAAAGAGTTAATCTCGCTCCAGCTTTTTTAAAACCCATTCACCGAGAACTGGACGCTGTAACAAATCGCAAGGTTTCAGTTTTGAACTGCTGTATCTTATACGCCCTAAAACCAAGAACCTTCTACTTAGTGGAATGATATAATCCCGGTTGTTGCGAACTGCGACGAATGGTCAAATCACGATCTTTAGCAACAGCATCAATATTTTCATCTGTATGCACTCTACAAACACGAGGATTTCATTTTGCTAAAGACTGATTCTAACATTACATCATTTACGGTTATTCAGAACAACGAGCTGTTTGATAATGAAATGCTTCTTGTGACCCTCGAGCGTTTGTCTTGAGACAGGTTCTCATTCGAGAAAGTACTGGAAAACATTATATAAAAGAAACCGATTTCCCGTACGTGGGAGGCGATCTGGCGTAGTGGTAACATCCATACCTCTCACGCAGAGATCACGAGTTCAATTCTCACTCCCGACATTCTTCCAAAAATGGAAGTAAAAGTGACGAACCAGCCGAAATGTGTTGAAAGTCACTATAATAAAGAAAAAAAAAAAAAAAAAAAAAAAAAAAAAAAAAAAAGTTCTCAAATGGGGATCAACACTAGGGTAGGAGCCTACCTGTTGGTCTCAAATGTTCCTATCTCACGCCTCCACGAAGATCATATGACGACATTTTTAGATCGGGCGTGAACTGGAAACACACACCTGGTCTTGGCTCCGAGAACGGGTGTCGAAAGTGGCTAAGTGAGGGGGTGCGAGCGAGTCAGAGCTCGCTATATCTCTCCCGGGGAAGGCCTCCCGGGTCATGGAGGCCTTGCCAACCCGCTGTCTCCCGGGCAAAGGAGATACACCCAGAAAATGGAGCTACGTTCACGAAGAATACTCAGAATGCGATCGCCCGAGGAGGGTCCCCGAACTGGAGCTGGTCCTGGAACGGGCGTAAGAGCGAGCGGCCAGCGGCTGGAGGGCGATGTGCAAGAGCGGGCCACCAGCCGGGTTCAACCCGAAGAGCTACCGCCACACGGAAACAGCAGCCATCGACATCACCAACGAAACGCTGCGCCTACGAGGCGTGTTGCGACTGTCAGACGACAGTCGTCCACACTTGTGGGTACTACTAGGCGACGGATCATGTGGACACATGAAATGAATGAATTCGTGATCCGCGCCTATTACATCTGCACTGCTTTGGAGACGGACATGAGCGGTCGCCCTCGAATACTCGCAATGTTCGAGGAAGCGTATCCAGAGTTCGTCGGGAGGCTTGACCAAAACGCGATGAACGCGAGGCGTAGAGCGATTGTACGCAACAATATGCTCTCCCAAACGCAAGTCGACGAGATCAAGCAGCAGGTGCAGAGAGAACTAAGCTCCAGAACAAGCAGAGCAAGCGATGTGTCGAGACGAAGTTCAGTACGGCTGAGCAATTCATTCGCGAGTGGGGCACGCGAATCAGCACCAGTGGAGGCCACAGTACAACAACCCCCTGAGCCGGAAGATCCACAGCCAGATCAACAACTACTACGCGATCTGGTCTTCCATTACGACGAGGCGATCTCACAGTTCCGCGACACGGACCCTTTGTCGCGCCCCAGGATCCCGAAGTTGCAGCATTCCCGCAGGCTGACAAGTACAGTAAAGCTCATGAACGAGCACGTTCTTCCGCTGCACTTGGTTGATGCTGAGAACATGGAGGAGCTGCAACTGAAAGTTTACTGTGCTGCTGTGGCGACCGCCAAAAGTTTAGGATACCGTATTAGGCCAAGAGGCGGACTGCTCCAACATCTCCGTGAAAGGCGTGAGCCTCCATGGCGAAGGAGATTGGAGCAACGGATCCTAAACAAGCGCGCCGCAATTGGAAGACTGATGGCGTACAAAAGAGGCAGCAGATCGGCGAAATTATGTCGCCAAGTTGCTGTGATCGTGCGGCCTACTGAACTTCGCCAGCTGGGAGCTCACCAGCTGACGGAAAAACTCGACACACTGGTACAGCAACTGAGCGTCCTAACTAAACGGCTGAAACGTTACTCTGACTCTGCAAAGCGCCAGGAACAAAATCGGATGTTCAGAGATAACGAAAAAGCGTTCTACGACCACATTAGCGACGAGAAGCCCGACTACCGCGAAGGTTTGCCAGATATTAGCGATGTGACGAACTTCTGGGCTGGTATTTGGGAGACCCCAGTACAACATCGCGACGGGCAAATGTGGTTAAGACGGGAGGAGGAGAGTTGTGGTGAAATTGGAGAGATGCCAGCTATCATCGTCGAAGAGAACGATGTCCGCGAAGCCTCGCGGTACCTGAGGAACTGGGCAGCACCGGGCCCCGATGGTGTTCAGAACTTCTGGCACAAGAAGCTGACCGTCGCACATCAAAAGATAGCTGAGTGCTTCAACAAGGTGCTACGTGACCCACACAACCTCCCTGAATTCGCCACCCGTGGCGTCACATTCCTCCTCCCGAAAGACAGCAACACATTGAACCCATCAAAGTACAGGCCGATAACGTGCCTATCGAGTCTGTACAAGATATTAAGCAGCATCATAACCGCCAAAGTTTCTGCCCACTGCGAACAACACCATATCATCGCAGAAGAGCAGAAAGGATGCAGAAAAAATACGCATGGCTGCAAAGACCAGGCCATCATCGACGCAACCATAGTCGGCCAGGCGGTTTATAATCAGCGGAACCTAAGCATGGCCTATATCGATTACAGGAAGGCTTATGACTCCATACCTCACTCGTTTCTCGTCCGGGTATTGGAGCTCTACAAAATTGATCCCGTCGTCGTTAGGTTCCTGCAGCATGCGATGAGGCAGTGGAGCACGTCTCTGCACCTTAGTGATGGGGAAAATGTGTTGCAGTCTAGAACGCTGCAGATAAAGAGGGGGATATTCCAAGGCGACTCTTTCAGCCCGCTTTGGTTTTGTCTGGCACTGAACCCCCTCAGTAGGACGCTCAATAGAAACGGTCATGGCTATAAAATAAGGTATGGCGACGGCGCCCACGAAGAAGTGACCCATACCTTTTACATGGACGATCTCAAGGTCTACGCTGATTCACGTCAGCGTCTAGGTGTAGCTATCCGGGCTGTCGAAGACATAAGCAGGGACATCTGTATGGAGTTCGGCCTCGACAAGTGTCGCTGTGCCCACCTGCTGAAAGGACAACTTACCGAATCCGGAGGCTACGAGGTCTATGACGGCGAGTTTATAAGAGACATGGTTCGTGGCGAATCCTATAAATATCTTGGATTCCGACAGCTCACCGGGATTCGCCACTCCGACATCAAGACGGAGCTGCGAGACAAGTTCTTGAGTCGAGTGAACTGTGTCCTGAGGACTTTCCTCAACGCGGGGAACAAGGTACGCGCGATCAACACATTCGCGGTTCCCCTGCTGACCTTCAGTTTTGGTGTAGTCAAATGGAGCAAAACTAACCTAGAGGACCTTGAGAGGAGGATGAGGAAAGCATTCAAAGAGGCCGGAATGCACCATCCTCAATCGGCACTGGAGAGAGTTTCACTTCCACGCAAAGAAGGGGGACTTGGAATCGTCGACATTTCTGCACTGTGTGTTGCCCAGGTACGACAACTGCGCGAGTACTTCGCAGAACGCGCCAACCAAAACGCGCTATACCGGGCTGTCTGCGCCGCCGACAGAGGATACAGCGCTCTGCACTTGGCGCAAGCGGAGTACCAACTCAACTGCAATCTGCAGACAGTGGAGGAGAAGATTGCAGCTTGGAAGCAGAAGGCAGTGCATGGTGCCCACCCCCATCAACTGGACCGGCCACACGTCGACAAGGCCGCATCTAATCTGTGGCTAACGCGTGGTGAACTCTCTTCAGTAGTAGAAGCCGACATGATAGCCATCCAGGACAGGATAATGCCGACGAGAAACTGCAGGCGGTACGTCTGGCATCAAGACGTTGATGACATTTGCCGGATGTGCCATCAACCAGGTGAAAACATAGAGCACATTATGGGAGGCTGTCCCGTTTTGGCCAACGCAGCCTACACCGAGCGCCACAACAACGTGGCCCGTATTGTTCATCGACAACTGGCGCTCCAATGTGCTCTACTGGAAGACAACGTACCAAACTACCGGTACCTGCCTGCACCTGTCCTGGAAAATGACCGTTTCAAGCTGTACTGGGATCGCACTGTTCTGACCGACCTCTCGATCCACCACAACCGCCCAGATATAATGGTTTACGACAAGAGCGACCGCAAAGTCACCATCATCGATGTCGCTATTCCACTGAACCAGAATCTGGAGGAGACCCACGGTCGCAAAATCTGCAAGTAAAGACCATTGGCCGTGGAGCTCAAGGAACTGTGGGGGCTAAGGGAGGTCCCAAGAATTGTTCCAGTCGTTCTCTCTGGAACTGGAATTATCCCGAAGACACTTCTGGAAGCGCTAAAGGTGTTGAACATCGAGAAGGAATTGGCCGGCATCCAAAAGTCGGTCATCCTTAGCACCTGCGCGATTGTCCGACAATTCCTCGGTCAGGACTAAAACAGCACGAGCATGCAGATACGTGCATTCCGCAGAGCCTAGTCCCCCTTTGGCATTCAGAAGCCCGGGGGCAGGTGAAAATTCTGGCTAGGTTCGCCTAGTTAAGAAGTGAGATAAGTCTGCCAAAAAAAAAAATGGTTCTCAAATGGGGATCAACACTAGGGTAGGAGCCTGCCCGTTGGTCTCAAATGTTCCTATCTCACGCCTCCACGAAGATCATATGACGACATTTTTAGATCGGGCGTGAACTGGAAACACACACCTGGTCTTGGCTCCGAGAACGGGTGTCGAAAGTGGCTAAGTGAGGGGGTGCGAGCGAGTCAGAGCGCTATATCTCTCCCGGGGAAGGCCTCCCGGGTCATGGAGGCCTTGCCAACCCGCTGTCTTCCGGGCAAAGGAGATACACCCAGAAAATGGAGCTACGTTCACGAAGAATACTTAGAATGCGATCGCCCGAGGAGGGTCCCCGAACTGGAGCTGGTCCTGGAACGGGAGTAAGAGCGAGCGGCCAGCGGCTGGAGGGCGAGGTGCAAGAGCGGGCCACCAGCCGGGTTCAACCCGAAGAGCTACCGCCACACGGAAACAGCAGCCATCGACATCACCAACGAAACGCTGCGCCTACGAGGCGTGTTGCGACTGTCAGACGACAGTCGTCCACACTTGTGGGTACTACTAGGCGACGGATCATGTGGACACACGAAATGAACGAATTCGTGATCCGCGCCTATTACATCTGCACTGCTTTGGAGACGGACATGAGCGGTCGCCCTCGAATACTAACAATGTTCGAGGAAGCGTATCCAGAGTTCGTCGGGAGGCTTGACCAAAATGCGATGAACGCGAGGCGTAGAGCGATTGTACGCAACAGTACGAGCGATTGCTCTCCCAAACGCAAGTCGACGAGATCAAGCAGCAGGTGCAGAGAGAACTAAGCTCCAGAACAAGCAGAGCAAGCGATGTGTCGAGACGAAGTTCAGTACGGCTGAGCAATTCATTCGCGAGTGGGGCACGCGAATCAGCACCAGTGGAGGCCACAGTACAACAACCCCCTGAGCCGGAAGACCCACAGCCAGATCAACAACTACTACGCGATCTGGTCTTCCATTACGACGAGGCGATCTCACAGTTCCGCGACACGGACCCTTTGTCGCGCCCCAGGATCCCGAAGTTACAGCATTCCCGCAGGCTGACAAGTGCAGTAAAGCTCATGAACGAGCACGTTCTTCCGCTGCACTTGGTTGATGCTGAGAACATGGAGGAGCTGCAACTGAAAGTTTACTGTGCTGCTGTGGCGACCGCCAAAAGTTTAGGATACCGTATTAGGCCAAGAGGCGGACTGCTCCAACATCTCCGTGAAAGGCGTGAGCCTCCATGGCGAAGGAGATTGGAGCAACGGATCCTAAACAAGCGCGCCGCAATTGGAAGACTGATGGCGTACAAAAGAGGCAGCAGATCGGCGAAATTATGTCGCCAAGTTGCTGTGATCGTGCGGCCTACTGAACTTCGCCAGCTGGGAGCTCACCAGCTGACGGAAAAACTCGACACACTGGTACAGCAATTGAGCGTCCTTACAAAACGGCTGAAACGTTACTCTGACTCTGCAAAGCGCCAGGAACAAAATCGGATGTTCAGAGATAACGAGAAAGCGTTCTACGACCACATTAGCGACGAGAAGCCCGACTACCGCGAAGGTTTGCCAGATATTAGCGATGTGACGAACTTCTGGGCTGGTATCTGGGAGACCCCAGTAGAACATCGCGACGGGCAAATGTGGTTAAGACGGGAGGAGGAGAGTTGTGGTGAAATTGGAGAGATGCCAGCTATCATCGTCGGAGAGAACGATGTCCGCGAAGCCTCGCGGTACCTGAGGAACTGGGCAGCACCGGGCCCCGATGGTGTCCAGAACTTTTGGCATAAGAAGCTGACCGTCGCACATCCAAAGATAGCTGAGTGCTTCAACAAGGTGCTACGTGACCCACACAACCTTCCTGAATTCGCCACCCGTGGCGTCACCTTCCTCCTCCCGAAAGACAGCAACACATTGAACCCATCAAAGTACAGACCGATAACGTGCCTATCGAGTCTGTACAAAATACTGAGCAGCATAATTACCGCCAAAGTTTCTGCTCACTGCGAACAGCATCACATCATCGCAGAAGAGCAGAAAGGATGCAGGAAAAATACGCATTGCTGCAAAGACCATGCCATCATCGACGCAGCCATAGTCGGCCAGGCAGTATATAACCAGCGGAACCTAAGTATGGCCTACATCGATTACAGGAAGGCTTATGACTCCATACCTCACTCGTTTCTCGTCCGGGTATTGGAGCTCTACAAGATTGATCCCGTCGTCGTTAGGTTCCTGCAGCATGCGATGAGGCAGTGGAGCACGTCTCTGCACCTCAGTGATGGGGAAAATGTGTTGCAGTCTAGAACGCTGCAGATAAAGAGGGGGATATTCCAAGGCGACTCTTTCAGCCCGCTTTGGTTTTGTCTGGCACTGAACCCCCTCAGTAGGACGCTCAATAGAAACGGTCATGGCTATAAAATAAGGTATGGCGACGGCGCCCACGAAGAAGTGACCCATACCTTCTACATGGATGATCTCAAGGTCTACGCTGATTCACGTCAGCGTCTAGGTGTAGCTATCCGGGTTGTCGAAGACATAAGCAGGGACATCTGCATGGAGTTCGGCCTCGACAAGTGCCGCTGTGTCCATCTGCTGAAAGGGCAGCTTACCGAATCCGGAGGTTACGAGGTCTATGACGGCGAGTTCATAAGATACATGGTTTGTGGCGAATCCTATAAATATCTTGGATTCCGACAGCTCACCGGGATTCGCCACTCCGACATCAAGACGGAGCTGCGAGACAAGTTCTTGAGTCGAGTGAACTGTGTCCTGAGGACTTTCCTCAACGCGGGGAACAAGGTACGCGCGATCAACACATTCGCGGTTCCCCTGCTGACCTTCAGTTTTGGTGTAGTCAAATGGAGCAAAACTGACCTAGAGGACCTTGAGAGGAGGATGAGGAAAGCATTTAAAGAGGCCGGAATGCACCATCCTCAATCGGCACTGGAGAGAGTTTCACTGCCACGCAAAGAAGGGGGACTTGGAATAGTCGACATATCTGCACTGTGTGTTGCCCAGGTACGACAACTGCGCGAGTACTTCGCAGAACGCGCCAACCAAAACGCGCTATACCGGGCTGTCTGCGCCGCCGACAGAGGATACAGCGCTCTGCACTTGGCGCAAGCGGAGTACCAACTCAACTGCAATCTGCAGACAGAGGAGGAGAAGATTGCAGCTTGGAAGCAGAAGGCAGTGCATGGTGCCCACCCCCATCAACTGGACCGGCCACACGTCGACAAGGCCGCATCTAATCTGTGGCTAACGCGTGGTGAACTCTCTTCAGTAGTAGAAGCCGACATGATAGCCATCCAGGACAGGATAATGCCGACGAGAAACTGCAGGCGGTACGTCTGGCATCAAGACGTTGATGACATTTGCCGGATGTGCCATCAACCAGGTGAAAACATAGAGCACATTATGGGAGGCTGTCCCGTTTTGGCCAACGCAGCCTACACCGAGCGCCACAACAACGTGGCCCGTATTGTTCATCGACAACTGGCGCTCCAATGTGCTCTACTGGAAGACAACGTACCAAACTACCGGTACCTGCCTGCACCTGTCCTGGAAAATGACCGTTTCAAGCTGTACTGGGATCGCACTGTTCTGACCGACCTCTCGATCCACCACAACCGCCCAGATATAATGGTTTACGACAAGAGCGACCGCAAAGTCACCATCATCGATGTCGCTATTCCACTGAATCAGAATCTGGAGGAGACCCACGGTCGCAAAATCTGCAAGTACCGACCATTGGCCGTGGAGCTCAAGGAACTGTGGGGGCTAAGGGAGGTCCCAAGAATTGTTCCAGTCGTTCTTTCTGGAACTGGAATTATCCCGAAGACACTTCTGGAAGCGCTAAAGGTGTTGAACATGGAGAAGGAATTGGCCGGCATCCAAAAGTCGGTCATCCTTAGCACCTGCGCGATTGTCCGACAATTTCTCGGTCAGGACTGAAACAGCACGAGCATGCAGATACGTGCATTCCGCAGAGCCTAGTCCCCCTTTGGCATTCAGAAGCCCGGGGGCAGGTGAAAATTCTGGCTAGGTTCGCCTAGTTAAGAAGTGAGATAAGTCTGCCAAAAAAAAAAAAAAAAATTCCCGTACGTCAGTATCCATCGTGAAACATAGATGAACTAGTAAATGCAAATCGAGTTTTCTGCATGAAAATCACATATAAACGATACGAGTTTGGGTTGATTGAAAAGCCCCAAGTCTCTAGTTGCTAATACTACCATGAGGCGTTGAAATTATTCAAATTTTAATGTTTTTTGACGATTTTCCTTAAAGAGGAATTATGATCATGGTTTGACCACCTCTGATCAAGGTTTGCCCGAAAAATGATCATGGTTTGTCCGGCTTTTGAAATCACAATTTTTGAATGAAAACATTCGAATGCATGTGATTCCGTAAAAATATACTATAAAACTACTGTAAATCATGCAAAAGACAATTTTAGTTATATGTTTTGGAAAATTCGAATACCTGATTTGACAAAGGTGTGCTGAATTAGAGCATTCAAAAAAAGTGGACAAACCATGATCATATTTTCGACTGGACAAACCAAAATCATTTACCTTACTTTTCTCCGCCTCCCTCACTTTCGTACAAATTACGGTTACAACAAACCCGTATCGAGCATGTCTCGTGTTTTTAACCGTTACTACTTGCTTTATGACTTTCACTTATCTCGTGCAAATTTGAAAAAGTCATACTTGACCGCTCTTTCCAGTAAGGTATAGTTTTAGGAGTAGTATAAGTATCATTAGGGCACTCATGTTCAGGCCTGTTGATAGTAATGAATAAATGAAAATGTAAATTTCGAAAAACACCCTTGTACTGCATCGACGAATTTCCAGGCTTGCTCTTGAGTTTCCGCAGAATAACACGTTCAAAAATTTGTGTGGAAAGAGAAAGCCTATATGTAGAAAACTAATATGTAATCTTTTGAGTATCTCGTTTTTTCTTTGTTTTACAAAATAGTCTCTGAACTTTTTGAATTCACTGTGTAGGTAGATTGCATGGAATCGTTTGCTTGATCTTTGGTTATGATCGTTTAGTTGATGGGGTTTGCTGTTTCAACGATGAGAAACGGTATGTCTTATTTTTTTCTAAGTACAGCCTTCTTTGCAGTTTTGAGTCGGCGAAGCTCGGTAGTCTACCCGGTGGGTGAACGAATTTTTCTTCGGAACATACCTGTTGATTAGGTAGCTCATGATGTTCGTGTAGGTTTGGATAGCAGTATCAACGTCGTCCTTGTCCAAAATTCCACACCAGTGAATGCCTAAAATGTTATTGAAGTCAGAACTTTTGTAGCCGACGGTAGTAACGATGCTGAAACTGTTCGCTCTGTGAAAAGATGTATGAGAGTTCATAATGCAATAAACCCCTTTATTCCACGCAGCGAATGCCGTGAGATAGCAAAGTTTCTCACTTTATTCTGTAAGTCACCTTACTATTCAGCTCCGATTTGATATCCGAGTTGATAACATATGAGAACAAGACTTCAAATCTCATCTAGTGACAATCTTCCAAACTCAATTTGCCACTTTACATTTGAAAATTTAAATTACCAGTTTAACAGTTTTGTTAGCTGGGAGCGCATGTGAAGCTATTGCTCTTGCGTATCGATAGCCTCATAGTCTATCGATAGTCGTATCGATAGTCTGCAATAGCCTCACAATTATCTTAACTCTATGGTTAGTAAGGTGGAAAACCGGTTACTCGCGGTGGACTCGAGTTTAGAAGGGTGACATTTTTTTCAGATAAAGTATGTGATATGAAGAAATTGTTACAATGTTGATAATCAAACTCAATTTCTAAATCTATTCGTAATCTATTGTGTATTTACATTTCAATTTATGATACTGTATATAGCAAGGGGACCAATTGCTCGCAAAGGAAGAAAAAGACGATATAAGGATATAGGGACAATCACACACGGAGATCGATAGCTTTAAGGAAAACATATATTTGCAATGAAGGTCTAACCGAGTCAACACATCTCTCACCGGCATATTGGGCTGTCTTCCTCGGGTCCGAAGGGAGATTTCTAAATTAAAATGAAAATATGTGTGTAGGACTTTTTGGGGCCGGGTTAGGTTCTTATGATAGTTCGAGACCCCTCCCCCCTCTCTAAGGGGGGCTGCCATACAAATGAAACACAAATTTTGTGCATAACTCGAGAACTAATCAAGTAAATGGAGCCAAATTTGGCAAGTGGAGATTTTAGTGACACAAAATTTTTCTATGGTGGTTCGACACTCCCCCCCATCTCTAAGGTGGGACTGCCATACAAATGAAATACAAATTTCTGCATAACGCGAAAACTTTTAAAAAGTAAAGTAAATGAAGCCAAATTTGACATGTTGAGGTTTTATGGGTCAATAAATTTTTCTATTGTGGTTCGACACTCCTTCCCGCTCTCTTGAGGGGGGCTGCCAGACAAATTAAACACAAATTTATGCATAACTCGAGAACTAATAAAGCAAATGAAGCCAAATATAGCATGTGAAGGTTTCTAGGGACAAAAATGATGGATAAAAATACCATCCTCATCTGAAAGAAGGGTTTCCATACGAACAAAGTACAAATTTCTGCATAACTCGAGAAATAATAGTGCAGATGGAACCAAAATTGGAATGTAAGGATTTTAAAGTATAATGAATGTTCCTATGATGGTATGACACCCCTCCTTTCTCTGGAAGGGGAAGGGAGGTTCCATAAAAATATCACACATATTTCAACCAACAATATTCCAACGAAACATGACAATTGAAAATTTTCGGAAAACTTTGAAGGAAAATGGGTAAATTCAGAAAATTGAATTCCCATGTGTTCTACAATTACATCGTGGTAAGCATCGTTGTCCATTTGATGTTTGCGCTATCAAAATTAATCTTTTTTCGAAAGTGGAAATGGATTTTCAAGTGAAAAAACGCACTCCTATATCTTTTTTTTGTCTTATTTATTTATTTTAGGCTCATTAGCATTTTAGCTGTAAAAGAGCCGAATTCTAATCATGTACATGTCACATGTTTATCATATATCTATAATTGGCACATTACACAGTTGCCATTTTTCGGCGTAATAGTATTCCATCTTATCTTCCATTATCCAGTTAGACCACTGGACAGCGGAGACAGTTGATTGATCATTATTGAGTTATTTATAGAACAGCAGCCCGATGTATCTTGCAGAGCAGAGCAGTTGTATGGATGAATCGATCTTATTTCGACCGTGAATCGATCTCCATCGCTGATGATTGTTGCGTGGACGTAATTATTCTATAATAACACAAAGATGGTAAATGAGGGCCCTGAGTTTTGAACTCACGATCGATCGCTAACTAAGCGAACGCGCAACCAATGTGGTTACGGAGACCCCCCAACTCCTATATCTTATAACCACATAAAAAACGGATCGCCAAATGTGTTGTGTAATGTGTCAAAATGCTTAAGGGGGTATTCTAGTGTAGAGGCACGAATTTCGGACGTTTTTTCATGTTCAGAAAAAATAAAACATAGAATAATTTTACTATCCATTATATCATTATCTGGTTATCTATCTTTTAACAATAAAACAAAAATTGAAAGGAAAAAAATATTCATAATTGGTATAGTTACAAACTGATGAAGTGAGGGGGTTGAAAATAAGTTTTGGCATGGCATACACGGTTCCAGCCCTTCTGGTTATCTGAAACAAAAAAAAATCGAACGGATTCTGAATCAGTAAAGATACCGCTATCGCATGAACCTCGGACAAGTCCAAAACATGTTTTTTAACAAAATGGCGGCCATTTGAAAATAAAAATTGCTTTTAGCACGTTTTTTATGACGATTTCAATTTTTTTTAAATAGTAACATTGAAAAATTATAATGTATTATGCGATAGAGAGATGTATAACGATTAATACGCAACAAATTTGGATTGAATCGACTCAGTAGAACTTGAGATATCGTATACGCCAGTTTGAAAATAACTTGTTTCGAGAAAAGCGCGTTGGAAGATCTGAGTCATGACCGTACTAGTTTAGATACAGCATCACTAAAATGGCTATAACTCGATTTGAGATGTCTTCATTCTATTATTCTATTATATTATAACATGTATTTTTATTTTATTTTATTTTACAAACATCAACAGGCTTAACATGTTTGCCCTAATGACCGAGAATTAATTATTAAATAATAAAACTAATAATAAAACTATAGAACTAAATATTAAACCTATAACAATTATAACTACTTAAGAATAGCAGAATAGAGCGCTTTGAGGGACGAACGGGAAAGGTGATAATCAAAAGACGAACTACAAAGATTCAACACACGACACATACTGGTTACGGGTTCATTGTAGCCGTAATTTGTTCGAGATGGTGGAAGGTACAAGTAGTTACGGGTACGCAAATTGCGACGACTAATGTTAAAATTAATTAAGTATAGCAATTCGGGGCAATCGATATTTGATAAAATAATATCAGATACAAAAAGCGCTTTGGTAACATTCCTTCGAGAACCCAATGAATCCAATCCTATGAGACTACAGCGATCCTCGTAGCTGGGCAGATTAAATGGGTCATTCCATGGCACATTACGCAAGGAAAATCGAACAAATTTACGCTGAATCGACTCAATACGTTGTACACTATTTTGGTAATATGGTGACCATACAACGCAAGCATATTCTAGAACGGATGGAACCAATGCACAATATAGGGCCTTGGTGCAATGTACATCTGTGAATTGCTTCGTGACACGGAAAATAAAGCCGAGGACTTTGGATGCTTTAGAAGTAATGTAAGCTATATGATCACAAAAGGTTAGTTTAGAGTCTAACATAACTCCAAGGTCTTTAATAATGTCCACACGTTTCAAAATTTCACCGTGCAGTCTATATTCAAAGCATATCAATGTGCGCTTTCCAGAAAACGAAATAACCGAACATTTGGATGGATTTAAAATCATTCTATTCGTTGCGCACCATTCAGCAAAAATATTCAGCTGCTCTTGCAGAAACTCCGCATCTCCAGTGGAATTCACACGGAAAAACAACTTGAAGTCATCGGCGTAGGAGAGCTTCAGGCACTTCAGACGAAAATTAATGTCATTAAGGTATAGCAGAAAAATATATGGGCCGAGGTGGCTCCCTTGCGGAACACCAGACGTTACACGAAAAGGAGAAGATATAGTGTCTCAAATTTTCACCGACATAATACGATCAGTGAGATAAGACCGTAGCCAGAATAAGAAGGGACCTTTAAAACCAAGACGTTGAAGCTTGGCTACAGCGATGTTGTGGTTGATTTTGTCGAATGCTGCGGAGAAATCGGTATATACCGCATCGATTTGCTGTCGCAGTTCAAGTGAACGAGCGATGTATGATGTGTACAGAAGAAGATTCGTGGAAGTCGACCGTTTAGACACGAAACCATGTTGTTCCTCGACGATGTGATTGTTGCAAGCATGGGTGATAAAATCCAATACGATGATTTCGAATAGCTTGGAGATGGCACAAAGGCACGCGATTCCTCTATAATTAGTTACATCCTTGTATTCCATATAACGGAGAAAAATGTTATTTGCAAGTGATGGAAAATCCAGAACGAAAATTGTGTCTGAAAATAATTTGATATTATTATGACGAGTATTTGTTGAAGTACTAGGAAACTTATAGTAAAAGGAAATAGTTATGGTTCGATTAGAAGATCAATCAATGAACAGTTCTGCGATTGGACCCATGAAAATTCGCTCAGTAAAAAAAAGTGAATGTTTGAATGTATTGATAACAAAAAATCCATTTTGGGCGGGATGAAGTTTGCCTGGTCAGCTAGTCCTTAATAAATTTGAGCAGTTCAATACATTTGTCACTAAACCATAATAAATTATATACTTATTGAATAAAAAACATTCATTTGAAAAAAACTTAATCTAAACTCTTGGTCTTGAGAACGGAAATTTTGTATGCGCTCGCCGCCATCGTCGACTGGTTGCTTGCTGGATGAATGCCGGATCGTAATTGCAAAAAGCGGTATCGCACTCCCATGAATTTAATCTAGCAGTTCCTTCTGCATGGAATGAGATAAAAATTTCAAGATGTGTATTGGTCGAAAACATACCGAACGGTTCATTTTGAACTAATTTAGAAAGATAAACTACGTTTCATAAACTTGTTATAATTCATTCGAAATTTATTTTAGCTTTGCAAAGGAGCGATAGTTTCCCATCTGGTTTTATAATTATGAAATATTGGAGTTTTTGTTTTTTGGATGTTTCACGCCTGAACCAAAACAATGAAGTTCAAACGGCCAGTCTTATAAACGAAGATAGTTTCTCTATCCTACACTACAGAGTGTTCAATATGTTCGAATACAACTTTTCATCGTTGTGTAGGTGCGCATCATTTGCATTCTGTGTATTGGTATTGATGTCAGCTTTAGTCTAATATATAGGCTAACTGACGCGCGCGGTGTCGATTTGCTATCATTTGTTGTTTGCTTACCGCGCAGGATGAAGGATTACTCAGACGTCGTAGTAAAATTGTTTGCGAGAGGTGAGCGACCCGGTGGCGGATGAAATCCCGCGGGGTGAAGCGGAATTTCATCTATAACGCTATCCGTCGGTACCGGGAGCCATGCTCGGCCAAGGACCGTGCGAGATCCGGGCGGCCACATTCGGCGAGAACGCCAGCAGCCATCAAGGTGGTGAAGGAGCGGGTTCGTCGAAAAATGAACCGCTCGATCCGGAAGACCGCAGCTGACCTGGATGTGTCGATTGGGACTGCCCACACCATCATGAAGATGGATCTGGAATACAAGCCGTACAAGAAACGCAAGGCTCACGGGGTAACGAAGGCTACAACGAAGAAGAGGCTGAACAGAGCCAAACTAATACTTTCGCGGCACGCAGGTCAGGCCAGGCTCGTGTTTTCTGATGAGCTCCCAGCTCCCAGAGCCTCAATAAAAAAAAGAATTTTCATTTTTTAAACACATTTTTAAAGTGTATTCGACTTTATGGAACATCCTGTATATACATCGTAGTGGTTCTAACTCTATGAAACATGGTGTACTTGGAAACTAAAGCGTCAGTATTATGTTTAACTCACCGCATCAACTAAAACTCTCGTACGGATGATTCTGAGTCTGCAGAAAAGCTGGAGCTTTAGTCGAAAGCTTGGTTGATTTCTTTTTATATAAATATGGTTTATATATACGCGGGTGCTCAACTGTGGCCCTAAATGCCGAATACGAGAACTTGACGTTGCCCTCTGGCAGACAACCTTTCTTTGTCTAGGTACATGATTCAGTAGCTACACCTTCCCGTCGTTCACCATTCATGATAATCACTGTCGCTTGTACTTCATCCTCTAACCTCTCCGGTAGCACCAGAATAACACCACATTTTGTCTCCATTCTTTCCCCCAGTATTCTTCTGAAAGGGAGTTATGTAAACTTTCCGTTCCGCCGGACTTCATTCATTTTTCACCAATCCACCCCAGAGCCCCCCCCCCAAATGCGGTTGATTTTGCACCCCCCGATTCGACTGTGTGCTTTTGTTCCCCCTGTCAATGTATATAAACACCGAAGTGAAAATTTACCGCTCTTCTCTTCGTTCGCTTGTTTTTAAAAATCTTGTACCCCTTCGAGCGTCCAACTTTGGCTGAGATACATTCCAGAAAGTTTATCCATAATCTTTGCGCCGTGGCAATAAAACAACACACGCTTTCGATTCGATTTGGTATCTTTTCCCGACTGAAGAAATATTTTTGCGTTTCATAAATTTTAATAAAACAATAATCGCCGGCCACGTTCTTCCGCGCTGTTCCATTCCTTCTGGTGGTGTAATTCCATAAAATGAGGAAACTCAACTATGATTGGAACTTCTGGGTGACAGACTGTCAAGCACATCGGCTAAAGCAGTCGAACCTTTGTTCACACAGTCGATTCATTTAGAATCCTTCACCATGTTTTATTGAATTGAATATCAGTCATAATTCATATAAACCATAAACTGATGAAATAGTAATTTATTCGTATACACTTTTCTAGCACCATGAAAATATTCCTACTGCTAGAGCGAAGTGATCCGATTATTCCATCTTCGACTGTAAGCCGTCATTACCCCTCATCAGCTAGTGCCATCCGGTGCCCGTTTTTAATTATTTTCTGAAGCATTTCAAATTTAAATTGACATTTTATGGTGAGGATTCGCTGTCTGTAAGAAATTATTTTTTATTGACAACGCGCGTTCCATTACCCTGTCCGGTCGATATGGATGTAGCCGATAATTTCAAGATTTTCCAGGCGACTTGAAAATGGGACAATTAAAACAAATTGAAATACTTTGTCAAAAAGTTTCCTTTCCTCTCCACCCCTACCGATGCAATCAAAGCCGTTGGAAGACGGTCTGCTTTCGTTCTGGTATGTACAGAGAGGAGGGATAAGAGGAGACAGACACACTTTCAGATTTAATCCGATCAGTTTTCTTGCAGCTGACGAAGGAAGATGATAACAATGACGAAGAAAAGGCATCAAAAATCAAGGCCACGACGGGAAACACGTTGCGGCCGTGATCTTTTCGGAAAAAATAGAACCCATAATCACACCGTCCCTATTTACCGGAACGAAAAATTCGAATCGATGAGTATATTATCTATGTACAGCAAGGGGGAGGCAAGTTCCACGTGAAACGGAACACCACGCAATAAAATATGCGTAGACGTGACGTCATTACCTGTGGGGTGCGTGAAACCCGTGAAGCACATAAGAGCAACCTTTTCGTCATTCCTTTTCGTTTATACGTGCGAGGTGCAAAAGTCACTTTGCCCCTCGGTGGGTTCCAACTCGGCCTTGCAGGAAACAGGAAATGAGTTTTTAAAGACTTCTAGAAAAGGGGGGAAAGTTTTCGGCGGAATTAAAGTGAAGCGTACTGCGATCGCAATGGAATTTAGCTTTATTCAAAGTACCGAAAATGAGCTGCGAGTTGCAATGTATGACACATTGCAACTCGCAGCAACTCTCATTCCATTGGAGATTACTATAATTACATGGTTAAATACAACATCGTATCAGGTATATGTAAAATGGAATTAATTGATAGTTTGGTATAAGTTCACTTCGTTGTTTGTTTTAAAAGATGAAATCGATGAAAACTCTACCGTTGCACAATGGTCCAAAAAAATCTTTGTTTCACAAAGTTGTTTAAAATAACTGGAGCTACAACATTGTCGAATTTCGTTTACCTCTATCTATAAAGATAAAACAGTTAGATTTTTTATTGCATCGACTATTTTGGTCATAACATAACATAAAATAACATAAACATAAAAGCATAATAACATAAAAGTGAGCGCTCTATCATATGCAACAACTTTGTCGAAAACAGTTTTTATCTAGAGAATAATTGTCGAGCCTAGATGCTAAATTCCAGTCAATGCACCTTCTGGACCATTGTGCATTTTTTATCAATTTAAATGAGATTGTGTTTTTCAAATACCTGTGTATTGAATTTCCATTCATTTATTTTGGCTCACGTCTTTACAACATAAACTGATTCACAATATTTCTACAATTACCTCGGTCCGTAGTCGGTTGTATTTCTACAATTAACACGGTCTCCAATTCCGTAGGCATCCTTATCGGGCCCTATTCTGCCGTAATCTCGCAAAGTGACGCAAACGCCAGAGGGAACAATTTTGAGTACGAGACTTTTCGTAAAATTGCTTATATAATCAACTTACGCGTACATTACAGAAATCTGATCTGTACAAAATGTGTACACTTGATGGAAAAACATTGCCATCGGATTGTTTTTGGAAAAAAATCACTTTTATTCAAGCTATGCTACCAATGCCAGTTTTTTGTGGAACCCGATTGTAACAATTATGGGCAGCACCAATTTTTTCCAATCCAAAATGCAATTGAAAACATTGAAAATATAAGTCCGTCCAAAATTCTACGATGTAAAGCAGGTGTTTGCAGGTGTTTTAACGGTGTTTGCGTCACTCCGTTTTCAAACTATTACGGGGTCATTTTTTTTACATTTCTGTAATACTTCGCCGTTGTTTGAAAGGATTTTGTATTCTTTATCGATCTATAACAAACAAGTAAAATGTCAATTTTGGCGCTTGCGTCACCCTGCAAGATTACGGCAGTATTCCACGTGATCTAACCGCTCCTCGTCGTCTCGAACCCACTGTATTCCCGATGAACACTATTTTCGCATTTCGTCTTGGATTCTTGCAACAAAAATTGGTCCACTATTTCCGTCTGGTATCATTGTGTCATTGTTATGGAGCCAAGGTAGACAAATTGGTAGACAATACTACTTCGAACTCATCGCCGTCGATCACTACCACTCAGTCGGGCTCAGTCGTGGTCTGGAAGCCACCATGTATTTGGTTTTATACGCGTTAGTTCTCTTTGCAACTCTCTCAGCTTAGTGCTTAAGTCTGGTATAATGTTATGTTATCGTCTCAAACATTATCGTCACCAGAAAATCATATGAATTTACTGGATCTGTTGAAATTCGAGCCACGCAAGAGCACTGGTGAAAAACAGGCAAGAGAGACTCTTGACCTAACACCTTGACGAAACCCCCTGAGGGACTCAAAAGAACCAGGTAATCTATTTGATTGCCACAAGATTCAATCCATCGTAGTATTAAACAGTCTGGTCAGCTTTCCGGGTAAAATGAAAATTTAAACATCGAACATGTACGAAAAATAAAAGGTTTCGAATGATTATAACCCGATCATACCTTAATAGATCCCTAAGATGTTTGCATCAATTGATAGAAAATATTTCTATGCATCTAACACAATATTTTTTTTTTTTTTATAATTCGTTTATTTGTACAGGCTCAGTTACATAGGTTTAAAGAAGCCAAACTCTCAACTATACTTTTACTATTAACATGTTTTCTTAATTCTACGGTTAATGAAATAGGAAACCGATTACTCGCGGTCGACTCGAGTTTAGAAGGGTGACACATTTTCTTTAGGAAAAGGATGGGATGTAAGGAGATTGTAACCATGTTCACACTCACACTCACACTCACTTTCACATTCATACTCACACATCACACTGAATTCTTAAACTATCCTCACATCTAATATGTATTAACAATTTAACTTATTCTAATGTTAGGGAACCGATAGCTCGCGAAGGACGAAAAGGAGGAGAAAATGGGGGGGAAAGTATGTAAGAACAATCACACTCGAAGATCGATATCTTTAAGGAAAACATATATTTGGGACATGTAATCAAGGTCTAACCGAGCCAACACATCTCTCACCGGCACATTGGGCTGCCTTCCTCGAGCTCGAAGGGAGTTTTCTAAATTCGATCTGGCGACAAAATATAGCTCGCACGACCAAACAACGTGTTCGATGTCGTGGTAACCATGGCCACAAACGCAGAGATTGCTGTCGGCAATCTAACACAATAAGTAACTTTTAATTTATTTATTTTTTTTGAGATAAAAAATTCAAGAATTGCGAAATTTCAAGCATTATCCAGATTATAAGCAGGTTTCCAACGTCCAATCTTCGTTCTCCGTTGCCTGCTTCCATCGCCGATTTGACCCTCCCATGTGCAGAGCGCTTTTTTATATAATTCGTATACTTCTACAGGCTCAGTTACATAAGTTTTAAGGAGCCAAATTCTTAAATATATTTTTAAAACCATATATAAACAATTTTAGTAAGATGGAAAACTGATTACTCACGGTGGACTCGAGTTTAGCAGGGTGACATATTTTCTTCAGAAAAAAGATTTCCCTATATTTTTTCATCCCATTTGTTTGTTTATTTAGGCTCATTAGCATTTTAGCTGGAATAGAGCCGGATTTGAATCGTGTACATGTTACATGTTTTTATCGTATCAACAAATTGTACATTACACACTATCCATTTTCAGGCGTAAGAGTATTACTTCTGTTCACCAATGCTCAGATAGACCACCGGACAGCGGGGAGATTTGATATTGATCATTGTTGTGTTATTTATAGCGTGACAGTCCGATGTTTCCTGCAGAGCAGAGCAGTTGTATGGATAAATCGATCTTATTTCGACCGTAGATCGATCTCCATTGGTGATAATTGTTGCGTGGACGTAATTATTCTATAGCAACACAAAGTCAATTGAGGGTCCTGAGTTTTGAACTCACGATAGATCGCTTAGTAAGCGAACGCATAACCAATGTGGCTAAGAAGACCTCCAATTTCCTTATATTGTTACAATGTTGATGATCACACTCAACTCCTTGATCCTTTCGTATATCTATTGGGTGTTTTCATTTCAACTTATTCTACTGTTTATAGCAAGGGGACCAATTGCTTGCAAAGGAAGAATAAGAGGGTATAAGGATATAGTGCAATTAGTGCAAATAGTGCAAATGAAATCGTCATGTAGAAAATTTAAAGAATAAGCTCAAGATGGTTAAACTATTTCTGACGAACTTTGTGGAACAATTTTTATTAATTTTCGAAACTGCGATTGTTTGTATTTTTTTTCCAAAATATATTTTTTTTTTTGGAAAAAAAATACAAACAATCGAAGTTTCGAAAATTAACAACTAATTAATTATGTTAACAATCATTTTAGCCACAAATTATGAATCATGATGTGATTTAAAACAAAAAAGCTTATTATTCATCTCCTTCTAAATGTAGCCATTCTAGAGATATTAAAAAAATATATTTATTGTCTTTTTACTATTAAAAATAGGCCCTTTCAATATGTTTGTCGTGTTATACCGTCATGTTCGTGAAATTTTACGAATTTGCTTATAATTTCCAACAACTTTTCGAAATACATCATTATGGTGAAAAAATATATATTTAGGCGTCACGTTGAAAAAGATTTGAAGACATGTGGCTCAATACAAAACGTAGCGATATTTTTTATTCGTCAATTGTTTTGCAGCAAATCGGAAACGTTTCAAAAAGGGGAAGGTAGACGAGGCGCTATACATCTGGTTTCTTGAAAAATGCGAAAATACTGCAAGTGCAAATTTAAAAGTTTCATTCTCAAATGGTTGGAGGGGGTGAACACGATCGTGAGTACGTTGACATTCCAAATGAAATCGATAAATGACAAAACATGAGTATTTTTTTATTCCATAGAAGGTTTGTATTCGAATAAAGGCAGCCACATGATAAAACATGTGGGTTGATACAAAACGTAACAATATTAAACAATCTTTTTTTTTATCTTAATACAAACTTTCAATGTTATTCGAGTTGCACGATCAAAACATGAACAGTTTTCATTGAAGAATTAAAATACCAACAACACAAATAAACCTCGTTGATTCAACCAGAGGTTATGGGTACAAAAATAATCAACTTGTTTACGTTATACCTAATTTGTACCTGATGCCAGATTTATTGAGGGTACCTCTGTATATGTATAAAAAGTTACTCAGATTCAAACATCGTTCATCAGTCGAACAATCTTCCTAATATAGTGAATAACAGTATACCACAATGGATTGCAACAAAATTTTCTCGTGTTGTAGACCGTTTCCGAAAAATGATAAGAAACGTTCATATGAAAATCGTTTCTTAACCGTGTTAATGATTGAGAAACTTGAGTTAATGGGATGCAATA
Source organism: Toxorhynchites rutilus septentrionalis (assembly GCF_029784135.1). Lineage (NCBI taxonomy): Eukaryota > Metazoa > Arthropoda > Insecta > Diptera > Culicidae > Toxorhynchites > Toxorhynchites rutilus. The sequence continues at coordinate 163,139,025 of NC_073745.1, read as the reverse complement.
TCCTTTTAGATACATCTTTGAAAATTTCCGGATCATGCCATTTATCTCTATAAGGAAGGTTGTTCGAATGATGAAGATATCGAATTTGAGTAACTGTATATACATATACATAGTTGACGCAGTATACGTTGACTTCGCGAAAGCGTTCGATACGGTTCCGCATACTCTGCTCATCGAGAAAATGAAGCACATGGGATTTCCAGATTCAATCACAAATTGGATTTCCTCGTACTTGCGTTACAGAACCGCATATGTGGCGCTCAACTCAACTCGATCCCGAGTCTTTAATATTACATCTGGAGTACCGCAGGGTAGCGTATTAGGACCGATGCTATTCCTCATATTTATCAATGACTTGCACATGTTACTTTCCTCATCTAAACTCTCTTTCGCTGACGACCTAAAATTCTACCGTACTATCGAGACTTCCTCAGATTGTGATGCACTCCAGGCAGATATTATCACTATGTTGGTGTGGTGTAGAGACAACGGAATGCGTGTCAACGGCAATAAGTGCAAAATTATTTCTTTCGGCCGTTGCAATAGTCTTGTTATGCATCATTACTGGATGGAATCGACAGAGTTGGAACGTGTATCATGCATCAACGACCTTGGAGTTACTATTGATTCCAAGCTTAGATTCGGTGAGCATGTGGCGGTTACGACCGCGAAAGCATTTTCCGTTATGGGCTTTATTCGACGTCACGCAGCTGAATTCACAGATATCCATGCACTGAAAGTACTATACTGTTCACTAGTTCGCAGTACGCTGGAGTACGCTGCGCCAGTCTGGTCCCCTTACCACGCTGTCCACACCTTGTCGATCGAGCGGGTGCAAAGAAAGTTTTTGCGCTTTGCTCTTAGACTACTTCCATGGAATGATGCGACCAACCTACCGCCATACCCTGACAGATGCAAGCTCATAGGATTGGAAGCATTATCAGCCAGACGAATTACGATGCAGCGGTTACTTATATTCGATATTCTTGGAGGTTCTATTGACTGCCCTGAATTGCTTGCACAGATCCCGCTCAACATACCTCCCAGACGTTTCCGGAACTCGCCTTTCTTTGCAATACCATACCACAGAACAAACTACGGCTACAACAATCCGTTCGATTATTGCCTCCGCCAATTCAATCTTATTTGTGATGTGTATGATTTAAACTTGACTAAGAACGCTTTTAGAAATAAGATAAAATGTCTATCATAGGTATAAGCAAATTACAGTCTGTACGACTAGTCGAAGACGGTGTAAATAAATATACAGAGGTTCATCATAGATACCTGACTTTATATACTCAAACAGAGGTACCCTCAAGATACCTGACTTCAGGTACAATGTAAGCATAAGTAAAATTAATTATTTTTGTACCCATAACATCCGGTTAAATCAACGAGATGTATTTGTGTTGTTGAGATTTCAATTCTTCTTTGAAATCTGTTCGCGTTTTGATTGTGCAACACGAATAATATGTTAAAAGTTTGTATTAAGATAACAATAGTTTTTTTTTTAAAAATCGCTACGTTTTGTATTAACCCACATGTTTTGTCATGTGGCTTCCTTTTATACAAACGGATACAAACTTTCATTCGAATAAAAAATACTCATGTTTTGTCATTTGTCGATTTCATTTGGAATGTCAACGTACCCACGACCGTGTTCACCCCCTTCAACCATTTGAGAATGAAACTTTTAAATTTGCACTTGCGGTATCTTCGCGTTTTTCAAGAAATCAGATGTATAGCGCCTCGTCTATCTCCGCCTTTTTCAAACGTTTCCGGTTTGCTGCAAAACAATTGACGAATAAAAACTTGTATTTCCGGGCGCGTATAAAGGTGCTGGCCGATGAATGCGATCTGATATTGTACTTCCGAATGATTGACTTAATGACCATTTCTTGTTTTGTATCCTCAATATATTTTTACACTAAAAAGCAATTCCATGCCAAACAGCAAACTTTTACCCGACCCTCTCAAATATAAAATTTAATATATCAAATATGATCCTCTATCACCTTAAATATTCTGGATCAGCTACCTAATAATCAGTATATAAAAATATTCCGAAAAGTGTTACGAGATATTAAAGTTTCGATATTTCATTCAATTTGTGAGAATGTTTTCTCAGCAGTATAATTTAAACTCATTAAATGTTTATAGAAATTTCATTGATTTCTTAAAAACTTTTCAATCGAGCAGCATGTTTAAGGTGAAGGTGGAAGCTAGCCATTGTAGTAGTATAGGTAAACCCACGTGTAAAAATGGGGTAATAGTGTTTGTGAGAGAAGAGCAAAGCACACTTAAACAGATCAATTCACTTATCAGACTGTGTGGTGCTTCATTGATACGAGTCTTTGAATACATTTGAAAAAAAAAATAACAATTCAATACTGAAGTTAGATGTATGAACAAAATGTTCCGATGAACAATTGCATACATAAATATATATAGAAGGTGCATTTGCGTATGAAGTAAAATTCTGATTATACGCGAGCGTAACATGAGCAAATTCATAACACATGCGAAATGGGGCTCTTTTGATATTAACTAGTTCTTCCGCATAGTAACTCGATGCTGATAATTCATTAATATTTTCCTTCGTTGGTCGTATTGTTTCCACAGCGTTGGAGAGCCTTAACCCTTCTCTTCGTTGGCCGAGACATTTTGATTGAATGTAATGCTTTTCTGTTTATTGTTTTTGAAAGCATAGGTAGTCGTGGCAGTGTTCCGAGCTCTGCAAATACAATTTTCTTACCCAATGTTAAAGTCGCTAAAACTTACATTATAGACCCATTAAACGTAAAAACAATGATTGTATTGATATCAACACAATTTTATTCTATTGATTTTTATGACATGAAACGCTATGACTCATGAATAATATTTTATTGAGTGGTTTTGATAGCTGTTCCGATTATGTTGTCTGGCATCAGTGTCGAAAAAATAACGATGCTTTCACCAATACAAACAAAACCATTGCCGAAGATTGAAAAAAGAAAATTTAACTTTCAGAGCACTTGCTCGAGTTTTCCGACGTTTTTCTCTATACAGTGCGACAGCAGATGAAAATTTAATATCTTGTGAGTAATCGATTAGAGTTAGGTTGATATTACCTGATGGGAAGTGTGCGAAAACGATCATTTTCTTCACACTGTTTCGCAAAATTATTGATTTTTGGGCGAGGGGTGAGGGAGGGAGATGAAAGAAATGAGCGCCATTGTGGCAGCCATTTGTGGCTAGCTTCCACCTTCACCTTAAGAGCTATGATTTTTTGGAAGAAAATGAACAAATAAAAAAAGAGTAGATTGGGGCGTCGGCTGATTAATTCGGTGTTGAATTGTTTCAAATAACTTCTCGGGCAAGGTTAGTGAAAAATCAAGAAGTCTACCGCGTGCACTTCGGAAGTCATCCAGACACTCAATTCAGAATGGTCGTTAAGAGTTTTAAAAATAGTTAAATATTTTAGTATGTTATAAATACTCTCTGAAAATTCTCCGAACTATGGCGGAAAAGGTTTCGTACTACGCTGACGACTGAAATGAATCGGTATTTCCTGTGATCGATCATATTTCAGAGCAGGCAAAGAACTACACTCGACGAAAAAATACGACATCGAAAATTTCGAGTGATTTTTTTTCTGTTATAAAATAATGCATTCATCAAAGCAATAACCTGACCTTTTTAAAATATGCTTTTTTCTGTCCACGTGGTATGTGGACAGCCCCTTATCGGACTATACTTATTCGATTTTAGTTCTTTTTTGTTTTATTTTTATTTTTATTTGTATTGTTCGTCGATATGAATCTAACGATGAATAATACAAATAAAAATAAAAATAAAACAAAAAAGAACTAAAATCGAATAAGTATAGTCCGAAACAAGGATGCAAATTTTCGAAAGAACATGTTGAAATCGAAAAGCAATTTTTATCAGTGCAAAATATCTCCACCGGCATTCTTCACTTCTTTCTATCGCGGTACCGCTGTGCCTATGACCGCTGGCTCACCGTCTCGTTTGTTTTGATATAGTTTTCGTTCCATCAACTCAAGCCGCTCAATGCTCAAGCCGAAAATATCACCTTTCATTGCGTCCTGGTGAAATTTTCGAGGTCATACACCCATAAACTCAGCACTCAAATGTGCCGTTGCCCATCGATGTGTGTGCAATAAGCGGCACAAAAATGGGACCGGGGCTAGAAATATACTAGGAAAACACACACGAACACGCGTTTAAACGTCTGACGCGGTGTCAGTGAGATGATATTTCCTTGTATGGAATTTTGTTCCCTTCCACTGTCAGCTGATCGAAGATGCGTATGAAAATTTCGGGCGTAAATTCTCAGTGAGACAGTGGAACGAATGAGTGTGGGGAATAATGCAAAAACCAAATGTTCCACGTGACGGAGTGTCGGTTGCATGGAATTAAGTTTGGTTCATTTGTCATGAACTGCAGGGGAATTGGTGGTTGATTTTGATGTTGTCTCAATATCTTGCGCTGTCAGTAAAGTGAGTGTGAGATTTTGCAACTCTGGTCCGAAATACAAATCGAAAAACAAATGCTTGACTTCCGTATAGTTATTCGCAAAATACAATGATCACACATATACACACTTGTGAAACAATTGAACTTGTGGAAGAACTGTAAACTGTAAACGACAAGAAAACAAGTCACAGAAATTTAATAGAAATCATTTTATATCATTTTTTATGCCCCTTCAAAAAAGGCATTAATTCTTTGTTTATCAAGAACACAGAGACAAAGAATATTAGAAATATGCAAACCTTAATTTCCAGAACCTTTATCATCTGGTATCCTTCCAGTCGTTATACAATCTTTACTTCCAAAAAAGACCCGAAAACACGCAACAACTGAATGAAATGAAAAAAATATGTTTGTCTCGAGCATGTTATGGTATGTTCTGATTCTTACGACAATGAAAACACAATCGATTAATAAGTTTTTATGTTATTTTATAGATCTTCATACTTTTATGAATTATAGTCTGTTGCTTACTTTCAATTAATAACAGGAAAAAAGTCGAACTCCGTTATTCCGTTGGAATATCCAAAATTACTGTCATGAGGAGGCTGAATTAGATGACTATTAAAACTGAATGAAGACGAAGAATACATATTTTCTGGAGTTTCTTCATTCAATTTGACCCTTTTCTTCAAATAAATACAAATAAAACCTAAAAAATACACAATAGCAATATTACAGAGTAGTTGAACTTTCGGTCTGTAACACCGTGCGCGAGTATACGAGTTATGATTTTGCACGCGAGTACAGGAAGGTTAATTAATTTAAATTGGTTATATCTCGAGAACGGTTAGTCCTAGGATCAAACGTTATATAAGGTACCCCGGGGCAAGTTGAAACGATTTTTTCGAAGTTCAACTTTAAGTTATCTTAAAAAATCACTAAATCACTAAATCCAAATCAGATGACAGATAACTTTCAATAAAAAATAAGGATTCACAACGGATGTTTCGAAAAATATCAATTTTTAAACTGTTTAGCTATCATGTGCATTGTATCAACTTGTCACGTAGAGCGGGGTAAGTTGGAACGCGGAACTATCATGAGTTTAAGGTGCGGTTTGCTTCTCGAACTACCTACAACTGGTTTATGGAACATTAAATTCAAAGAATTACATATAAACATTTGGAGGGAGGGAGTCGTCTGATACAGACAAAAATGGACACTACATACTATGAATTAAGACGAAACAATATCATCAAGAATACTATTTTAGATGCTTTGATGTCAGAGTAGAGTCACTCAAAACGACCACTAATGAGGTTTATGAGATCAAATAATATTCAAATATTACGTAACGTACTTAGAAAGGGAAGAGGGGATGCCTAGTGGAAACTTGTTTAGAAATAAATCCGACTAAATCTAAACATTTTTATGCAAATGAGTATTTATTACATGTTATGTAGGGAAGACGGAGTCTAAAATAGTAAACACATTGCGTTACGTCATATTTGAACGACCCCTCATTGCAAAATTAACAAATTTGGCTTGTATCATGCCTGTGTATTCATAAATTATGTAGAACGAACTGAGGAACGAAATATGAATGATTCTTATTTTTTAATTTATCAATATTCATTCATACAGCAATCACCTACAAATGACGTCCAGCGTCTGCAGCAATGTTTGAAAAATAGTCGATTTTAACTGGTTACAACTTACCCCAGGGAGTGAGTGAGTTAAGTGAGTTAAAATGCTCAGAGCTATGCGGAAAAATATTTTTCAGTTTCATTTTCAAAACCACTACACTTGTTTGTCCCTATTTGATTACCTGACGTGCGATTCTGGCGATATTTTTGAGAAAATCAATGTTTTCGGACCGATTGAGTCAACGCGCAAAAATTTTTGTTTTGATTTCACGGAACAAGGAAAAGTAAACAAAGGCGCCGATTGCGCTAAGGCATTCCAATATTCTGGTAATGGTCGTCATAAGGTGGGTTGAAAGATAATGTTTACTATATATATTTTTTTATCATGTCAATCCACCATTCAACATGGTGTTTCCGTTTCCGTTTTAACTTTACCGAATTCCAACTTGCCCCGGTGTACCTTATAGTTTTTTTCATGTTGAATCGTATTTAGATTCTATTCTCATATTCATTTTCTTAAATGGTTACGATTTCAGTGAGTATTGAAATTTAATAAATTTTAGAAAAATCATATCTCCTTTTTGATGAGTCTGACACGGTACCACTATATGTCAAACTTTGTTAAATTAGAAGGATTTTCCAATAAAAATAAAGAAAAAAAAACGAAGGGGAGGTGTTTTGAGGTATACAAGTTTTAAATATTGAATTCATTTTTTGAGTGAGGTTTTTAACACTAAACCTACCAAGGGGAGTCAAATTACGCACTTTAAACTTTTAGTCAAAATTTACTCGCGAATTACATTGTTACAACATAATTTGTCTAAACTACTTTTCTTAAAACATACATAGAATGTGTTTTTCAGTGTTTACTCCTATCTTGTTATTTTTTTTACTGAGAAGTATTTGTAATCTGCCCTAACTACCGCAACGGGTCATTCGACCTGTGCAAACATTCACATGATATCAGAAAGATTTGTATATGTGGTTGTGATAAAAAAAACGATATGTAATGTTGCTATTGCTTTATATATTTTGTTGTATTTGTGAATGAATAGTGAATGATTAGAATTAACCAGTAACCATTCCAAGCTACAGTGCTATTTTGCGGGTCAAAAATTGTAATTTCATTATTTAAATAAATTTAAATTTCACTAATAATTTTTTTTCCTAAAAATGTCGAAATATACAGGAGAAATATGGTATGCCACGTTTCTCAACATAACTATATAAATCGCATCATTGTTCACTAACTATTCATAAAGGGTCACTTGACTGGCTGTGGTAGGAATAGGTATACATGAAACATCGGTAGGTTTAGTGTTAACAGTGTATTTTAAATGTAATTGTTTCTAAATATCCAATTGATTTTCCAATAACTTTGTTAAACACCATATTTCAATCAGACATCTGAATTTTGAGTTACGATTTTTTGAAAGAAAGATCAATGATTTTGAATAAGCCCTTTTCAAAAATCAGTCATAATTTAAATTGGTTATATTATAACGGAAATTGTGATTTCAAGTAGATTCCATCATAAGTACCAAGCTTCAAAAAATTCGGAGAGGATCGGGTCAGCGGCCGGACGATTTGGCGTGGAATTGCTCTGAAGCAGTGGTGACCATCCTGCGGCCCTCCAACGTTGTTCATGCGGCCCGCCGCCTGATTTGAGAAAAAAAAACATATGAGTGAAATTAAGAATATAGTTGAAAATTCTTCCATACAATTAAAGCGGGATTTCCCTTGTAAATTCTTGGCTAATACTGACCAGAGCTGCTCAGTTTCATCAATATCACAGACAACTGACGTGCAACGTTAGTCACTTGCTGTTGACGGAATACTTGTTCAAATGGTGACTGGCCAAGTACGATGCACCAAGATGCCTGTTGCAGGGCTTCGTCAATACCAGGTGTTTGACACGATTCTCGGTTGCTCACTTTACCTACCGTCTCCGCCTATATCACTATCCCTCTGCTGTAAAAGCTCATCATCGACTTCACGATATGTCAGATGGTGGTAAATTGGTAATTCGCGATGACAGAAAAAAAGTGTCGATGTCTGGACTAGCCCTATTGTTTTATAGCTCCGTATTTTGTTTAATTTAAAAAATAGACGACAGTAGAAATTTGAATGTAGTGAACGTAATCCAATTCTGTTTCGTCCTTGTTAGCCAGTAGAAGTAGTTCGTTTGACCATGTAAAATAAATGCATTAAAACAATTGTATTTAAATTCAAATAAATCTGGTGTTATCGTGAATTGTTAAAAAATGTTTGTGTTACTTTCGTTGGAAATTCTGGAGCAACCTGACAGTATTGGACTCAACGTGAACCCTCTGGACCCTGGTATGGACAACAGCTATCGGAGGAAGGATATCAAAAGATTTTGGAGACCCCTTGAGTCCAACAACTAGTAAAAAAAAATGGCTTACGAAGGACGTGTATTCCAAAGGAAATTATTTGAAATATACTTTTTTACGTGCTTAATCAGAAAATGGTTTATTTGATTTATAATGAAGCTGCTGCTGTTTTTAGGGTTCAATCTGAAACGTAAATATGAAAATATGAAGTTTGAAAGAACGAGCTGCTGGCTATGTATTTTATTCAGTGGTGAAAGATGAGAGAAGGATTTCGAAGTTACCGAGAAATTGAATTGCCTTTTTTCTATGAATGTAGAATTCTAGGATGTCTTGAAGGATATCGTCCATATCATCAACCACCTCGCACGCATTGGAGTTCCAAACTTCGTTTCTACTGTTCATTTTTCATTTTTTTCATTCGAAAACAAACTCAAATTCAAACAACAAATGGGAATTTTTCATTTTACCTATTTTCTTACATTGAGAATTTCTCAAGTGTCGACAATCAGGAAAAATGTTGATGCACTCCAGTCGATTAATGCTGATTTTTAGAGATTAGATTAGGCGATCTGGCGTAGTGGTAACATCCATACCTCTCACGCAGAGATCACGAGTTCAATTCTCACTCCCGACATTCTTCCAAAAATGGAAGTAAAAGTGACGAACCAGCCGAAATGTGTTGAAAGTCACTATAATAGAGAAAAAAAAATGCTGATTTTTCTCGTAGAATTTGGTGCTTCAAATTGGTGTGTACATCGATGTGTGAGTTGTAATTGACGCCCAGATGAAAGTGGATATGTTTGGAACGATGCAAAAAACTCCTAGAACGGTTAAAAAACGAGACTAGCAACAAACCTACCAGACTTCAACTCCGCAAATGATTGGCCATTTCCTAATCCACCGGATTATTCACTTTGGGCCAAGTTGGTGGAGCATGCCTGTGGATGCTACGTGTGCTAAAGAATTTTGTCGAGAAGCTGCAGCGATTGACGATTGTCCTTAGCGTTTTCGAATCTGCGTGAAAAAGAGGTGGTCGAATAATTTTGCCAAAAAAGTTAATTCTGGATACTTTCATACCTTCAATGTGTAGGGTTTCTATCATCATTAATAGTCATTCCCTTCGACTATTAATGAACCATTCTACAGTATCTGATGATCATTTTTTGAGTAGAATTCGAGTTTTGATAGAATACAAAAATTGATGTTTTCAGGTGAAAAAAATGGGAGTGCTGGTGAGATCAACACCCTGCTGGGTAAAACCGACACCTTTAGAGAAACTTGTTACAATAATTTCTATGCATCTAGAGGCTGTCTATATACTATTTGGACGCTTCAAGAGGGAAGAGGAAGATAGTTGCAAATGGTTGCTCAGATTTTGAATAGTAAAAAGCAAACAAATTCAATTGCATTTGAACCCCACAGCTCTCTCTTCGCTGATGTAGTCTTAGGTTTGCGGAACGAATGATCGAACTCCAGCCTAGAAATCTCTGACAGCACTTAGGGGTAGTGGGGGCAAAGTGGTCACCTGCTTGTTTGGTAATATTACTATTGACCTATGACACCGTATTGATAGGTACCTTATGTTTGAAGAATTTAATGAATTTTGAGTCACCCTGTACTTCAGTAGAGCTGCCGCATGTCGAAATATAAATAAAACAGAAATTGCTCTCTCGACAGCCGTAGTTCTGTGCGCAAGGTATCTAAGGAATTTCTCGTGAAATTTAGTTTATTCAATCTGATATATTGAACGATTTGTCAGTTTAGACAACTGTTAACATATTCTAGGAGAAGTGAACATATATTTTGTTCAATCTCAGCGATTAATTAGCATAGCAATTACTTTGATGTTTGGGGGCAAAGTGGTCATAGGTGTATAACGACTTACAATGTTATGTTTACTAAAGCTTATATACCTCTTCACATTCTGCTCTTGGAGAGGTTCCTTTTGTGGCTTTGACCCTGGAAAAATATACCACTCCAACTAAATCAACCTTCATTATGCGGAACGTCATGTGTTTCTTACAACGTTTTTGTATGCATGAGGAAACTTAAATTGAGACTCTAGGTGAATAGACCAAGCTTATTTCACACATGTACCTACTATATCGAATAATTTTAACAGATTAGGACGAAAAAACGCTTAAATCTATCCCATTTAGCTTGATTTGTGCGAGTGACCACTTTGCCCCCACTAGGTGACTCCTTTACCTTCAAGCAAAAAAAAGTTCTATTTTTCACCTTTTTTTCTAATGATGAAAAATGTACTATTTTGAATTTTTATAGTAAAAGCCGTATGCTATCATGAACAACAATTAGTTGAACTATAATATTCTTAGAAAAACGGGAATTGTAGCGGTATGTGGACGCTGGAAATGGACATATTCCTTAGAGTGACCACTATGCCTCCACTTCTCCTATGTCCCAGCTTGCGTGAGCATCCACGGAAGATGTACTGATGAGCGTTGAAGCTCTGCCAGGCTTATTGGATTGCATGCCCGATTCATCGTTGGTTTTTATTGTTTATCAGTCCAGCTCTGTCGTTTTGTCTTCCAAATATAACTTGCGGCATCTACAAAAAGTCACAGGAGGTTGTGTCCGACACGACCGCATAGTTGACGTAGGATTACGTTAGGCTGTCTGTCGCATGCTGATTTTGGAAATGTTTGAAAAAATATATTGTTAAACTCTTTGATAATGATCTGCTGGCCCTGAAAAGGGCCGTTTGGTTTGGTTGTTGGGTAGTTTTTGTTCACTTCACCAGTGTTATTATCGAGCTTCCGGTATCAGTGATAGAAAGTTGTTTCAGCTCCGATGCCCGTTTACGGGATGTGAGACACAACTCAATTGTTGACCGCTCAGGTTCGATGCTCGTCTTGAATTTCACTGCTGCACCTTCACCATGTCAAGAAGCACGTTCTCGCACTTCTGACGGAGAGAGCGTGCCCGAAACGCTTCGCTCGTGATACTTGCTGCTGCCACTAGTAGTAAGTAGTAGTAGTAGTAGTTTGCCGCTGCTTCTACTGCCATAGAAACTCAATGTGAGGCACAGCTCGCCTATTGACCACTCAGCTTCGATGCTCGCCTTGATATAAGCTGCTTCCACTATTGCTGCTGCTACTTGTTGTCCGTTCCACGTCCATTGTGAGAATGAATGATATCTACGAGTGCTTCCTCGTTTTATATCATTTGGTATGTGTGAACTACGCGCCTCCTACTTGCTTGCGATACAAATATTTGGCTTATCGGGCGCGAAAAAGCGAAGCGAAGTTTTAATATAGCTTTTAAAAGTATGATATCATAACCCTTTTCATCACCGATGCTTTTTCAACAAATAGTCGCTCAATTGATCGAATACTTAAAAACAACGAATGTTCCATGATGAATTGAACGAAAATTTTAGACATTTCTAGCCGTTATACGACGGTTCCCTGTTAATTGCACCTGGTCAAAGAAAAAGCAAAACTTAACAATATTTTTGATCATAGTTTTACATCATTTTTATGATTAGTTGAAAACAATAAATTAAACTCTTTCGTTCAAAGCAATATCGATAGTCCTGAAAAGGACTGGTTGATTTCTCTGTTCATGTTCATGTTAGTCGGATGTAGGCAGTTGTTTACTTTTCAGCAGCGGTAGTTTTCTCCAAAGCCGTTGCTGCTTTCTTTGGCTTTGGCATCTTCGGCTTCTGTGCGTCGGTTTGCGTGGGGTTTCGTTGACACCACCACGGCGAGCTGAACGACGGGTAGCGTGTTTGATACCCTTCATGACGCCAAGAACACGTTCTCGTACTTCTGACGAAGAGAACGTGCCTGAAACGCTTCGCTCGTGATGCTTGCTGTTGCCACAAGTACTAAACCGGTTTCAGCAATCGTTGCTACTGTTTGCCGCTTTTTATGCTGCCATAGAAGCTCTATGTGAGGCGCAGCTCACATTTTGACCGCTCAACTTCGATGCTCGCCTTAAGAAAAGCCGCTTCCACTGCTGCTGCTATCCACTTGTTGTTGTCCGTTCCACGTCCGTTGTAAGAATGGATGAGATCCACGTATACTCCGTCCTTTTATATCATTTGGTATATGTGAAGTAGGCGCCTCCTACTCGATTTCCATGCAGCTTGCCGGTGAACGAACGAATCGGACGCGAAAATAAATGACGTCAATTTCGTCCAATCAGGACTGGGTATCTCTGTTTAGATAGGGGTTGAGATTTTTCAATTGTTCGATAGTTAGTTATATAAATAAATAATAGATAAATACTATTTTATTCAATGTGAAAAATTGTTATGGAGTGCCGGAATCGTTTGATGCAAAAATCTCACCTATCCATCATGAAATGAATGAGTAATAAGCGTTTGAAATTGGACATTTTTCACGACGTGATCGATTTTCGTTTTTCCATTTGTACCCCAATATGTTCCCGAAAGACGTAATCCTACGTCAAAAGTATGGACACATTTTTCCTGTCAATAGAACACAAACCCTGGTCTCGGTTTTACCCTGATTGAAGGTGTCGGTGTTACCCCGAACAGACTCGAGATTGTAAAACTAATTTTCGAGCATCGATAAAAAATACATTGAGCAATGATCTAAGATGATTTAGGCTTACAGAAGTAGCGTGTTTTTTTTTCGACAAAAACACTTAAATTCCACTAGCGGAATTTTACACGGCCTAACTTCTGTTTACTGACCGGTTCTGTTTTGTTGTTTGTTATAACAGTAAAGCGACTTCTGCAGCTGTAGGATGACTCGAAACGTAAGAGGTGTGTACAGGGAACATCGGAAAATTTGCAAAAAATTGCTTCTTACTGGAAAAATCGGTTTTACCCTGATTTCTCCTATACATATTTTGAAACATGCAAAAAAAGGGAGATTATTTTTATGAATGCCCTAATTGGAACTCAAGAAACTATACCTAAGTCACAAAATGACCTCTGTGAACCTTTAAGATTGACAGGATTATTTAATTAATTATTCACGTATACGTATCGGTTTTGAAATGAATTTTTATATATTGAAAATGTGTACGTCATATCGAGGTAAAATGTACATTATATCAAGTGACGTCATATTGAGGGTACGTTATATCGAAATTCCCCTGTATCTTCATGTATTTTATCAGATTTATCGGACCGAATGGGAACAACAATATTAGAAGAAATCGTTATCTCATCATTTTTGTTAATGAACTTATTGTAAGAGTGTGAAACGTTCATGATTCAGTTATTTAGAGTGAAAAACTACAAGCGAAGCCTAAATGCTTCACATGTTAGTCAACATCATCAAGCTGTTGAAGCAAGCATACTTGCGGCTTCATAGGACTCAAAGCGTTCCAGCTTTCGCAAATGTTCCGCTACAACTGAACTGCATCTAAGGAATTACAAACATATAACCTGAGCGTTTGCAAAGAAATTGTAAATAACGAGAGTGAATGCCAAAAGAACAACAAAATGTCATTTGCTTGGCATTGCACAAAAACGCATTACTTGAGTGAGGCGAGGGCAGAAGCTCATGAACGAGATGCACAACTGAAGCGAAATCAAGTGGAGAGACAGAGAGCAAAAAAGCTCTCGCGCAAAAGCAACGCCTACTTCTCTCATGGACTCCATCCGCATGCTTTCGTAAGGGAAAAGCTTTCCACACCGGTGGCGGCGAGTCGGTGTGTTGCATTTCGTGTGTACATGCTTCTGGTTCTGCTGTTGCTGTTGCTGTTGCACTTTATTTTCTCGATAAACGAGAGTACGGGCTAAAACCGACGACGAGATGCCCGAACGACGAGATGCCGACGACGATACAAACAGCATCTTAAAACGAAGCGCAGCACAAGACACAACAGAATAAGCAGCAGCAACAACAGCGATGGTAATATTATAAAACACACGATGAATGAGTTGAGCGCGCCTGTATACATGCTTCAACGACGAGAGAGAGCATCTCTTCTGTGTGTATGGCCAACAGCATGGAGGCGAAATTCAACTCATTTCGTGTTTATGTAGGATACTTTTCACGACGTATGTAAATAATAAATAAACACAAATACACTCCGGATCAAAACAGCAAATCGCCGCTGTATTAATATAAAACATGTTTTGTATTTCTTATTCCTCTCAGTTGATACTTTTCCTCTGTAGCAGTGGCACAGTGTCGTAACGAGGTGTTCTGTTGCTGGATCGTTGTTCCGGTTGTCCGTGCATCGCATCGCGCGTTTCACAAATCCTTCCCGCATATCAATAAAATATCTGCTAAACCACATACCATTCTGATTGAAGTGCTGCCAATCATCAAACAATCAAATCTCTTACAATCCTCACCATGGACAACGATCGGCCGCCCAGTATCAAAAGCGAAGAAACCAGCAACGATGCACCGGAAACTGACCGCGGCAATCACGGTAATATAGTACATTCAATTCCATCAAAACATCCAAACCTCTTCCGAATGGAGGGAACGGGAGACAGGTAGCGAACCGATAATGAGACAATAATTCATCGTGCCACCTCATATCAGTTGGAACACGTGCTACTAACTGTGACAGGTAAGTTTTTGTTTCCCAGGAAAACGGAAAATGTGGCATCGACCCTTCTCATTGATGAAAACACAACGCGGCGAATGGACAAAAACCGCCCTATAGATTTCGAAACTGTTAAATGTTTCAGCGCTGATAAATGGTTTGCAATGTGTCAAAGTGAGTGATTGAGGTGAAATAGGGGTAACATCTAGTTCGGGGTCGAACCTGTAGGAAAGTATCGAGAGGTTTGGATTGTTTTGATGAATTATACGCTTACTTTTTCGACGCAACTCAATGAAAATATTTGGAACGGTAATTGCTTGCATCTGGTCGAAGAAGGCGACACAAAACGTCTCAAGGTACCCATTTATATTTCTCAGTTTCATTTCGTCTAGCTGAACGATTTTTTAGATCAAATTTACTCCAAGCATCGCAATGCTTTTTAGAATCGATACAAACAATATAACTGCGACTATGGAATTCAATAAAATTGTGAAGTGACTTTGAATTGGTTTTTATTTTCTGGAGAAACTCCCAAATGCCTAAGTCAAATGAGATGAGAGCCAAGATTGGTGCAATTGGATACGTCAGCTCACGAAAATACTGCTTAAGGGGGTAGTACACTATGTATGTGTGTATATGTATGTGTTTTTCACGATGTTTTTCAACTAGATAATAAATTACTATGATTAATATGTTATCACAGATTTATCAGGTATATATTAGTTAACAAACAAAAAATTGGTGTCAATTGGACTGTCTCCTGAATAGCTGCAACCTGTTTGTTGAACCTTCGCAGTCGCAGAACCTTCGCAGAACCTTGTAAACTGGTGGGAGTTCTACAAGTTTTTCTAGTGGACCGATTTCAACCAACGACCTTTTACGTAATTTTGGATGACAAGAAATACATCGTACGTAGGATTTTTTTCAAAATATTGAGTTTTGACGAAACGGCGACGTTTTTGGTAAAAAAAATGCGTAGTAGTTGATGTAGTTTCACTATTGCTGAAACCAGCAGCAGGTAAATCAGAAAGAAGAAAGACATATCTTTTTGGATGGCACTAACTTCCGCAGTGGAACTTTCACCCCTATTTTCTTAGATTTGACGGAATTGGGGGCAATTGGGAGGATTGAGGTTTTCTTCAATGTAATCGGTCCCATTGTCACGGTACCACCGAAGCACCTCTCGACTGTAGTGGCAGCTTACCAAATCTGGTGCCTTTGTGAGCCTTAATAAACGGAAGGAGACGTTTCTGCAAGCATTCTTCCGTATAATTTTTCGAGCATATTGTCTTGTTTGTAACGATAATCTTGGTTTTCTATCCGCAACTGCAAATCCTTTCCCAAATCAACAACTTCCTGGCAAATTTATCAGTTACTTAAATTTGCTGGGGACATCTCCTCTGGCCTCCTCTGGCTAGAAGCGGATGAACTGCAAAGTTTAAAGCCTCCTAAAAACAAAAAAAAAATAAGAAGAAGAAGATCATCTCTGGCAGTGGCTTATAGAATTTCGAGCCTGAGAGCTGTCCGAAATCCATCTTCACGTACGTTTTGTCATCCATCAGAGTGTATCCTTCGTACTTCGTCAAAACCTTGTACAACTTTTGAGCGCGTCTTTTGGCCACCCGATTTTCCTTCAATGTCTTGTTTGGTTGCTTACAAGCATGGGAATTACGATAACCTTCTCGCATACGGATTCTCCGGATGGTACTTTTGTTAGACCTGTGTTTTTGGCGATGTCGTAGTCCCAGAGTCCAGAGGGTTTGCTTTAACTGTGCCATACCTCCAACCTCAGCTTCCGGTCGTAAGTTCCACTACGACGCGTTCTCTGACTGTGAACAATAGCTGTACGTTCACGGGAACGTATCAGCACATCGTACACGGTCGATTTTGTCACTGATCTCGCGATTTTCAATGTGGATGTTCAAAATCAAATTTCTTCTCTCGGCTTCTACCCTGCACAACTGTTACACAAGGAAATAGATCAACATTTTAACTGTCGAAAGATACAAGTTTTTCAAATAAATTACTGTCAAAATATATACGCCTACTATGACCGCTGCTAAAAAACGAACATTGATTCTGGATTCAAACTGAATCGAACCTAATTGTATACATATACCACACGAACGATTTTGCGTAATATGCGCGTTAAATTCTAGTGATTTGGGCACCAGATTGGTCGCCGCGAAAGTCAACCCAAAATTACTCAATTTCGATCAAAAACAGCATCGCAGTAATATTGCTAAGACTTTGTTGGATTCTGCCCGCGACGACCCAAATTTGTTCCGGAGGATCACCAAATCATGGGTCTTAATTATGACGTGGAAACCAAAGCTCAATATTAGGCAAAATACAAAGGCGAGCCAAAACACTTGAAAGCAGAACGGCTGTAAAAAATCAAAATGAGTACCCACATAGCGCCACTAAAGAAAATCGAATATACGTAGCCTTTTCAATCGATCCAATCAACGGTTAGAATCGAGAATCCGTATGCATTTTTCCGTATTTCTCGCGGCTTCATGGGCAGGCTTCGCGGACTCTTCGTCGGACACGAACCATTGGTACACACTCTTTACGAGAGGAAAAATTTGTGTTTGTGTTCCACTCAGGTATAGTTCCAACGCTAGTATCGGTTCTAGAAGTATCGGTGATTTTTAGGAAAAATCATATCAGTTCATTAGATCATTCATAGTTCTAAGACTTTTAAGCATGGATTGATTTTTTTGATAGAAGTTGTAATTTCTACTAACCAATCTTCATTCGAACCATGTAACGCCACTACGTTGTTATTTGTTATTTTCTCTGCATTTATTTTATCAACTCTAGCTTACAGTTTGTGAATCACATTTCGAACCATAAGTAAATTGAAACTTATACAAAAACAATCAAAATTAAGAGCTCTCATGGTACATTGCTACAATAATTAACACAAGAAAATGACATCTTTGTTAGCTCTATAGTTGTACATTCAAGACCTTCCGCGTAATAAAGGTAATGAATGAGTCATACGCGATTGAGTTTGATATTTTCATATATTTCATATTTATTCGTATTTTGCAACGTAAGACCATGTCTTGTTTTCAATGTTCAATATAACATGAGTAGTTCCTAGTAGAAAGTGCCAATAGTCAATTTGGATTCATGATTGTTAAGTTACACAAAATATTTGAAAAAATCTTATTAAAAAATTTTATTTACAATACATACATATTTTTTAACTAACTTAACTGAATTAATCTTTACATCCTCTGTTGAAAGCTAAGAAAGATTTTTGATTAGAAAGATATACAGGTAATGAATTCCAATGTCGAACTCCTCGAAAAAAAATTGAGTTCCCGTACTTGGTTGTACGATCCCGCGTTAGTATGTATTTTTGTAACGATTGCACCTCGTAATTTGATGTTTGCTTTGCAAATAATTCGGTTGTTTTGTAATCGCGATGTTATGCAAAAGAAATCAACAACGAAGTTTGCTGCAATTTTCTAATCGACATCCAATGCGTAGATGATGGAGATGTGAAACGATAGAATACCAACTTAAATTAAAAACGTAGTGCATACATGAATTTGAGGCAACTTTCAATTTATTGAAGGTAGCCACATAAATAGAGTCAAATAAACAATCGCATGCTATAACATACGGGAGAATTAAACTTTGAAATAACATCAGTTTTGTCCGCATCAATAACATCAGTTTGAATAAAGTCCGCAAACAGGCATATATGTTTCCACATTGTGACTACACATGTTAGATTCGAAACGTATATCTAAACTGACTGCGCTGTCGACGAATTGAACAATCTCATTGTTCAACATCAAAACTGGTTTCAGTGAATCATTTGGAGAACCACAAATAAAAATTGAATTTGTTTTATTAGAATTCAGCGCAAGTTTTTTTTGCACCCCCATTGCACCATTGCACGCCGTGAATCTGAACTGCAATTATTATTATCATTATTATTATTATTATTAACAAAATCATCTGACGACATGGTCTACATGATAAAATGTTACATGATTAGGTACTAAACTACACTAAATCTCGATTACGCAAGCGATTCTTGAAAGTTTCACAACTAATATTGAAGTCGAACAAATGAAAAACAGAATTAAACATATAACACATAGCACAAATTGGTTCGTTTTGTCCGTAAACTGTCCGGTGGAAAGGAATACGAAGAAAAGTCGTAGAACGGAGAAATCTCGAAGTCACATTCACGTTTAGTTTAGCTAGAATTTTAGGAGCGTCGATTGCCCCAAGAAGCAGTTTTCCAACGAAGATCGCGCGCATATCGTCTCTTCTTTTAGCCAGTGTGTCCATGTTCAGCAGCTTGCATCGACTTTCGTATGGAGGAAGCGCCATCGGGTCCCTCCAAGGAAGATTCCGAAGCGCAATCCTGATAAATTTCTTCTGAACAGACTCAATCCGTACGGACCAAATATCAGTGTAAGGACTCCAGACAACCACTGCCGTTTCAAGGATTGAGCGGACGAGTGCATAGAAAAGTGCTCTTAAGCAGTACGGATCACGAAAGTTCTTAGCGATTCTCATTATGAATCCCAGATTTTTGTTTGCTCTAGCGATGATATTACTGTAGTGATTCTGGAAGGTAAGTCCACTATCCAAAAGGACACCTAAATCTTTGACTACTTTCACTCGTTGAATTTTTTGCTGGTTAATAGAATAGTCATATTGTATCGGAGTTTTCTTCTTACTGTAGCTGATTACTGCACACTTCGCAACGCTGACGCTAAGTAGATTACATGTGCACCATTCGTAGAAAACGTTAATCAATTTCTGCAGTTCGGAGCAATCGGTAACTGAATGAACAGCAAGGAATATTTTGAGGTCATCAGCGTACACGATTCGGTATCCTGGGGGGAGTATCAGACATACATCATTGTAGAAAATCGAGAAGAGTAGCGGTCCAATGTTACTTCCTTGCGGAACGCCTGATGTACTCTGAAAGTCACGGGAACGATTGTTCCCTAATTTCACAGAGAGTGAGCGGTCTACGAGGAAGGATTCCAACCATCGGGCGAAAACATCAGAGGCTCCCAAACGTTTGAATTTTGCAATCAGTATGGCGTGGTCAACCCGATCGAATGCAGCTTTGATGTCGGTGTACACGGTATCAACTTGTGCTCCATCCTCCAAATGATTCAGACAGAAGGAACTGAACTCCACTAAGTTTGTGTTAATTGAGCGACCAGGAAAGAATCCATGCTGATCTGTTGATATGTAGTGCGCAACACGTTTTTGTAATGAGTCACCAATTAGGATTTCGAAAAGTTTCGATCCGGCACAAAGAGAAGTAATTCCACGATAGTTATTGATATCGCATTTGTTTCCCTTCTTGAATACAGGAAAAATGAAGGACTTCTTCCAGCACTCGGGAAATGTTTTCTGAAGAAGCGATTGATTGATGATCATCTGTAGCGGTTCCGAAAGATAGGTAGCACAATTTTTCAGTACAATCGAAGGTATCCCATCTGGCCCCGGCGTCACTGATTTTTTCAATTGTTTCATGGCAGTAGAAACTTCACTTTGCGAAAAGTTGGTTATGTTTATGTCACATACGTTTTCAGGGACATATTTTAAGGCTTCCTTTACTTGCTGAATAGACGTATTGCCAGCGGCAAAGACACTCGAAAAATGCATTGCGAAGAGATTGCAAATTTCCTCAGGGTCGCTGGAAGTTAGGTCACCAAGGTTCATTTGCGCTGGAAATCCGGTTTCATTGCGTTTTTCGTTAACGAATGACCAGAAACGTTTAGGATTTCGTTTCAAATCACGTTGTCTTCGCAAAACATAGTTAGAATAGAGGTATCGGTTATAGTTCCTGTATCGCCGACTGGCACCACAAAAATCACGTTTGGCAAGTGCATCATGTGTACGAGAATATTTTTTCAACGCAGCAGATCTGCAGCGTTTGAGTCGGCGAAGTCGTGCATTCGACCATGCTGGCTTAGGCTTCGGTTTTGGTCGAGGAACATGTTCACGTAGTAATGTCATAAGCACTCGATTAAAGAGAGATACAGCCGTATTTACGTCGCTTACATCAAGAAATGACCAGTCAATCAACTGTAAAGCCTCATTCAAACCAGTATAATCGGCGCGGTGAAAATCTAACTCTCGGTCATCAGATAGATCATTGAACCGAACGAGAGACGGGCACTTGAGGTTGACGAGTAATGGGGGATGAAACGGATCAGGATCGACGAGAGCTTCAGATGATTCCATTACACTGCATTGATTGTCGGCCTCGGCATTAACAAAAATCAGATCCAAAGTACGGTTGAGGCAATTAACAAAAGAATTTATCTGCTTCATATCGAGCAACGTCATTCCATCAATGAGGGCACTGTTTGCTGCAGTGAGCGTAGAATCAGCAGGATCGATACGAATATGTCCAGAGGGGGAAGTATTCCATCTAAGGCCAGGTTGATTGTAGTCCCCAAACAACAGATGAAGGTCATGAGGTCGCAGTTTTTCAGATATAGTCAGTGCAGATCCGATGTGATTTTCTATATAGTCCACAGAAGTAGAAGAATCTGGTGGGATATATACCACACCGAAACAAATTGTTCGACTTCCACCATTCACATTAACCCATAACTGTTCTATGTTGGTATCTATACCAATATCTGATTCCAATGAACTGTAACGTTTTGAAACAGCAATGAGAACGCCGCCTCCTCTTGTTTTACCTGTACTAATGGTATCACGGTCATTGCGGTAAACGTTGTATCCAGTTCCAAATAGCTGCATTGAATGATATTGTTCGTTTAACCACGTCTCAGTTAGTATCACAACGTCAATTTCCGAAACACTGACTGAGGTATAGAAGTCATCTATTTTAGTGCGGAGGCCTCTGACGTTCTGATAATATATATGAATACTGTCGGTTTCCAAGAAATTCAATCCACGAGTGACGTTAATTTCATCGTTGGTCATGGTGATGTCTTCACATAACGGTTCATTGAGGTCTGTACTGAAATTCTCGTTGACGAAACTGTAACACGAAGAAGAATCAGGCAGATGGTCGTTACAGAAATACGCATACTTGCCTGAGAGAGGTTGTAGGGAGATTCCTTCACCGACCACGACCGAAGGACCAGGACCAATACGAGGGCAGAAACAATGATGACGGGAACTATCTGTATGCTCGACTTGGTCGGGTGGCTCAGGAACTCCCTTAATGCTGTAGGCAATGCGTCCTGGGTTTAAAGGATGACAGCTGATGGTGGCTTCCTCGCGGTAATTATTGGTGAATCCGGATTCACTGCATAGAGCCTCCGAAATTTTTGAGAACCATAGTCCTCGAATTGACGGAACATAATTCCCTCGGGCCACGTAGTCGGATTAAGCGCTTTATTCTTCAAAGCAGGATCGAGTCCTACTTTGAATGAGATAAACGACATATCGCTGGTATCCGTCCCCCTAGCTACCAATTTCACCACATCAGGATCGCCGTCTATCTCCAAATTCGCTTTCACCATTGCAGAAATTGCTTCATTGGTGACACCTGGCTGGATGCGCGAAAGATACAGCCAGAATTTGCTAGCAGGTTTTTCGCTGACAGGCACGGATATAGTAGTTGAGCTCAGCTACTTCGAGCCGGATTGACACTCAGATGATGGACGTACTGATTCCGTTTCACGGGGTCGTTTGGTAGTACGTATCGATTCCCTAACAGTCGGCCATCGATTGTGCTGTGGGGACTGCAACGTTAGTGCGGGCTTAGAAGAAATCTTCCGTATTTCGGTTTGCAAACTGTTGATGGACTCCGAGAGCAAATGCAATGGAGATTTTTCATCCACTGGTTTTGTCATGGCTCGAAAATGCGAGTTGTTAAACAAATCGGCACATTTATCGCACATCCAGTATAGGTTTTTTCCATGAGTTGTAAAGTAATTCATAAGAGCGCGCGTAACATTAGTGCAATTCATGTGGAACATGCAGCTGCAGTAACCATGGCAAGTAACACGATCAAGGCCAGTAATAGGACGAGTGCATTTGGCGCAATTATTTTCCATGATTTCGGTCGGTGATACAAAACGCCTTACAGTAGACTGTGCACAGTTAGCTTTTGATGATATCTTGCACGCAACAATGCTTCGAAAGTGCGACAATAGGCACAAAGTCTGTTGGCCGGGCGATGGTGGGGAAGTTGTTTAGTGAGCAATTTCACAGAAGATAATAGCACGTATTATATACGAAAAACATTCAAGCTGGATCAAACAACACTTAAGACACGACAAGGATAACACTAACAACGTACTCGACGATAAATTTTAAATTTAAAGGTTCAATGAAACGGTAAAAACGTGTGAAAAAAAAATCGCTCGATAAAGCATACAATTGCGATATAGCAATGATGCCAATGTGGGTTCGAGTAAGTTAAGCGGAAATGTAGACGTAGTTCAAAATTTCACCATGGTCGATGCAAAAGATTCTGTCTTGAGTTGTTTTTTTTTCATTTTGGATGGAAAAGGCTGATTTGTGTAACGATCCTTCACTACTTGGAGAGTAACCGTTCAGATTTCATTAAGTACATTTCGAAATCGTTCGACGAGGCTCCAACAATGTCAGGATCGAATGGAGCAGTTCACGGTTTTGTTGAGATAGTGAAATATTAAGGCGTATTTATTGGGTTTATAGACCCAACTCGACGGAGATTTATGTGCACAACCATGGGCTGATCAAGGCCATTGAAGTTTCGTAAGATCCTGTCGAAAGCTTAAATAATAGATCGAGTGCACGAATTTCTTCTACTAGCAGTTCATGAAACAGTCTAATCGAAAAGGCCATTTGGTGGTTCTGACCATTGATGGGAATATGCGGATCCTTCGATGTTGATAGCTCAAGAATTAGATAAATCTGGTACTTTGGTCTTGTGAAAGACCGTTTGGATATTGTACGAACGTATTTTTATCTACGTATGTGTGTAGATGCAGTGGACAAATATATATCGGGAAGATTTCTTTCCGTTTTTTCAAAAGATTTTGTGGACCAACACAATTTTTTGCCAGTTAAATCAGTAGCAAACGTTCCTGTAGAATCTTTCAATACAGAGATGTTTTTGTTTGAGTACTTTTTTTCTTCGTGTTTGATAATTATTAATTCAATAGATGATAACCGTAACGCAAATGGGTAGGCAGAAAACTACACTAAATTATGTACAAGGATATTTTTTTTAATTTGGCGAAAAAAATTTGAATTTTTTGCCATCGATTTAAAAAAGCATGCCAAAACATAATTTTTATAGCAATAAGTTCTGATGTTTGCAGACATTTTTTTTAACGAGTGTATCGACTGTTAACGTTTCATGTGAAAAAAAAATCCGCTCATGTGATACCACCTCAAAATTTCGGCATCGCACTCTGTTCCTCTAATTGTTTTGTCAAGCGTAGAATGGGAATTGTGGGAATTTATATACTAAATTTATATAATTACTTATACAGTAGAACCTCGATAATCCGCGGAATAGTCGGGCAAGCTCACCGCGAATAACGAAAACCGCGGATAACGCAATAAAGGACTGAAAATGTGGTGCAAACACAAAATAATGTTTCAGCATGAAGACATGAAGAAATCATGATACTATCCATCTAGAAGGTCGTGTACACCAGTGGCCAAATAATGCCACGACAAAAAAAAAAGTTTGAGTCTACCACTCACTGACAAATTCCCGGAAGCTCTATAGATTTACTATGAAACTCGCTGTCGCGAATAATCCACACTAGAGATGAGCAAAACGGTTCACTTCAGTGAGCGGCTCAGAGCCGCGCGCTCAATGAAAAGAGCCGGCTCATTTGAGCGGCTCGGCGGCTCTCTTCAAGAACTGGTTTATTCGGATATGTAAAGAATGGAAGCCGATTATTTTCATATAAATTTGACATAAATCGGTTCAGTAGAACTTGAGATATCGTGTACGCCAGTTAGAAAAAAACTAGTTCCGAGAGAAACGCGTTTGAAGTTCATTGTGATGGCCGTAACAGGTTAGATACCACATCACTAAGATGGCTCTAACTACGTAAATAATAGGATTTTCGATAAGTCCTTTCTAGAGTATATTCTTGAATGTCTAAACTACAGAAATATGGTAAAAAAAAATTTCGATTTTTTCAGATTTCTAGACTAGAATACCCCCTTAAAACAATAACCACTGCAGTAAAAATAGTAAAAATATTACTCTACTGAAGGTTTTCTCTGATATATTTCCATCAGCAAATGTAGTTCTGCTAAATATTTATCTACAATAGATATTGCAACAGCTCTTGGATCATGTGAGGATCGAAGATTGCCAACCAATGCATCAAGCTCATTCCATAGAGATGACCGCGCTTCATCATCAACGATTTGTGGTAGTTTCTAGGCGTGTATTCTATGGATGTCATTTTTAGCGCCCTTATCAACGAGTGGTGTGCATAGTTGTACTATCTTTTATCCTCAAAACCTTTCTGCTTGAAGCGAGGATCTAGCGGTAATCGCTTTAATCGGCTCGTGAGCGGATCGGATCATCCGCTCGCGGATAATAGGGGTAGGGGAACCGCGGGTAATACGGACAGGTGGTTGATTTCTATAGTTACATTTTGAATTTTGAATTTCTGTTAATGAGAACACCTTCTTCATATTATTCTAGAATACAGGGTTTTCCATTTCGGGCTTCCGAAAGTATACAGCCCTGCGCTGACAACCGTTTGACATAGCTGTCAACCAAAGCGTCATATCGTTAGATGAATGTCTGCCATTTTACAATATGGATCGTTTTAGCATCCATCGCACAACGTGTTAATTTTGTTAAATTATACTATAAAAATGATGAAAAACCGGCAAATGTTTTTCGAGCATTATGGACGGATTTTGGTCGTCATGGACGGCCTACAGAGCACACAATCGCTAATGTAGTGCGTAAATTCGAACAAACTGGATCCGTAGCGGATATTGTGAAACCTGTGCATCATCGTCATGTGCGTTCGGCCGAAAATATTGCTGCTGTTGCTGCCAGTGTGGAGGATGACCCGAATGTTTCGATTCCACGGCGTGCTCAGCAATTGGGCTTGTCAAACACATCATTGTGGCGAATTTTGCATTTGGACTTGCACCTACATCCATATAAAGTCCAACTGGTACAAAAATTAGAGCGTGGTGACCATGGAATGCGTCGGGCATACATCGATTGGGTGAACGAAGCAGCAAAATGCTGAATTTTCGCATCAAATTTTCTTCAGCGATGAGGCATATTTCGAGCTCGGTGGCTATGTGAACACCCAAAATTTCCGTATATGGGGCTCAGAAAATCCACACGTGATTGTTGAGAGGCCATTGCATCCGCCAAAAGTCACTGTTTGGGGCGCATTATGGTCTGGTGGAGTATTTCTTTGAAGATGAGGACGGCGAGACGGTAACTGTGAATGGTGAGCGCTATGGTCGCATGTTAACCGATTTGTTTTTGCCACAAATTGAAGATATGGATACGGATGACATGTGGTTTCAGCAGGACGGCACCACGTGCCACACAACACGACCGAACATGGCCATATTGCGAACGAAATTTGAGGGACGCATAATTTCGCGTTTTGGTGATGCCAATTGGCCGTCCAGATCATGCGATTTAAACCCGCTAGACTTTTTTTTGTGGGGTTATGCGAAAGACCGTGTCTATGCCAACTCTCCGCAAACTCTTGAACAACACAGACAACATTCATGAAGTTATGACCGAGATACCGCCCCATATGTGCCGAAAAGTCATCGATAATTACCTGTTCCGGATCAAGGTGTGCGAGGAAGCCCTAGGTGGACATTTGAATGATGTTGTATTTCACACATAATGGCATAAACCAAACTTCAATTTGAAATAAAAGTTTCATCGAAATTCGAATTCTAAGTGTGTTTTATTTCAATTATATTTCATTGTTTAATTTCAATTTACTTTCGGAATTTAAAGTTGGAAAACCCTGTATTTGAGCCACTCTATGACAATGAATACTAATCAAAAGTGGAAATGGGAAACAAAAACCGAAAATCATACATGATTCCGCGTGTAGATGTAATTTTAGCTGCTTCGATATTAAGCATTTTGAGTGGTTTAATATCAAAATTCAATTCGCTGGTGGTTATATTTCGGTTTGTGAGTCAACAGAGAAGCGATATTGGGTATGTGCGGAAAAGTAAATTCATTTTTGAGTGGAAAATTTAAATTATTAAAATAATTATACTGGTGGAGTAAAACGGACAGTTGTCAGTGGGAGTGAGATGGACTGTGAAAAGTCTGTTTAATCTATTTCTAAGGAATGCCCTGCGTCTATAAATGGAAATCAAATCGCCAAATGTGGACTGGTTAGAAGCTGACTGGATCAAAAGCAAAATAGTTGAGGGTCTATCCGTTTATACTGCTGAAAAGCACGATATCACTTCTAGGTTGATTGATTCGATTTTTTCATCATTTAACGGACATTCATGATGAGTTCAGATCTGTTGAATAAAATTATTCCTCTCGCGATCGATAAACCTCTATGTGTCCTATATGTCCATATTACCCGCATCAAAAAAAAGTTGTACTTTTCGGTCTGTTTTATTTTCTTCTTTGTAAACTATTTGGCCAATTGGGTAGAAAACAGTATATTGAATGGCAAGAAACTGTATCAAAGTTTTGGGAAACATGAGTTTCCAAAGACATAATTGAAGTTCTTCTTAACATGTCCGGTTTACCCTCACCTGACCTATCACTGTATTAATTTTAATAACTTTTTCAAACGCCTTTGATAATGTACAAAGGATACTGAAAGGTCTCAAGTTTTCCAATGAGCTCAAATATGTTTTTTATAGGTATAACTTTGGGCTTTTTCCATGCATCTGGAAAAACACTCGTAGTAATTATGTGGTTAAACAACTGCGTTATTGGTTCAATTAATATCCTTAGAAAATTTTAATGGCAACATATCTAGCCCAAGAGCATTTGATTTGATTGAATTCATAGCATAACGTATCAACTTGGTTGATACTCATTCATTCATTCATTTATTACTATCAACAGGCCTGAACATAAGTGCCCTAATGATACTTATACTACAACATCTAATATCAACTTAAGACTATACCTAACTGGAAAGAGCGGTCAAGTATGCCATTTTCAAGCTTGCACGAGCAACTTAACAAGTAGCAACGGTTAAAAACACGAGACATACTCGATACGGGTTCGTTGTAACCGTGATTTGTACGCGAGTGAGGGAGGCGGAGAAAAGTATGAGAACGAAGATTACGAAGGCGTAGGTTAAAATTGATCAACTGAAGAAGATCAGCACAGTCGATTTTCGAAGAAATCAGATCTAATATGAAAGTTGCCTTCGCTACATCCTTCGCTACAAGCTCAGCAAATCGAGTCCGATCAATTTACAACGATCCTCATAGCTTGGTAGATTCGAACGATCCCTCCAGGACAAGTTACGTAGGGCGAAACGGACGAATTTTTGCTGGATAGCCTCAATCCGCTGGACTCCATTTTGGTAGTAGGGAGAACATACTATGCACGCGTATTCAAGAGTAGAGCGGACTAGAGCAGAATAGAGAGCCTTGATACAATGTGGGTCTTTGAACTGCTTGGTGACGCGAAAAATGAAGTCTAAGACCCTAGATGCCTTGGTCTTGATGATGATTTACGAGATATATCGCGGAATGTTAGCTCAGAATCTAGGACGATACCAAGGTCCTTGATAGTCATTAAGGGGATATTGCGTATTATATACGAAAATGTAACAGGCGATCATTTCCGCGTGAACGAAATGACTGAACATTTTACTGGATTCATAACCATTCTATTTGTCTCGCACCATTCAGAGAAAATATCGAGTTGTTGCTGAAGGAATATCGCCTCATGGTCACTATTGACTGTGTGGAACGATTTAAAATCGTCCGCGTATGCATGTTTGTGACACTTTACGCAAAAATTGAGATAAAGCAGGAACATGTAAGGACCGAGATGACTTCCTTGAGGTACACCCGATGTGACCCGAAAAGGAGATGAAACGGTGTCGCCGATTTACACTGACATCACACGATCAGTAAGATATGAGTGTAATCAGTTTAAAAGATAACTATGGAACCCAAGGCGTTGGAGTTCTGCGACAGCGATGTCATGATTAGTTTTATCGAACGCGGATGAGAAATCTGTATAAACAGCATCGATTTGGTTACGAGACTGAAGAGAGCGGGCGATGAACGATGAGTACAACACCAGATTTGTGGAAGTAGACCTTTTGGGCACGAAACCGTGTTGTTGGTCGGAGATGTAACTGCTGCAGGCATGAGAGATAGTATCCAAAACTATTATTTCAAGTGATTTGGAGATAGAACAAAGGCAAGCGATACCTCTATAGTTGCTGACGCCCTTTGTACTGCCTTTTTTAAAAACAGGGTAAACGAAAGATTTTTTCCAAGCTTTCGGGAAAACCCCACAGCGTAGTGAGCGACTAAACAATAAACTTAGCGGTGAAGATAAACTATCAAAGTAAAAAAGTTCACGGTTCATATTCGTCGATTCGCTACAATTATGAATTGGTTATCAGTAAAATTTCTGCAATAAGAGTGATTGATTTCATCAGCAGTGAACTATTGACAGTTTGTGTCTTTTGTTTTCGGATTCCTAGCTTCTTCACATGTTTCCATAATTCTTTTGTTGGCAAACTTATATTTAGCCTAGCTGAAAAAAAGTCTCGTCTGGCAGATCGTATAAGCTCATTTACGTTGTTTCGTACTCTTTTAAGGCAGTACTAGGAAGGACTTATCGAAAATCCTATTATTTACCGAGTTAGAGTCATTTTAGTGATGCGGTATCTAACCTGGTACGGCCATAACAATGAACTTCAAACGCGTTTTTATCGAAATTAGTTTTTTTCAAACTGGCGTACACGATATCTCAAGTTCTACTGAGCCGATTTATGTCAAATTTATATGGATACAATGCAGGCATCTCGCTATCGCATAACCTCTAAAATGTGACATTTTTTAAGTCTTACTATTTAAAAAAAACGTATTAAACCGCATTTTGTTTTTCAAACGGCCGCCATTTTGTAAAAAAAATGTTTTGTCCGAGGTTCATGCGATAGCGGCATCTCTACTGATTCAGAATCTGTTCGATTTTTTTTGTTTCAGATAACCAGAAATGGAACGGAATCGTGCACGCCATGGCACAACTTTTTTTTACCCTCTAACTTCATCAGCTCTTAACTATTCTAGTTAGCAGTATTTTTTCTCCGTTCAATTTTTGTTCTATTGTTAAAAGATTGTTAACAAATCCCAATTAACAAATTCTCTACTTATGGTAGAATTGAACCAAGGATTGACCTTATTCTTAGAAGGGATTGTATCGCATATCGTGTAAATCCGTGAACAAATGAAAGTATTGCAACAATAACTCTATTCTGCTGAATGGAAAACATCTATCAATGAGTCAAACTGTATGGCATTATAGTCAAAGAACTGAATGTTCCTTGGACATATATTATGATTGAAATCAAGCGATGCAAACTAGGATTGGGCGTTCTCGGATCGATTTTTCGAAGATCGATCTTTTCCATTCCGATTTCCGATTTTCTGGATCGGTATTCTTCTGTTCCGCCTTTATTTTCAAAAATTGTTTCACGCTTAAACTTGTATTGTATAAGCAATGTATGTTTTCTACTGTAACCATTAAATTCAATTAAGTAATTACAAAATTTTACAGATTTTTAAATGGGCCTCTTCCAAACAACACAATCAAATGTAAACATTGAACTCTTATCCAGGGATGCCAGATGACTGTTTTGAATATATTAACACGACACGAAAAGCCTCTTAACATCATATTGAACGAAAATGAATAATTAAAATAATTCAAATGTGCATTTTTGGTAAGCCAATATTTTTCCCACTGATTCACATTTTACAATGATGCGTTTCATTCGTCGTACGTTTCAAGTTTATTTCTATGAATATGAAAAAAAACAAACTAGACTACCTTACTGTATAACTGTAAATGGAAATACAATTATATAGATTTGAAACTTTTCTTGATAAATCGCTGATTAGGTGAACAAACATAGATTTGAAACTTTTTTTGATAAATCGTTGATTAGGTGAACAAAAATTGGTTTTAATCGATCCATAATAACAAAACGTCTGGGTGATGACACCATATGCTGGTAGAAAAAATATCAATGAAACCAAAAGATATATGAATCTAATTCCTTTTTGTTATGATTTTAGTATTATGAAACTAAGAAAAGAGTATCGATTTATCAATTTTAAAAATGTTTGTTCTTTTTCTCAAAATAAAAATATGTCTTCAAACTATCACTGATAATACCGAGAGAAAGTGACAGAAGTTTTTCCAGGCTACTAAATAAAACATTCCAATGAAACTCGTGTACTGGAATATGATATTTTGCTCGTCTCGACAGTGACTGAAGCCTAGACGAGACGAGACGAATTGCTCGTCTCGTTTTCTGGAATAGGACCCATACCGCCATCATTTGAATCGCTTTTTCTACGAGTTAGTTCTGTACAAATGCTGACCGCGACAGAACTAGCGGCAGCAACTGAGGGGATTAACTATCACCAGTGGCTCATCTTCTTGAGTGGTGTTAACGTTCCCTGTGGAACTTTTGCCGTCTCAACGTATGCAATAATTAGCGTTATTTATTAATACTTAGTTGAGATTTCTTAAGCCAAATAACACACCTTGAATGTATTCCGAGGGGCAAGCTCTAGAATACGCGTGACCACAGTGCAAGTCGAAGGAAATTTATTTGACGAAAAATCCCCGGCCAGAACGGGAAACGAACCCGAACACCCGGCATGATAATGTGAGACGCTAACCACTCGACCACGGGTGCACTAACAGTGGCTCATAGGATCACTGAACTAAATGTTGACATCTATTCCAGCTAAAAGGTTATTCTTAAGAACTGGCGCCAAAATCAAGAATCGGTTTCGTCTAATTGACAAACATATGGCACGACTGGCTTTTATGAAATCGTTGTCAGTTGAGTTATGGTCAGTTATCAGTTGTTGGATTTACAGTAATGTTTAAGTAATGCTCAATAAAACGACTTCATGACGTCACAAAATGAATGTCCTATAAAATGTTTTTTTCTGGACTTTGAATTTTTTTGTGGCTTTCATGCTGAAGAACAAAATAAAATGCCTATGATATTTGAAGAAATATAAAATTTGTATTCCATGTCTAAAGAAAACACGACACTCCTATGGAACAAGCATGGTACCGAATGAATAGAAAAAATATGGAAAACATGATTTTTCTGACCACCCTAAAATGGAAATGGTCCCCCCAAATGAAAAAAATTAAAAAATACGTGTCTGATGTTTTGCGATAATGAACAAAATTACCACTTTTCACGAAAATCTGAGAACCAGAATTTTGGTATGACAAGGAATGGCTAAATTTACAGAAATCATCAAACAATTATCTTGGATATGTGATTTGTGAATATTTTCATTTTAGAAATCTCTAATCGTATCAATCTTCGGAATATGAAGATTGATATGTTGTGTCCATAAGAATTATTACAAAAATAAGCAAATTTGGAAAAAGGGAAATCAATTTTGCTTTTCCTAAGATAAGCTGCTTGCAACTCACCTCCGATTGTTTGCATAGTCATTATTACATTGCGAAACAAGCAAGCAATGTGATGTATCAGAGGATCAAGTCGCAAATTAAAATAAAGCTGAATTATATAAATATATGATGTATACTACTTATCTCCAACATCACATCACGAACATCATGACAAAATCTTCCATTTTATGCTGGCCAACAATTGTTCTAATCGTCCGAACGACAGATAAACATCTTTCATAAGTAACATTTCGTCCTACCACTCCCCAGTCTATAATCGGTAGCTAATTCCCTGCTGCTCGTTTAGAATACATAGCATCCCTACCATGTAGCCTCTCCTCCTCCTCCTCCCATCGTTTGTAGATTCGGTTGGATGCTGGCGAAGCAAAAGTGCGTAAAGTGTGTGAATTTTTACCACTCCGAAATCGTCGGCCCAACCACTTGCTGAAGAATCGGAGTGTGGCGCGGCCGCTCGCTTGCCGTTGGTGTTGTGAGGGGGGCCTTCGTTAAATTCCAAAACAGCTCAGTGGTTCGGCACCGGCACTCCCGGATGATGGGTGGGATGATGCGGCGGTTGGTATGACACGGAGAATGATGTACGGCAGCACGTTCATTCTTTTCTACGTTTTGGTTGACTTTCCACAAATCAGCACGCAACGTTTCACTGTGCCAAAAATCGGTTCACCAACCTCAACGGGAATAAAACGGAAAGAAATCTAATTTTCCACATCCTATCACATCAGTGGCTGCTCGATTTAGTTGAGTTTTGGTCGCCGTCGAGAGAACATTGAACACATTATAGGCTGATTGAATCGTTCCAATTGATTAGAAGTACTAAGCGTTGTACCTATGTGTGGTGAGATCAGTGCGAAAAAAATGGATTAATCGTCGAGAAGCAGTGTTCTTTTGGTATTCATTCCCACAATTCCGTCAAACCAGTTGATACAAATATCCTAGAGATATGTTAATACACGAAACAGAGCCAACAAGGATAACTATTACAACTAAGCTCAAATTTCATAAAAACTGGAGATTAGAAGAAAAATTAAGGGAATCATTGTTAAAAATTCGTTAATGCGGTGATGCGAACCCGAAACCATAGCGAGTGTTAAATTATTCAAGAATAAATAGATGTGTCCTACATGAAAGGTGTTTCAAGTGTTGATGATTTTTCACAACTAATGTCACTGAATTTGTTAAACAGTTAAAATCATTGAATTACGATTAGTCGAATAATCAATCATTACATGATCAGGTGCTTTATTTTTGATGAAGTTGTTATTTAGTTCACGGATATTTTAGTGAGTAGATTCTTTGTTTATATCAAAATGAAACAGTTTGATCAGGAATCGAAATTGGTAATTAGCTTCCTAATATAATGAGTAGACTCGTTGAGCTTCAAGTATTAAACTATCCGACCAAACTCAAAGCAAACTTGTCTAAAGTTCATGTTCTTTTTCCGGAGAAGCTCCATGAATTTGGAGGTAAATCCGTTCAATATTAATCTATGATATCCTGACAGGGTACAATCTATCACAATTTATAAAACTTCTTTCGTAATACAGAATTGGTCTGAAATTCAAACTAGTTTAATACATTCTATGATGGATAGGGAATCACCACTTTTCGTTGACCATTAAATTGTGAAAAGCAAAACAAAAAACCATGAAGTTATATATAGCATATTTTAATTGAAAACATCTTTTTAATACCGGGATGCTTTCGTAGGGAAAATAACCTAAACTTCTTGAATCGTTGGACGAGTGATACCTAAATATTGTATCGCTAAAATGAAGAGAAACAATGAAAGAATTTTCCTTCTTATTTGTATTACAGAGATTTCGAAAGTTAATTAGCTCTGAAAGAATTGTGTAATTTGAACTTGAAAACCAGATGTGAAGACATGTTTCCATTTGCCTTACTGTGAACAAATGTTATTTAATCCATCTCAAAATATATGAAAACAGACTTTATAGAATTGTGTGAAAACAAATAGAGGCATCATTGTTTCTAAACGAAAACTTAGTTGTTTTAATTAGTAATCGTTGTGTTTTACAAGCTGAAGCTGAAGAAAAATGATGTTAGATATGATATTTAGATACTGGACATTTTCCAAACCCATGTAAAGACATTTTAAAAAAAATGTCTGGTGTCCCTGTGACGGGGAATGAATGATAAGTTATGTACGGGGTGTGTCTAGAGACATAACTCTTTAAATTGAAATAAACAGCATTTATCTAATAACCACTTAGCCTGCGTTTTAATTTCCAAAAGTGCGGACCAAAGGCAATTCTTTGATGGGTTGCGCATCGAGTAATTCCATTACTCTGTTGAGCGTCCTGCAAGTGTACCACGTTATTGCAAGATTCTTCGTTGAAATGAGGAAATTTATCGCGGAACTGTCTACCAAACATTAACACTCTACAGTCCAAGTCCGCCTTTAGACGGGCTCCGGGGATTCTCTTTTCAAATTATTCGGACATTATATTCAATGTTCACCCCCACTAGAACGTCTTTAGAATAGTTTCATCTATCACACATACACATTGTATTTATGCTGGCAGCTTTCTGCTAGGAGTATTTTATGTTGAAAGTCGGAAATTCGAGATAAAAGTGGAGTAGGTTTTTTTAGATAAATAAAAAACTTGGGCGGTAGAGGGTTAAATCCGCTGGAGATACAACGGTAACCGAATGTGGTGTGACGGTATACATGTATATATAGGTTTCCAACGTTTCACCTCTCATTCGGCCAATCCTCAATGCCTTCAAAATTGACCGATTTTGTCTTTCCACCTCACCATTTGCAGCTGGCCAATATGGAGTAGTATGCGTAAGTTTAATGCCGCTATCCACGCAAAAATCCTTATAAATATATAAATCGAAGATGAATCGATTAGATGACTGCATAATAATGCATTTCTCTTATTCGTAACGGTTCCGGATTAAGACCTTTTCCAACAGCTTAACACTCTGTACATTTTTTGCACTTTAGTTCAAAGTCCTTATCTATAGATGGCCACCATAGAGCAGCCCGCAGTCTTTGCTTCATTTTATTACAACCTGGGTGTCCGATGACTCACAGGAACTACAATCTTGCTACACATTTGGGCAAGCCGCGAGAGGGGATCGGCAATATTTACTTCTCCTGATGCATACACTAGTTTGAACTGATATGCTTGTGAATCAAGCACCCACCGTTGTTGCCTAGCGTTTGTTGAAAAGTATGTGGGGAATATTCTTGCCAGTGATTTATGGTCGGTAAATTCTCTACCTAACAAGTACAGCTGGAAACGATTAACTCCCCAATAGAATGTCATAGCTTCTTTATCCAATACAGAATATTTCGCTCAGCCTTAGACAAATTTTTACTAGCTTAGCTTATAACGCGTTGCTTCCCGTTATCTGATTGGATCAACACTGCTCCCAGTCCAGTGCCCCTAGCATCAATAATTAGCGTCGTTTTACAGTTTGGACTGTAGAATCCAAGGTGTTTGGGGTTGGAGAGTGCATTCTTTATTGCTTTGAAAGACTTATTCGTTTCTCTATTCTATTGAAACCTGGATCCTTTCCGTATCATATCGCGCAGAGGCGTGATAATGCTCGATAAGTTCGGGATAAACTTTCCTACATAATTGGCTAAGCCAAGAAAGCTGCGCACTTCCTCTGCTGTCTCCGGACGACGAAAAGACTTTACTGCGCTGATCTTTTCATGCATCGGTAAAATTACTTGAGCCGAAAGTTCGTGGCCTATAAATGAAGTGAAGCATCACGGACTAACAGTTAACACGTTGAGTGCCACGGTTTTATAGCAATTCTATTGAATTTTTTAAACGTAATAGGGCCATCGTTTCTTATTGTAGTGGAAGATTTTTTTGTTCGAAATCCCTTATGAGCTTATGAGCTTATATGAGCTTATATGTTTTTATTAATTACCTTTATTATCATATCAGGCTCTTGTAGTAGATTGTAGATTGGTAGTCTATATATTATTTTCAGGCACCAATTTTGCAACACTTGTTGTTATTAATGTTTCGTTTCACATGCATGATGAGTGAATACATGCAAAAATAATTTTTTTTTCAACGTTCTCTGCGATACAAAGTAGGATACTCTCTTCAATATACCACAAATTGAGGATTTTTTTCTTTCTAAAGAATTTATTTGTTGTGTCCATGATAAATCTGTCCGGGATTCAGGTGCAGGGAAAAATTCTTCCAGGAGAAATAACGCCTCGTCGAATTGACGGTTGAACTACTAATGAAAAATCTTTATTATTCTACAGTAGTTGCTACGTTAAATATATAGCAACGGAACGATGTTGCTATGCGCAGGTTGCCTTGATGCTTCAACACTCCTCCTCAACATCGTATGGTAGAACCCCAATGGCTTCCCGTAACTGCCGCAACAACGGTGGTCATCTTGATTGATTTCCTTTCGAACTTCTTCCTCTTTTGCACCGGTTGCCACACGTATGCACTGCAGCCGAAAATCTTGAAGTGCTGTAAATCGGGTTTGCTGCCGAACCAAATCTCGTACGGCGTCGATCCAATCGCTGCCTACGGCAGCCGGTTCTGGATGTACGCCGCGGTGTTCACAGCTTCCGCCCAATAGTGGCGAGGCAAGCCAGCATCCAACAGCATGCACAGTCCCATCTCGTTTAACGTTCTGTTCCTTCTTTCAGCTACGCCGTTCTGCTGCGGCGCGTATCCAGCGGTGAATTCAGCCTTGATTCTCTCCTCAGCGTAGAACTTGCGCAGGACGTTGCTGGTATACTCGCCGCCCCGGTCTGAACGGATGACCTTTTTTTCCGCCCGAACTGCGTTTCGGTGAACCTGATATACTCACGGATCCTGTCAGCGACTTCGGACTTCTCCTTGAGGAAATAGACGACCGTATAGCGGCTATGGTCATCTACCATCGTCATGTAGTATCTGAACCCACCCGGTGATGTCGTCATGGACCACACACGTCGCTGTGCACGATATCCAACACTGCTCTCGATTTCTTCTCAGCTTCCTGGGGAATTGACGGTCGTGCCATTTTCCCTTCGACGCAACACTCGCACGTCTGCCGAACTCCGCAACTCTGGATTTTCATCCCCGACGCCAAACCACGCCGCTCGATCTCGTCAATCATATCCGGATCTCTGTGTCCGAGTCTTTGGTGCCACACGCGCAGACACTCAGGGTTGTGGCTCTTACCACTGAACAGCAACGATTTTTTAATCACGTTCAGCCGGTACAGGCCACCCGCGCAGGAATGCCTTGCAATTCCGCTTCCGATGCCCCGGCTAACCGCAATGATATCAGACAGCACCTTTCTGCGACGCGCTGGATCCACACATCCGCAGCGCTTGCTCGTCGAACCCGGATCGCCTCCGATGTTTATCCGCTTCGTCCAACAGTTTCATCTTGACGAGCTCTAGCGTAAGCTCATCCTCGTTCCTCGCTTCCAGAGCCGTTGTGAGAGGATTGAATGACTCCAGAAGGCCCCGAAGTATTAGCGCAACTTTGAGGCACTCTTTCATTTCAAATCCGGAACTCTCTAGACGACCATACTGCTTCTCGATATCTGCCAAGTAGGTCTCCATGTTGTCCCCAATTTTGAAATTCTGGTTCGTGATCTGCCGGAGAAGGGTCACCCGCTATTTCCTTCGCCGTCTTCTTGTCACGAATCAGTCCGAATTGGCTTTCGTCCAGCATTAGCTGAATCGTGACCAATGTCTTTTTGTCGCCTTCCGTCCAAGCTGCCGTAACCGATGCCGGGGGAGTACCTGGATCCACATGCTTCCAGAGCTACTCCCTCCGCAACAACGCCTTCACGGAAAACGACCATGCTTGGTAGTTTGAATTGTCCATTTTGACAATCTTCGCCCACTCCATTACTTCGAGAAAAAACAGCAACTCTTCACGCTTCAATTTTCCGACTTCAGGAGCTTCCGGACTGGACCCATAACCTGTCCGAGATTCAGGTGCAGGGAAAGATTCTTCCAGAGGAAATAACGTCTAGTCGAGTTGACGGTTGAACTACTAATGAAAAATCTTTATTATTCTACAGTAGTTGCTACGTTAAATATATAGCAACGGAACGATGTTGCTATGCGCAGGTTGCCTTGATGCTTCAACAAAATCGGTGTCTAAATGTATTCCAAGGTATTTAAAGTGGCTCGCCTTGTCAATTGGAACATCCTCAAACTTTGGATCGGGACGAGCAAAGATTTTTTTCAGAGAGTGGATGAACATGTATTTCAATTACAATGTCCGATATTGATTCTACACCAGCGAGTACCACAGCTCATATTGTAGGTCTCGTCGAGTACAACTAAAATGGATCCCGGAATAAAACGACTGCAACAGAAACTACCAATCAGAAAAAATGTTGTGGGCTAGAAATATTGTGGCGCAGTATTGTATTTCAAAACAAAAATTAATCGCTCGCTAAAGCTCGGTCGGACATTGCTAACGGATCGTATCTTAAGGCGCGTCCATATTATGCCGAATGATGCCGATCGGCCTGTACCAGGCGGCATATTCGGTTCGTTATGTAATGTGGACGCCCCATCGGGTGCACGAAGCCGAAGTCCCATCGGATGAACGAAGCCGTCGCGAACACACGAAGCACAATGTCGTCAACACTAATTTATCTCGTTTTGTTTTGGTTCGACTTTCTCGAACCGGACCCACTTGTTTCGGGTTGAGTTCGGTTTGATTCGAGTCGGTTTTCGGCAAGTCGGCAAGCCCGGGTGGTACATCCACATTTAGTCGGCTTTACCGGGCGGCCAAGGCCGATTCGCGTAATATGGACGCGTCTTTATGTTTCAAACTAACCGGGCAATCAGTGGATCGGCGGTGAACGCGGTGGTTACGCACTCAAATATATGGGTTGGAAAAAACTTCTTTTTTCCTATCTTTACCTTCTAATAATTGAATAAATCGGTTGTTTTTGAAAAAAAATCTTTACATCTGGTATGTTATGGAAAGAGAAAAAATAGTTCTAGGAAAAAGATAATTTGATTTCAATTTCAACGAAAACTATCAGTGATTAGCGATCGCACAAAATCGCGAATCGAGATCGATCATCGGACCTCGGTCACATTTGAAGTCGCCCAAAGAGACGAAACACCTACAAAATTCAGGAAGTTCAATAGGATGTGAGGGTACATTTTAATAGAATAGTGCATCAATTTTAAACGAAATTGTTATAGATACTGGTTGCCATTCCGAAAAAAGAGATGGTACCTACCACCATTCAAAATTAAAACACTGACTACGTAAATTGGTAAATGTTACATCATGCTACATAATCCTAAAAGTTCCATTCTATCCGTTAGACTCAAAAACGCTCTTAAAATTAAGATGAGGTGTTCCCGGCTAAAATTTGATTGCGTACTTTTTTGTTTTATTTGATCACACTTTCTACCTCCTCTCCCCCTACCCTAAATAAACGCAGCGAAAGACAAGGTTATTTTTGGGGAAGTTTCTTTGCGGATTTGATTTAGCGCGTAAGAATGAAGAGGCAGATTTTTCACCCCACAAGCAGAAGAAATCAAGGATCAAGCGCCGCTGCACAACAATAAACATAATTATTATTTTTCCATCCGTGTGCGTTTATCATTCATAATTTATTCTATGGTTTATTTATTTTTGGTCGTAAGCAAACGCAGCGCGTTTCGGGATGTTTGAACCTAAAAAAAATTGGAAATGGGTATGAGTGAAGGAAGGTTTTTCACTTTTGCCTGATGGTTTGGGTAATCGTTATGGCAAACCCGGATGGAAGGATATAATTTCATCTCGACTGATTTTATTTCCCAAA
Organism: Toxorhynchites rutilus septentrionalis; assembly: GCF_029784135.1. NCBI lineage: Eukaryota > Metazoa > Arthropoda > Insecta > Diptera > Culicidae > Toxorhynchites > Toxorhynchites rutilus. The sequence goes on along the minus strand of NC_073745.1, from coordinate 163,098,604 downwards.
CATTACGGGGGCTAATCATATCTGCATGATGATGATACATGATAGTCTGCAACGGACAAGGTTAAGTCCGGGTGAATTTTGTTTTGATGAACAGCGGCTCGACTCAACTCAATATTTGCGCAAATACATGCACAGGGGAGTTACCCAAGTATGTTAACTGTTTATTGTGTTTTATTCATTATTTTGCAATGGCTATCGATTGTCAATCAGATCAGAACAGCGTGATCCTAAAACAGAGAGCATATACCTCACGATTGTTACAAAATATGCTTGTTGTATAGTGTTATAACTTTCCTCGGCAAATTCATTTCCCGGAATTGACAGAAATCAACAAAAGAAGACGGCAAGTGGTCGGTTAAAGTGCGCTACACATATAGCGTCACCGTCACCGTCCCGTCAACTATTCTCTTGGACTTATTTTGCCGACGTCAAAGTTGCCGGTGATGGTGTATGTGAATGCTACCATACGATTTCCATGGGAGAATATTTGACATTTCATTCCTTTACGTTGACTTCACGGTGACGGGACGGTGTATGTGTAGCGCACTTAATTTGTCGTCGAAGCGTCGAAGTACGGCAAGTTTAAGTTTTGAAAAAATGTATGCAACTATTTCCATTAAATTTTCAATAAATATTTCGAATGGATTATATTCATGAATTCACACCCTATATTGATGAAACCCTCCATATTCACGACTATTGAGAACTAAACTTTCGATCGACGCTCTCGCTTTTCGCCATGTCTGCTGCAAATCCGCTGTTAGTTTTTTTAGGTACTCAACATGGTTGCCACCACCAGATCGTGAAATAAGTCTTTTTTATATAATCATTAGTTGGCGTTCAACACGTTCAAGCGTATTATTAGGACTCTAGATCAGACCAAAACATAGTTGAATTTTTCTGTTTTTTTTTTCAGAAATAGCCAGAGACGTTTCTGAAGACACTTTTTCTTGTATATCTCGCCGTTTATAGTTTCAGAAGATAAGTTAAAAGCGCTAACTAACCCAGATGCTTCGACATTTTGTACTTTCGAATATACGTCGCGACTTTAAATTGTGGCTTGGCGACTTGATATACACTATGATCTGAAATTACCGGAAATTTTTTATTCAAACGTATCGTGCATGCGGAAACCAGTTCATTTTTTTTCTTATGCTTGTACGATCTTAAGACGCACATCTGTCAGGTTTTAGTGCCATCCGATCATTAGTGTCTGTCTGTACGTCGCAAACGGCCGGATATGTGGATCAACAATTCTTGGATATTGCATGATGACAACGCGCCATCGCACCGAGCTCGAATTATACTGAATTAGTTGATCAGACATCAAGTAAATACCATTGAGCAAGCGCCGCCTTCACATGATATGGCCCCGAGCGACTTTGTGTTCTCCAAGTTGAAATTGCCAATTCGTGGAAAGAGTTTTCAGTCGATCGAGAATGCGACGCGGGAACCAGAGGCCTACCAGGGATGCACGGATGCAAAATAAATTTGCCTGAAATTCAACTCTATTTTGTTTTATTTAAAAATTCCTTGTACTTTCTGATCATTGGGTGCATGTTCAGGAAGTTGATGAATGTCGGCCTTTATTCAAAGACCACGTATCGGAAAATACGAATTGAGGGGTTTAGAATGAAAGAGGTGTAAGTGATTTGATCGATTTCTCTGCATCGACTCTCTCTTTTGGTCATAGCTTAGCTGCAAATACATTCCCAGCTGTATTTGACAATATGGAAGATAGGTCAGAATCTCACCTATCAGATTCTATAGCAAACTTAAATTGGAACGTTTTTGCAATTGAGTTTTTTTTTTATCCAAAATATATATTTTTATTAAGGCTCATATGGCGTCAACATGACGGGACCGGGAGTTCAATATTTCGACAATGTTTGCCTTAAAACTATGTTAGTAATATGTAACCGATTACTCGCGGTTGGCTCGAGGTTAGTATTACAAGTGTTTTTTAGTAATTGTGATGTTGCTGTCATTTGCAATTGAGTTATTAACTAAAGAAAAAGTTGATGAAGAGAAATCGATCAAGTCACTTACACCCCTTGCATTCTAAGCCCCTCAATTATGGTTTTTCGCATCTGCCAGGCATCGCTTGCTAAGACGAATCATATGGAGTGTTTGTTGACTTGATTTCAGCCCACACTTCAATAATAAAGGGCATGCCGCACAGTTTAGTCATATATCACGATGCAAAACGATTTGGTTTGGCAACTGCGTGTAGATTCTCCGGGGACGGGTTTTTGGGGTGGCATTCCGTTCCTCAGATGCCATCTGCACTTTGTAAACATACAGTCCAGAATGTTTCATTGTTTAAATTTTATTAACACAACGTTGCTGTCCTGGTGCATACAAACAATAACAAAACCATCAAGTGTGCCGTGGAAACACAATAAAATAATTATAGTTTTTGAAAATTACAATTGAGAGCTTATCAAAAAGTGTTTAAAATTTTTGTTCTGACGTAAAACGAGGATGTGGACCCCGGTCTGGAAGGTCAAAAAATCGATTTTGTTTGTTTTTTTTTTATTTTGATGTTTTTCAGTTGATGAGTTTGAGTTTTGGCTTCTTCCAGTAGTTTCTCCATCAACTTGACTCAACAGTCATTCAGACGTTTAGTTGCTATCTCACTTTACGGCTCAACTATCACATTTCATTCTTCCCCGTCAAATGGACTTCAATGTATATTGAAGTGACTCAAGTGATATCTCAGGATCTACTCGACCAATTTGGCTAAAATTTCTTACCAGCAGTTAAAAATGAATTATCTAAAGAGTTACATAGCCGTGTTCTGATATCTAATTTTTTCAATTTTTTATGAGCATCTAAACAGCGATTTTTCATGAAAAATAACTCATTTTTAACAAAAATGGCCGCCATTTTGGAATTTTCAAAAACCTCTATGTGACGCTATAGGTATTGTCCTAAAGTTTCAAAACATTTATTGGAATATGTTCAGCGACACTCCGTTGCCTCAGAACCGATACACCAGCAAGATATCGATTTTCAAACAGCATCTACGCATCTACGCAACAGCATAATAATCATCAATCATGCACCCAAAAAATGGTTAATACATCTTCAAATATACCTTAAACATTAAACAAAATACCCCAACATCTAACTTTATTCCTAACATCCGAAAAAATCATGAAAATTCATTAGTTTTCGACCTTCCAGACAGGGATCCCCCTTAAGCCGAACAGAACCCAAAACTAGAAACGTTCAAAAACTCAGTCATAGTTGAAATTCGACAATATGCGTTGAAGATTTCTTCCATCAAACATAGGCTGACCAAACGTACCGTTTGTTCGACCCTTTTTGATTGTCACGTTTTTCGATCAACTTGTACCTTATTTTGATTAAGGTGATTTCTCAGCGTGATTTCCCTAATTGTTTTCCATATACCTTCACAAACCTTCAGAAAGATGGTGAGCAGAGGCTGTGGATAGCGAAGACTACAATGTGACGTTTAGTTTCGAACCAAACACAAATTGAAAAATCAATCAACGAAGCCAGTGGAAGAAAATGTTGCAAATTTTACTCATTTTTTTTTAAATTACACAGAATAAAATATTTCAAAAATTAAAATTAATTTTTTTCAAACACGTATTTTTTGATTCTCAAAAAAAATCATATGAATAGCCCTAACAATTTCCAACAAGTCATCCATACATCGAAAGATGGGCACTTTTACAGGGGAAAACATTTTCTAACAACAACTTTTTCATGAAAAAAAAAATTAAAAAATTAAAAAATATAACTAACCCTAATTTTGTATTCAACAAAATTGTTGAATCCTATGAAAATAGGAAATTTTGTCGAAAGCGTCAACTTTCTATCTTTTATAGTTTGTGGTATATATAACATTTTTGAATTGAGACTTCTGAAAACATTTTTTTTTACCCGTAACATTTTTGTGTGTAAATTCTCGCGTTTGACATGTTCTTGACATCTTCTAAAAAGAAAAAAAGTTTACAGAACATGTAAACAGCCATAATTTATACATAAGAATGTTACGAGTTAAACATTAATAGTATTTTTTCAAAGAAAACATAAAAAAGTTGTTGTTAAAAAAAACTCTTTCTTTGCAAAAGTGCTCATCTTCCGATGTATGGGTGACTTGTTAGAAATTGTAAAGGCTTTTATTTACTACGACTCTACATCCCGATGAGATTAGATCTAATTCACTATATTTCGCCAATAAACTCGATCCATGGCAGCAGCGGCTGCCCCGATTCTTGCCAAGTCCTGATCCACCTGGTACAACCACCTCGCTCGCTGGGCTCCACTCCTTCTTGTTCCTACCGGATTCGATGCGAACACCATCTTTGCAGGGTTGCTGTCCGGCAATCTTGCAACATGCCCTGCCCATCGCACTCGTCCATCCTTGGCGACTTTCTGGATGCTGGGATCGCCGTAGAGTTGCGCCAGTTCGTGGTTCAATTTTCCTTCTCCATATTCCGTTTTCCTGTACACCACCGTATATTGTTCTGAGCACTCGGCGTTCGAAAACACCAAGCGCTTGTGAGCCCTCTTCAAGCATCGTCCATGCTTCGTGCCCATAGAGAACAACCGGTCGAATTAGAGATTTATACATGGTACACTCCGTACGGGGTCGGATTTTGTTGGACCTCAAGGATTTGCGGAGCCCATAGTAGGCACGACTTCCATTGATTATGCGTCTTCGAATTTCACGGTTGTTATTGTTGTAAGTTGTTATCATCGAACCAAGGTAGACAAATTCCACCTCGAGCTCGTCGCCGTCGATCACAACACTACTACCAAGAAGAACTCTGTTGCGATCAGTTCCTCCTGCTAGCATGTATTTATTCTTAGACGCATTGATCCCAAGCCCAATCAGGCCTGCTTCGTGTTTCAGTCGGGTATACAAAGCGGCAACCGTCGCATGTGTTCTTCCGATTATGTCCACGTCGTCGGCGAAGCAGGTAAACTGACCAGACTTGTTGAAAATCGTGCCCCGCATGTTGAAGCACGCTCTCCGCAAAAAAAAACTTCCAGCGCCACGTTGAAGAGCAGACAGGAGAGTTCATCGCCTTGTCAAAGTCTCCTGTGAGTCTCAAATGATTCCGACAGTTCACCTGATATCCGCACACTGCACCGCACACCGTTCATCGTTGCCTGAATCAGTCTTGTCAGCTTTCGGGGAAAGCCGTGTTCGTCCATGATCCTCCATAGCTGTCGTCGGTCGATTGTTTCATATGTGGCCTTGAAGTCAACGAAGATGTGGTGCGTAGGGACCTGACACTCGCGGCACTTTTGAAGGATCTGCCGCAGTGTAAAAATGTGGTCCGTCGTCGAGCAACCGGGCATAAATCCGACCTGATAACTTCCCACAAATCTACTTACTATTGGCGATAGACAACGGAAGAGGATCTGAGACAGAAATTTATAGGCACCATTCAGGATTGTAATGGCACGATAGTTCCCACAATCCAACTTGTCACCTTTTTTATATCTGAGGCAGATTACCCCATCCTTCCACTCCTCCGGTAGCTGTTCTGTGTCCCACATCCTGACTATCAACCGGTGCATACACTTTACAATTTTTCAGGTCTCCCTTGAAGAGCTCCGCAACGAGGCCATCCTTACCAGCTGCTTTGTGGTTTTTTAGCTGATTAATGGTCTCCTTTACTACACCCATTGTCGGGGGTGGTACGTCGTCGTTGTTCATTGCACCGGTGTAGTCCTCCTCAACGCCGTCTTGGTCTCCTGTCTGCGCGCTTTCAGGTGTTCATCGTAGTGCTGCCTCGTAGGGCTGCCTCCACCTTTCGATCATTCGTTCGTCAAGATCATCTTGATCATTCGTTCGTCAAGATGCCTCCTTTCATGTTCCTGCACATTTCGGCCCGCAGCACAAAACCTTTGTGCGAGGCATTTAGTTTCTTGAAGAACTTCCGCGATTCTCGAGAACGATAAAGCAGCTCCATCTCCTCACACTCTCTCTCTCTCTTCCGGGCGGCGCTTTTTTCCGAAAGAGATGTGTTTGCTGCCTTCGCTTCAGTCTGTATCGTTCCACGTTTTGTTGAGTCGCTCGTTGCAGCATGGCTGCGCTTGCTGCATCCTTCTCGTGCAGGAGCGCTCGGCACTCGTCGTCAAACCGTTCGTTCCGTTGTCCTCGTTGTTCATACCCGATGACGGTCTCTGCTGTGCTGCTAACTGCTGCTTTTAAGATGTTCCAACATTCATCGAGGGGAGCAGCATCCAGTTCGCATCCGCATCCTGTCTGAACTCCTCCTCTTAGCCGACCTGAGCGTTTAAATCACCGATGACGACTTTGATGTCGTGTTTTGGGCAGCGATCGTATTCACGCTCTAGCTGCGCGTAGAATTCTTCTTTAGCGTATTCGGTGTTAGCTAGATGGGGGCTGCGGACGTTGATAATGCTGATATTGAAGAAGTGGCCTCGCATCCTCAATCTGCACGTTCTTTCATTGATCGGCCACCAACCAATCACCCGTTTTTGCATCTCCCCCATCACGATGAAAGCTGTACCCAGCTCGTGTGTGTTGCCACAGCTCTGGTAGATGGTACACCCAAACTAGCATTGGCAGAAAACATGTCATCTTTGGCAGAAAAGATGCCATTTCCTGTGCATGAGAGTCTATCTGGGCCGTGTATTTGGCAAACTATACGAAAAGCTTTCATATGCTTTCATTTAAATTTGTCTCCTGTTTCGCTCCCTCATATTGGCTGTAGCATATCTATCTATATCTATCTATATATATAAAAATGGAGTGATGTCTGTCTGTCTGTCTGATTCTTATAGACTCGGAAACTACTGAACCGATCGACATGAAAATTGGTGTGTAGGGGTTTTTGGGGCCGGGGAAGGTTTTCGTGATATTTTGAGACCCCTCCCCCCTCTCTAAGGGGGGCTGCCATAAAAATGAAACACAAATTTCTGCATTACTCGGAAATTAACCAAGCAAACGAAACTAAAGTTGGCATGTGAAAGTTTTAGGGTGCAATAAATGTTTCTATGATGGTTAGACAGTCCTTCCCCCACTCAAAGGGGGGGCTGCCATACAAATGAAACACAAATTTCTGCATTACTCGAGAATTAATCAAGCAAATGAAACCAAATTTGGCATGTGGAGGTTTTAGGATGCAATAAATGTTTCTATGGTGATAAGATACTCCTTCCCCCTCTCTTAGAGGGGGCTGCCATACAAATGAAACACAATTTTTTGCATTACTCGGAAATTAATCAATCAAACGAAACCAAAGTTGGCATGTGAAAGTTTTAGGGTGCAATAAATGTTTCTATGATGGTTAGACAGTCCTTCCCCCACTCAAAGGGGGGGCTGCCATACAAATGAAACACAAATTTCTGCATTACTCGAGAATTAATCAAGCAAATGAAACCAAATTTGGCATGTGGAGGTTTTAGGATGCAATAAATGTTTCTATGGTGTTAAGATACTCCTTCCCCCTCTCTTAGAGGGGGCTGCCGTACAAATGAAACACAAATTTTTGCATTACCCGAGAATTAATCAAGCAAATTAAACCAAATTAGGCATATGGAAACTTTAGGGTGCAATGAATGTTTCTATGGTGGTTAGATACCCCTCCCCCCTCTCTTAGGGGTGGCTGCCATACAAATAAAACACAAATTTCTGCATTACTCGAGAATTAATCAAGTAAATGGGCGGGACGAAGTTTGCTGGGTTAGCTAGTATATTATACAAATGATGTACATGTTTTGGGGAGTAGAACATTTTGTTATCTATCATTTCATTTATTGTAATAAATCGAGATGCCAGAACATGTGCTAAAAATTAACTTTGGGTGTATACCCACCTTGTAACGGTCGCACCATCGAACCTTTCCAGCACACCTCCTGCAGCGCTACGATGTTGAAATTGCGGGCTCTCAATATTTCCGAAATAATTCGGGTACTCGCAAGGAATTTGAAAGATTTGCAGTTCCATGTTTCGAGTTTCCAATCTCTACACCCAAACTAGCGTTGGCAGAAAACATGTCATCTTTGGCAGAAAAGATGCCATTTCCTGTATGTATGCGAGCAGACATCTCTTTCTGTTTTATTTTCTCTTTTCATTTTGGATTGTGCAAAAAAAAAGTCCATACGACGTCAATGGGGATCGAACCAAGGCCGGTTGGAATGCAAAGTTACTTTACACGACCACGCTATCCATATAGCTGCCAGCGTTATTATACAGGAGCGTGATAATATTACACCTCATCATAAAAAGAAGTTGGATGGTGTTGTCTAGGACGATAAAGAAGAACATGAACGAGAATATATCTTTCTCTGTCTGGGCCATGTATTTGGCAAACTATACGAAAAGCTTTCATATGCTTTCATTTAAATGTGTCTCCTGTTTCGCTCCCTCATATTGGCTCTAGCACATATATTATACAAATGATATACATGTATTGAGGAGTAGAACATTTTATGTTACCTTTCAGCTCATTTAATGTAATAACTCGGGATGTCAGAACATGTGCTAAAAATTAACTTTGGGTGTAGTTTGTGTTCTTGGCGTGGGTCTAGTCCGATTGTTCTGTCTCGAATTTCTTTGTGAATTTTCCTGTGGGTTTCATTTTTATGGATGGCTTGCAGGGCCTGCACCAACCCTCTGTCTCGCCGAAGGACCGACGTGGTGAACAGACGCTCAGATGAGCCCCCTTCCCTGTCAGCATACGATCAAGATCCCACCGGGGTTGGTTACCCGATCTTCACTATGTTTACTCGTACCCCAGCCGGCACTACGGGGAGGTAGGGATAGAAGTTACTGGACAGAAAGCTAAGGACCACGAATGGGGTTTATTTTACGCCTGCAGGTACGCGAAGTACCGATGGTACGCTTAGTCCAGTCATTTACCAATTGTAAAGAATATTCATCTATTAAAAAACACAGTTAAAAATTCAATGAAATTTTTCTTTAAAAATATGTTTGATATTTTTGGAAGAAAACATAAATAATTTCCTAAATTTAAAGAATGAAACTATAAAAAAAATTGTGAAGGTCCTATCTAAAACTCAAAATTTCTAAGTTATAAGTTTTTGTAAAAAAATAAGAAAAAAATGGCCCTGTTCAAAAAGTAGTCTAATTATTTATTTGAATATTTCAAGTATGCAAAGTAGCGATTATGTTGAAATTGAATTGAGATCTAATATGAATATATTCATGAATTGTCAAAGCACCAAATACGACTTTTGTCATACTCATATACGATTTATTACAGACATAGAAAAAAAAAAACAAATGGCGCAAAATATTTTTGTGAAATGTTTATTATAGCCTCACGAACCGCCATTTTAATATATGAGTATAAATAATAATTGTTTGATTGACTTGTGTTGGGAATGGAATATGAATGTTTAAAATGGCACAGATTGATGTTTGATGAAAACTCCGATGTGGGTTCGAACTCCGGTCGTCCGGTCCAGCTATCTCGCGCGGTTATCTGAATATTAATTCAACAGCGGTTAAAACTTTCGAGTGCATCAGCATTTCATTGACATTTCAATATGATGTAATATGTTCTTTATTAGGATCTAATACCATTTACTGTTTCATGATTTTCTTCAGCATGCAACACGATTTACTACAGTACTGAATCGATTTAAATTATACGCTTATACGACACACAAACTGTATCAGCGTAATATACGCATATGATGCGGATTAAATATATTTTGCGACAATGTACATCATAAAATTGATGTTTATTATACCGAATTGTGACTTAATTTGATAATGGTATATAAAATCGAGTTTTTACATTTTATGCGATATCAAATATTCACGATACATACTTTGATTGATATTATATGCGATTATGATTCATTCGGATTTCTTGTAAGACTTGGCACGTGCAAAATTATACGATTCAATGTTTGCTGGGAGGGTACAGATTTTCGTCAAAAAGTACAAATTGGTACAGATTTTTCCCGCGTATGAAATTTTTTACATTTGAACAAAGCAACATTAAGGAACGCCGTTTACGCCGCACTATCGCTTGGTGCTGCGATACGAAGAACGCTAACGAACGAGATGAAAAGATTTGATTGAACATCGTGGCGCCAGCTCGAAAATGATATTACAATGATATTGTGCAGTCTAAATTCAGAAAAAGCATCATCAAACACACGAATGACTTGCAAATGTAAATGTAGTATTTGTAGTGAATAGATGAGTATTAAAATTACAGTGCCAGTTAAAAGTTTTTTTTCTTCTCATGTTCATGGTTTACAATTTCAGATTGTTTCAACTTTCAAACAAGACAGCTTCCGGTTTTTTTTTTTGTTATCAAGGCACATTTGAATTGAGAAGATGCTAATAAAATAGATTTTTCTGTACAACGAATGTTTTCGATGGTACAGATTTTTGAAAAAAAAAAGTACAGATAAGAATGATTTTTAACTGTCCACAACGTTTCACTACAATCTGAAATGCTGCTGCCAATGGCCAGTCGAGTTGGCGTGAAATTCTTGCTATGATAAAATTTCTACAAATTCTGATCTGCTTCGCAAAGTCTTTCCATCATCTGAATATGAACGAATAAAACTCGATGTAGAGAAAAAAGTGGGTAAACCTAAGAATGTTTGATTGTTTTTTTTTGTCTACGTGTCCCGTTTTTACTCCTGAACTATTTGGTCAGTCTAATCAAACATGATCGTCTATCACCACAAGAAATATTCAGGGTCAGCTACCTGTCTAATCGGTCCGTATTGTATTATATAGAAAACAATTTCAGTGCCATCTCTGTCCAATTGATAAGTTATTTGTTGTGGCTTTGAATAAATCAAACACAATTTGGAAACATCAGATTTTAGCGTGATTTATTTGACTATCCAAAAAATTCATAAACATTGTTTTCTTTGCCAGTTAAAAGTTTGTTTTTCTTCTCATGTTCATGGTTTACAATTTCAGCTTGTTTCAACTTTCAAAACAGACAGCTCCTGAATCATCATCGTGTGATGAGGAATCCTGAAAATAGCGATTCCGGATTTTTGCTTTTTTGTTATCAAGGCACATTTGAATTGAGAAGATATCACCCAACAAATAGCGAATTCACATTCCATGTCTTTTCGCAATGATTTCCTTTTTGATCGAGTCATAAAACAACTTTGAGGAGCTCGCTTTAGCAGCCGAATACCTTGTATAATTCTAGGACGGATCTGACGGGAAAGTTTCTTATCAATGTATTATTTGATCCACTTTTCACATTGACAATAACAGTGCGTCTGATTGATTTTAGGAAAACACGCTCTGGATGAATTTGGAATGTTATGTTATCCATCATTAAAAAATCGCTCTTTCAAGAAAAGTGTGAAATTATATTGCAATTTATATACTGTGCGTCACGCATGGTCACTTTTCACGATTTACGAACTCTTCCACATAAAACGCCTTAACAGAACGTAACACAAAAACAAGCATAGTTTAAGAAACATATTTTTATTTATTCTCAATTCAACATCTTAAACTAACACTTGTTTCATTTCTTTTTGGCGAAAACATTTAGTTCACTTTTCATGCCTATATTTCTCTTTCGTTCTCACAGTGGTAGGAAATTATAGAAATTTTAATCTGCAAAATCTCAAATTGTCCTGGTGGAATATTATTCTATCGCAACATTTATTGGAAATATGACGTCCAAATGCAAGTCTGATCCGGACAGCGTCTGGAGGATTACTAACGACAAAACTCTTGGAAGCTTGTATTGTATGTTGATTCAAATACATGGAAGCAACCGCTCGTTTATTGCTGCTAGTCATGTGTCGAACTGAATCTCCCCTTGTTGTTTACTGAGCGCTATACCTTTATGTACAACGAACGGAAGTCGATTGAGAAAGTTGTAGCAACACGCAAGCTGTATAAAACATAAGCAAAAATAAAACCCGGACCTACGTAAACAGACAATTTGTTGTGAATGAGCATGATCAAGACGGCGCCCCATCACGCAGAAGCTTTTTCCCATCGAGACAGACGATTTCCAGCCGACGCATCCGACGACGCGACGAAATACGAAATACAAACGAGTCGAGCCAACGAACCGAGCGACGGAACAGCGAAAGCTTTGCAGTTTTACCTCCCACCCTACCTATAAGCTTTGCTATGGTGCTGGTGCTGCGCTGGTTGCATTGCATGACGCCTTCCCATGTTGTATTGTGTGTTAGTGTCATAGTGCTTTGCTTTGTTGTGTCGCGCGCATTTTGCTGCTGTTTATATCGTCAAGTGAAAAATATATGCAGCGGCAGGAGCATTAACCAACACAACAGATGCATCCCAGGGCGGATATTGGAAACGTGCGAGCGAGAAGACCTCATACGGAGAGAGAAAACTTTCGTATGGCCATACTGGTACATCAATCTTGGTGCATTTTGGGATGGGGTAAAAAAGGCGTTCCCTTGTTGCACTAACAATGCTTTGTTGGTTTGTATATGGAAAGCTTTTTATCCTTTGCTTCCAATGCTATTGCCGGCTAACCGATGCAAGTACACTTCTCTCCACAAGCACCGTATACATAAGACGGGATTCTCTTTCCGTCTCAGGTTGCAAGATGCGAGCGAATGTATTTTGTTTTTCCTTTTGTTGATTATTATTTACTGTATTTATTTTCAGTTTTTAATAGTTTCTGTTTATCTTTTGCAATTTCTCTAGAACGAGCTTTTCTCCATCTTTGCACCAATTAGAGAATGCGACGACGCCCGTTCCGTACAACGAGGTCCCGGATTCGTTTCGACTTGCCTCACGAATCCGAATCGCTCGATTTTCTTCTCCGCCTTTGGGAGTGTTTTAAGTGTACAAATGTAAATATTATTATTTAAGCAAAGGCGTATATAATAAATAAACAAATTGTATATAGTCTCTCCGCTGCATTGAAAATACCAACAGCATATTACAAGCACCAGGACTATGGGCGTAATACACAACAAATAAGCTAAACAGCAGTACCGATCGAAAACTTGCAACGTGAAGATCATTGAAACTGTTGCACTTGCATCGGCAACGATTCGTCAGAAATTTTCAAAGCATAGAAATTATGGCATCATCGGTGGAGAACAATTCAAATATTCTGCATAGTGACATCGAACATAATCAGCATCATTGCCGTGAAGTTGACATAAACAACAACTGTGAGTGTGTGACAAACAATAACCAAGACGACAACAAAGGCGACGAACTCACGCACCAGAGCGACCGTATCGTGGAACAAATCAATCAGTTATCGCTCATTTTCCATTCAACAATTGGTCGAAGTCGGAGGAAGGGTAGAGCCCTGATGCGTGTCACTGCCATCAAACGGACGGTCACCATTGAACAGTTGATAAATCGGATCAATGCAATCAGCCAGCATCAGCATCACAGGGGGGCTGCCAAGTCGTCGACACGAGTGCAGCTGGTAGGAAGGACAAAAGTTATACGATGAACATAGTATAAAATACCATTAATTGGAGATTTTAAAAAACAATGAAATGCAAAATTCAGTCACTAACACAACAGAACAAATATCTGGTAACTAATCAGCTTACACTCTGTTGGTTCATCGTTAATTAATCATTAATGGAAGTTATTGGGTTCCCAACGAAAACAATGGATATAGATTGATCAATTACAATCCCAATTCTGTTGTGTATGTCATTATATGTTAAGATTTCCAAAAATTCAATTAAATGTATATATGTAAGATATATTTTCAAAAATAAAATCGTTATTATAAAAGAACAATTTTACGAGTTATTATTTTTTTGAAGATCATTTCTCATGGTTGTCACTATGTTCAGCATGTTCTATTCTGAAGGCACAACTTTCAATGATTCAATGAAACCCAATCCAAGATTAATAAGTTATGGAAAATAAACAAAATCCCCATATTCGAATAGAGGAGACTAAAATGCTTTCATTGCTGTTTAAGTGAATAATTAGATTGTGGTGGTCTTTCTATAAAATGAAAATGAAAGGCCAAATGTGTTGGTAAGCGCAAAGACCGAGGAAGGAGTGATCTGACTTGAGCCGCTTTTATTTCATTTTGTTGTTTTCTTCTCTTCCCTTAGATCAATATAGAGGAGATAAAAATCGGAAAATTTTCGAAAAACTGGAAGTAAGATCGGAAAATTCGAAAAATTGACCCATATATTCTACAATTACATCATGATAAGCGTTGTTACTCCATTCGATGCTTGCACTAATGAAATTTATCTTTGTTCGAAAGTGGAAATGGATTTGCAGGCGAAATAACGCACTCCTATATCTTCTATCTATAGGGGTAGTGGGGGCAAATTGGTCATGGGGGGGCAAAGTTCGGTAGTATAACTATTGACTATAGATGCCGTATCAATAGTCACCTTATGTTTGAATAATTTAACGACTTTTGAGTCACCCTGTACTTCAGTAGAGCTGTCGCATGTCAAAATATAAATATAAACAGAAATTGCTCTCTCGATAGCCATTCGGTCGTAGTTCTATGTGCATGGTATCTATGGAATTTCTCGTGAAATTCAGTTTATTCAATCTGATATGTTGGACAAATCATCAATTTGGACGACTGTTCACATATTCTAGAAGAGGTGAACATATACTTTGTTTAATCTTAGCGATTAATTAGCATAGAAATTACTTTGATGTTTGGGGGCAAAGTGGTCATAGGTGAATAACGACTTACAATGTTCTATGTACTAAAGCTGATATACCGCATCACATTCTGCTCTTGAGAAGGATTCTTTTTGTGGTTTTAACCCTGGATAAATATGCCACTACAACTAAACCAACTCTCATTATGCGGAATGTGTTTCTTACTACGTTTTTGTATGCATGAGAAAATTTAAATTGAGACTCTAGGTGAATAGGCCAAGCTTATTTCATACATGTACCCACTATATCAAACATGATTCGAACGCATAAATCTATCCCAATTAGCTTGATATGTGCGAGTGACCACTTTGCCCCCACGAGGTGACCACCAAGCAAAAATAATGTTCAATTTTTCACCTTTTTTTCTAATGATGAAAAGTGTACTATTTTGAATTTTTATAGTAAAAGCAGGTATCTTGAACAACAATGAGTTGAACTATACCATTCTTCGAGAAACGGGACTTAAAGCGGTATGTGAACGCTGGAAATGAGTATACTCCTTAGGGGGACGGCTATGTCCCCACTTCCCCTACAGCCATTCCATTCCAAACCGATATAGTGGTACTCAGATTTCCATGAAAAGTGGTAGTTTTGTTCTTTATTGCAAAATATTAGACTATATAATAAAAATATTTTATTTTTTCGTTAGGGTGACCATTTCCATTTTAGGGTGGTCCGGAAAATCTTTTTTTCAACTTTTCCCCAAAAATGACTTTTTTCAAAAATTCATAACTTTTGAATCATTGAACCGATTTAGATGATCGATATATCAAATTAAAGCCAATGAGCTTGTATACTATTGAACTTGCGAAAACAATGGATTTTGTGTTAGTAATTATCGGTTGTAGTTGTTTTCATTGTTTTTATATTTTTTCTTGAAAACTGAGGATTTTTTACATAACTTATCTCGATATCAGAGATGCTATTTTTTCGTTTTTGAGATATGATTTCCAAAGTTAACCGGTGGTCCAAAAAATCATTTTTCCCCTTTTATCCAAAAATGATTTAACATTTGAACTACTGAACCGATTTAGATGATCGAGATATTAAATTGAAGCCAATAAGCTAACCTTCTTCGAAAAAATATCACACGTGTGGGAAGACTGGATTCTAGTCGCATAGGTCTAGTCTAGTCACATAGGAATATTGAACGAAGACTTAAAACATGTTAAATTTGAAAAAAACATATCTCAAGAACGAAAAAATAGCTTCGCTGATATTGGAATATGTTATGTAAAAAATCTTCAGCTTTCCAGAAAAAATGTTAAAAAATATAGCGCCCTCTATCTTCAAACGAGAAAACTATGAAAAACTGACTCAATCAATAATTACAAAACCCGCAATCAAAAATTTTCCCAAAAGTAATATTTTTTTTCAAAGAAAACTAACTCATAAGCTACAGTTTGATATGCCGATCATCTGAATCGGTCGAGAAGTTCAGAAGTTTTGATTTTTTTGTAATGGAAAAAAGATGAAAAAATTGTTTTTTCGAACCAACGGTTAACTTTGGAAAATCATATCTAAAAGCGAAAAAATAGCATCTCTGATATCGATATCGATGTTATGTAAAAAATGCTCAGTTTTCAAGAAAAAATAAAAAAATGTATAGCGTCTTCTAGTCCAAAGCCATGAAAACAACAAAAAACGACTACAATCAATAATTACGAAAACAAAATTCAACCGTGTTCGCGCCAATAATTCATCGAGAAAACGGTTTTTCGAGCATTTCGGACCAGTGAGTTCAAATTTGCTGAAATGTCAGAATATTTCCCAAGAACTAAATTTTGCCGTTAACAGTGCACACAAAGAGTATAATAGTCAAATCATGTACGAAATTCTTTATTTACGTAAAGTCTAAGCTCAAAAGCAATAACTTCCTATCATAGATGTATCTCGATGAAAATGTGGGGAATTCTTCGAACGAAATGTGTAATCTCTTTGCAACAAGAAATGGTTGTGTCCCATTCACCCGAATACCATTCACCCGAAACACGTTCACCCGAAACACATTTACCCAAATGTAACATACACCCGAATGTAACAAATACCCGAATGCGACAAACACCCGAATGGACATTTGCCCGAAAGCGACAAACACCCGAATGTGACAAATAACCGAATGCGACAATGCAATGCAACATTTACCCGAATGGAATGTTTATCCGAATGAGAAAGAAATATTCCGACAAATCAGATTATGAGTTTCGTCGAATCTCCTTTTGATAAATAAGATTAAATCAAAACAACATGAAAAAGCAAACGAAATACGAAATGAAATGAGTAATTGTAATTAGGAAATTTGAAAATGATTTTGAAGACATCACGGTGTCATTTTTAAAATTGGTGTAGGCACAATTGACATGTCGTCTTCTTTCTTTTCCGTATTGCTCTTCAAGGCCCTGAGATCAAATTAACATGGGTTATGGAATATTATGAAAATTAAGCAGGTAGTTTTAATATAAAAAATATAAAGCATAAATGCCATGACAATGTGAAAAGAATTGATAAAAAAATTGTACTGACGTGTTTACTACCGCAGCGAGGAATTTATTATTTCGTGATAAAACACGTTCTGATGTCAACGTAATGGGGTCGAAGTCCCCATTTACCAAGTGTAAGGAACCGAGGCGGCACCTTACACTTGGTAAACGAGACGATCCTTTAGTTAGGTCCGACCGAGCGTTAGCGAGCGTCGGATGGTATACGTTTACCTGGCGCATTACGGTCGGTGGCCAACTCAAATTGCATCACTATGTCGGCTTGAGGCCACCTCGGTTCCTCATCCTCGTTAGATGGGGACTTCGCCCCCACTACAGTGAGTTAATTTTATTGAGAAAAAATAAATTCACAATCAAAATTGCACTTCAGTGCCACAATACGTATGTATTAAAATTGTTAGCTTGCTTTTAAGTAAACGGGCTGCATCATCCATATGAATAAATAATTTCATAATACGTTATAGAACTGCATTCTTCCACTTTTCTTATTCTGAAATGGATTTTATCTAACGCCGCTATTTCTCAACTTCCACTACCTACAAAAAATACGAACTTTTTGTATGGAAATGAACGTACAAATATGATTTTTATATAACACTCATCAGAAATAAATATACAAAATGTGCATATTATTCGAATATAACCTTCTTTCGGGTAAGTCTCGCATTCAGGTAGATGTTACATTCGGGTAAATGTGACATTCGGGTAACTGTTCATTCGGGTAATTGTCGCATTCGGGCAAATGTTGCATTCGGGTAAATGTTGCATTAAGGGTAAGTGTCAATTGGGTAGATGTTACATCTGGTATTTGTTACATTCGGGTGAGTGGAATCCGGGTGAATGTCTTTCCGGTAACTATCATTCGGGTGAGTGAGGGTAAATTTGACACAATCCAAGAAATATTCCATGCATTGAGGAAATTAGACGGAACGAAAGGACTAGGACCTGACGGAATAGTTCATGTATTCTTGAAGTACCTGGCTGAAGAACTCACCCTTCCCTTACATTGCGTTTTCAATATGACACTTCAAACTGGAATATTCCCAGAAAAATGAAAACAATCTTTTCTGGTACTTATCTTTAAATCAGGTGCTAAATCTGACATACGCAATTATCGGGGGGTTGCCATTATCTCTTGCATTTCTAAAATATTCGAAGCAATAGTGAACGAAAAAGTCTTCCAACATGTAAAGAATAGTATAACGTGTATGCAACATTAAAGGCCGCTAAACTGCATCTAATCTGTTGGCATCTGTTACTTTCATATTAAAAGCGATAGAAAATGGCAAACACGCAGAAGCCCTTTACACTGACTTCAGCAAAGCATTTGACCGCATCGACATTCCATTACTACTCTTCAAATTGCAGAATATTGGAATGGAACAAGGATTCCTAAACTGGCTCAATTCTTATGTAACAAATCGTGAATAATTGAAAGTAAAAGTCACAAAATCATTCTGAAATACTGTGACATCGTTTGGAACCCGTTACGGTCGAACACGAAGAACGCATTGAGTAAGTCCAGAAACGGTTTCTCTTATTGGCACTCTGTAAGCTGAACAGGAACGAAATTTCACTTCCTTCATATGACGAACGCTGCATGCTCATAAACATCCAAGCACTAAAACAAAGCCGTATATTTGCAATGCTTTCTTTTGTTAATGACCTGATTTCGCAACGAGTACAATCAGCTGAATTACTAGAAAAACTAAATTTCTATGTACCTGGATGTCAACTAAGAACACGCAGTTTGTTTCAATCCAAAACATCCAGAACAAATTATGCAAACAACGCCCCTATCAATCACATGATGCGTATATACAATCAGCACTGTGAAATAATTGATACAACAATGAATAAAAACAGCTAAAAAGAAACATTACCGTAGGAATAATATTTAACCTAAGAAACCATTGTAACAATAACATATAATACATGGGCTGAAAAGTTCCGAGATATTTGAACAGATGGCGCCACTAAAAAATGAACAACATTCATTTCAAGAGGTTCATCTGTCACTGTTTTAACTGTTATTAACTGTTTTTTTAACTACTGCCTGTCTACATTTATGTCTGTCTTAATATGTTGAAACATTTATATCAGTATAGAGCTTATTTTTGTCTTCAAATGCAATCGCAGCTTTGTCCTAAACAAATCTGTACTAGTTATCGTTCTGATAAACGAAGGCAAAGTTTTGAATTGGAACGGTCCATGATAAAGAAAACGCTGTTGACCAATGCTAGATGTTGCTCGAGTTCGTAATAAGTGCTGTGCTTGTCGTGTGATGTAATGATGTTTCGCGGTGGGGATTGTCATGTTGTGATGTATGTTGTTATTGTGTAGTCTACTATGAACATTAGAATTCCAATGAAAATGGTCATCTTTAGTTTCAAAAAGTTACTCCATAAAAAATGTTCACCTCGAAAAAACACCCTATGTCAAATATCACCTCAATCGGACGTAAGGGAGAATGGCGCAAAGCGGTCAAAGTTTGAGTTTTTTGAAAATCGAAAAATCACCCTCCCCCCTTGGGGAAAAATCGGGGTTTTCGAATTTGCCAAATGTTTTAAAATTGGATGGAACGTCGAGATCTAGTGTCATCTCGAAAAATTTATTTTTATCAAAAATCGACACTCTGGGACTTAGTTTTTTTCAAAATACAAGACGAAACGTACGGTTTTGGGTACTAATAAAAATAGTTTTCTCAATTTTTCATTTGGAACTTGTTACGAAATATTGATTTGCACGATAAAATACCCTATGCAAAATATTAGCTCATTCGAACTTTATTTTTTAGTGTCACAGACATAACAATTTGAGTTTTTTTTGAAAAACGAAAAATCACCGAAAATCGGGGTTTTCAAAAAAATGGTTGATGCCAAATGTCTTAAAATTTTATTACTCGTCGAGATTTACGAAAAAAAATTGTAAAAAAAATTTTTTTTTGGCACTTGATCGTTTTTCCGTCTGAAAAGTCGACTTTTGACATTTTTTTTTTTGCTGAGATAACTGTAAATTTCGACGTGTCATGCAATTTTAAGACATTTGGCATCAAAATTTTTTTTTGAAAACCCCGATTTCCGGTGACTTTTTGGTTTTCAAAAAACTCAAATTTTTACGTCTGCATCACAAATAAATGAAGTTCGAATGAGCAAATGGGGTATATTATCGTGCAATTCAACAACTTCGCAACATGTTCCGAATGAAAAAAGTGAGATAACTATTTCTATTGGCACCCAAAACCATACTTTTCGTTTTGCATTTCGAAAAAAAAATCCCAGAGTATCAATTCTTGATAAAAGTATTTTTTTCGAGATGACACTAGATCTCGACGTTTTATGCAATTTTAAAGCATTTGGTAAATTCGAAAAACCCGATTTTTCCCCAAGGGGGGAGGGTGATTTTTCGATTTTCAAAAAACTCAAACTTTGACCGCTTTGCGCCACTCTCCCTTAAGTCCGATCGAGCTGATATTTGGCATAGGGTGTTTTTTCGAGGTGGTGAACATTTTGTATAGGGTAACTTTTTGAAATTTTAGATTCGATTTTTTTCCCATACATTCATTGGCACCCTAATGTACATGTTTCATGGACTGAAGTTCCCGCAATCCAATGAGAGGCAAGATATTGTAAGTCTCATTTTGATACAAATCTAAAGTTGGGTAACCTATAAATTATTTTGAGACACCTATTCTGCAGTGTCTGTTTTGCATACATAACCAGTAGCCCGTACTGAATGGATCGTTGAGAATGGATGCATGCAAAATAGAAGTTGGGTAGAGCTTTGTGAGGCAGAAAAAGTCACATTCTTTTCAAGATACCACAAAGGGATGCGAGTTTCTTCTGAACGTAATTAAATGTAAACTCCAAGACAATGTTGAGTCTAGAATTACACCCAAGTATTTCAAGCTATGTACTTTTTCTATAGGTACAATTAAAATCTGGGGATCAGGACCTATAATTTTTTTCTTCCTAGGTGAATGGAAGGCTGAAAATAATCCCCAAGGAGAGCCTGATCATCCTCAATATGTGACACAATCTTCCCGAGTCTGGACTAGGGTAAAATAGTGCTGTATCATCAGCAAACCTTTGCAGTCGGTTTTAAAGGTAAATTTCTAATATCGTTCACATATAACAAAAATAACAGAGGTCCGATACTGCTGCCTTGAGGTACCCCAATATATATGGTGCACAATGTGCTTCTGACATTATTTACTGCTACATGTTGCTGCCTACCAGTTAAATAACTGCACACTATTTCATTGGCTACTCCACGAGTTCCATACCTGTTCAGCATATTTAGTAATATATTAAGATCGATAGTGTCAAAGGCGCCGTTTTGTGACAATGGATGAAACGTGGATCCAATACCACACTCCTGATCAGAGTTGCCAACTATAATTTTCAAACAGTGAAGTTCCATTAATCACTCAATTAATGGATAGACATCCATTTTTAATATTTTTATTTCTTCCAAAATATATACTTTTTTATTAAGGCTCATATGGTGTCAACCTAACAGGGCCTTGAGTTCAATATTTCGACAATGTTTGCCTTATAACTATGTTAGTAATATGTAACCGATTGCTCGCGATTGGCTCGAGGTTAGTATTACAAGTGTTCTCATATTCGGGATGTTGCAGTCTTCAATGCACTGTACGTGTGCCCGACACGGGATACTTCCTATTGGGATGCAGCTGACCATTAACCCATTTTAGGCCAAGCGTTCGAAGAATCGAACAGCAACTTTGATCATTTTTCTTGGCTTTGGAAAGCTACCATATGGTAAGGTTTTGGCATCAAATGATAGCTCAGTTTATTAGCTATCACTTGCATCAATTTCATTCAATTTTGTATAGCTTCCTTAAACAACAATTTCGGTTTAAAGCAACTATGTGCGGAAAGTGAAGATTATGTACATAACCCAACAAAAATAAAACATAATAAAATGTAAAAAATATGTAAACTTTTGTACAGTATTACTTTAATAAAAGAAAACACATTGTGATGTAGGAAAAAAACCTTTGGATTGAACCTCCTACAGGAAAAAAAATGTAGGTTTTGGCCAATGTTTTTGTTTAGCGATTTCTTGTCATTTTCCGGAAAACGGAAGGACGGAAAAAAATGATTCATGAAGATTTGGGTTTCTGTAACGCCAGTAATCAAAATTACACCAATGGGGAACACCATTGGTTAAAAAAATAATTTTTACAGCTTGGTCGTTAATGGGTTAATCAGCAACGCCCCCCTAGTCTGTACCCCGTATCTAGCGTAGTGCGTCTTTCTCGACTCGAGGAATCTAGGATAGAATGATCACTGACCGGCAGAATCATCAGCTCGTGTAGAGTTGCCATGAGCGGTACAATCCTCAGCTCTTGGTGAATGATCAGTGGGCTGCACAAATAGTATGAGCCTGATCACGAACATCACTGTCACAAACGCTTTCACGTCACTTACACTTCACTTAATTTTTTTCTGTCTATCATCATTGTCACGGACAGTTGCGTGTAAAAATAAATCCCGTGAAGTGAAAGAGTTCATTCCCGTTTATAAGAGGCATGTTAGTTGCATAATTTCGGACGTTTGAACGTTATGTAGGTAAAGTAAATAAGTGTATGACATAATATTCCATTTAATTGAACGTATTTTTTAGAATATAATAAATAAGTTTGCGATTATACCTCGATGATTTCAATGCCAACTATTCGGACTCATTCCATGAACCATTTGCTTAGTGCGTTAGTTTGCTGAATCAAACGCTGGTTTAAAGACGAGGAGGAATATTAGGTTGCTCTTGAATAATGTAGTTGTTGAACATATGGGAATGTAATTTTATTTCCTCTTTCTATAAATTACTCTAGAGATAAAGCATGACTATCATTTTTTAATAATCGATATCTCGCATACTCTTGTACTCAGCTCTGTCTTACTCGTTTGAATAGTGAGAAGTATTTAGTATAGGTCAATGTTAAAATCATTTTTTAAGAACCCTTTCTACAATTTTGATGAATAATAATATCTTCTATATATCTGAGAATAAACCCATCCATTTATCCATCTCATGATCAGTATAATCTGAGGTACTTCCATATGGGATTCTGAAGTTTAATCCTCTTATCCTTCCCATTCTCGTGTAATTTGATATACGGGACATGAGGTTTGGTATAATTATTTAAACAGAAACTGGTCAGTAGCGTCGGTCAGAAGCATAATTTTAATATGAAACATCTGATGAGTTTCAAGGAATTTGCCAAAAGCAGAAAATGATTCAGATTTTCTTTTCTTTTTTTTTATTAATCCGTTTATTTTTATAGGCTCAGTTACATAAGTTTAATGGAGCCAAACTCTTAACTATATTTCAACTAGCATATATCAACATGTTGTTTCCTTAATTCTATGGTTAATGAAGCCCTCTCATTACCCGGAATTGAGCAATGTGAAGGGACCCAGACAAAGGTAATGACATAACAGCGTCTGGATAAAGCACTCAAAATTTCTCGTATTCTCTCAAGGAAGTACGGCGAGTGCTTTTCCGGCCTCACTGAACGGATAGCTTCGACAGAGCTCAGACTATCCGTTACAATATAATAGTGTTCAACAGGTCGTGAGGCGACGCTGTCCAGCGTCCAGTGTATTGCTGCCAATTCAGCAATATACACTGAGCAAGGATACTGAAGACTGTGTGAGGTGCTAAAAAATTCGTTGAACACTCCAAATCCTGTGGACTCATTCATAGAAGACCCATCAGTAAAGTACATATTATCACAATTGACACGCCCATACTTTGCTTCGAAAATCGTAGGAACGATCCCCGATCGATGATAATCCGGAATTCCATGGATATCCTGCTTCATGGACAGATCAAAATGCACAGAGGAATTGATGTAGTCAGGAAAACAAACACGGATGGGAATATAGGAAGAAGGATCAACCTGCATGGAGACGAATTCATGATATGAGCTCATGAATCCTGAATGAAAATTTAGCTCGATCAGCTGCTCAAAATTTCCGATCACCAATGGGTTCATAACCTTACACCGGATGAGGAACCGAAGAGATAATAAATTGAAGCGATCTTTTAGTGGGAGTACGCCTGCCAAAACCTCGAGGCTCATGGTATGCGTTGAGGGCATACATCCCAACGCAATACGGAGACAAAGATACTGAATTCGCTCGAGTTTAATGAGGTGTGTTTTGGCAGCTGATTGAAAACAGAAACTGCCATACTCCATCACTGAGAGAATAGTTGTTCGATACAACATTATAAGATCTTCGGGATGGGCTCTCCACCAGGTGCCGGTAATTGTACGGAGAAAGTTTATTCTTTGTTGACATTTTTTACTCAGATACCTAATATGGGCCCCCCAAGTACATTTGGAGTCGAACCAGACCCCAAGATACTTGAATGACATAGCATGAGTGATCGGTTTACCCAAAAGTTGAAGCTTTGGTTTTGCTGGTCTATGCTTCCTAGAAAAAACCACCATCTCTGTTTTCTCCGTGGAGAATTCGATCCCTAGCCCAATGGCCCAGGTTGAAAAATTGTTCAAAGTATCTTGTAAGGGTCCTTGCAGATCGGATTCGTTTGATCCTACGACAGACACCACTCCATCATCTGCAAGTTGTCTTAGGTTGCAATTTTGTGTAAGGCAATTATCGATGTCGCTTACATAGAAGTTGTACAAAAGGGGGCTTAAACATGAGCCCTGGGGGAGTCCCATGTAGGAGACCCGACTTACAGTCGAATCCCCGTGAGAAAAATTCAAATGTTTCTCACAAAGCAAGTTATATAACATATTATTCAATAGAGGCGGCAGACCCCGAGAGTGTAATTTGTCTGACAACACCTTTATTGAAACTGAATCAAAGGCCCCCTTTATGTCCAAGAATACTGAAGCCATTTGTTTTTTTCCGGCGTAAGCCATTTGAACTTCTGAAGAAAGCAACGCAAGACAATCATTCGTCCCCTTGCCCCTGCGGAACCCATATTGTGTATCTGAGAGTAGGCCATTCGTTTCAACCCATCGATCAAGGCGAAACAAGATCATTTTCTCCAACAATTTCCGTATACAAGACAACATTGCTATTGGGCGGTACGAAAGTCGGACGCGGGTTTTCCGGGTTTTTGAATAGCTATAACTCGTACTTGTCTCCAATCATCTGGAACAATATTATGTTCCAGAAACCGATTGAATAAATTCAACAAGCGATGTTTCGCCACATCAGGGAGGTTTTTCAACAAGTTGAACTTAATTCGATCCGATCCCGGAGCAGAATTGTTACATGAAAGGAGAGCAAGAGAGAATTCTACCATCGAAAACTCAGAATCAAGATCGCACCTATCTTGTGGTATATCTCGAACAATTTTTTGCACGGGAGCGGAATCGGGACAAACCTTTCGTGCAAAATTAAAAATCCATCGATGTGAATATTCTTCGCTTTCATTCGTTGAAGAGCGATTTCTCATGTTTCGAGCCACTTTCCATAATTTTTTCATTGACGTTTCTCGTGACAAACCTCCCACGAAATTTCGCCAATAAGCACGTTTTTTCCCTTTGATCAAATTTTTGAACTGATTCTCAAGGGCTAAATACGTTTGAAAGTTTTCAAGAGTTCCACGTTTCCGCTTTAAATGCATTCGATTTTTCTATATAAAGCTTGGAACATTGGCTATCCCACCATAGATTGGAAGGCTTTCGGGAAATGGTGGAACCTGGAAAGGGTTTCGTTTGAGCGCGAACTGCGCTGTCATAGATCAAACGAGAAAGGAAGTTATACTCCTCCAATGGAGGTAAACCATCTATGGAATTGATGGCTAGAGCAATCGCGTCCGCATACTTTTTCCAGTCAATGTGTCTTGTGAGGTCATATGCCATGTTTATAGATTCAGAAGAATTCGACCCAATGGTGATGGAAATTTTGATTGGCAAGTGATCACTACCGTTGGGGTCCTGGATTACATTCCACTTGCAATCTAACGATAGTGAATTCGAGCAAAGCGAGAGGTCAAGAGCACTTGGGTTAGCAGGAGGTTTAGGTACACGTGTTGTTTCCCCAGTGTTCAAAACGGTCATATTGAAGCTATTACAAAGGTCATATATCATCGATGAACGATTGTCGTCGTACTGTTCCCCCCAGGCAGTTCCGTGAGAGTTGAAGTCTCCCAAGATCAATCGTGGCTCAGGAAGGAGTGAGCACATGTCAACAAGTTGCTTGCGGCTAACCGCAGCTCTCGGAGGCCAATACAAGTTGACAATACAAAGGTCTTTGCCTCTGATGTTTGCATGACAAGCAACAGCTTCGATCCCTCCAATAGGTGGAAGGTCAATTCGAAAAAATGAGTGGCACTTATTGATTCCCAATAGCACCCCTTCGTATCTGTCATCACGGTCCAAGCGTATAATATTGAAATCATGGAAAGAGAGATCATCTTGCGAAGAAAGCCAAGTTTCGGACAGAGCAAAATCATCACATTTGAACTTATGAATTAAAAATTTGAATGTATCCAATTTAGGGATAAGACTACGACAATTCCACTGTAAAACAGTGATATCTCCGACCTCTCTATTTAAATTAGCCATCAAGAGAGATAATCATTGCAAGGAGGGGCCATGTTTGATGAAATCGTTCGTTCGATAACTCGCAAGTAGATCGGACAGGTTTTCGAAACGATCCAACAAAGGTGTTTTTTTCCACATCGAATCAGACTGTGTTTTTTTTTCATCGGTTGCGCTTGCGAGTAGAGCGAAGCTCAAAGTGGTGCGCGACCGAGACGCAGAGGATACAATTCAGACAGATTCATCACACACGCCACACAGCAGCGGCAAGTATAAGTTTATTTTTCTTTTGTCCTCCTATCATTCCTTCTACCATCTGTGCTCGATTTACACCATTGTTCATCTGTGTGTTTACTAAATCGGCAAACGTTGGCATTAGGGGTGTCTATTTTTTCTTGGTTACATTACCGTTGAAATTTTATTGGAACTTTTTTTCATTTTAGAATTTTATATAAATAAAATAAATTAATATAAATATTATCCGCAGCATAACCTTATATTATTTTTTTTTACTTATTCATTTTGATAATTATTATATTCTGTTCATATCGAACAGTTGGCCGATTTTTCTAATATGGCTGAGGGCGGAAAGGACCCCTCGTTGACGCAATTGAATATTTCTGATACCGAACCTCCTCCTGAAGAGCAGGAGGATGAAGCAGAAATTGAGGTAGAAAATTCTGTTTACGAAGTTGATAGTTCCGAAGATGAGGAAATCGACGAGAAACAGGATTTTCGTCCTAAAGAATACCCTGAAGGCTCCAAAGGCCCATTCATTGTGTACTTTAGACGAAAATCCAAACCTCTCAATGTCATTCGCATCTCGAAGGAACTAACTCAACATTTTTCTGACGTTACCGAAATTACACGGATGGGGCCAGACAAACTACGAGTTGTCGTCTCAAGCAGGACCCAAGCGAACAAAATAACGCGCTGCGACCTCTTTGCGATTGAGTATCGTGTATACGTACCATGTTGCAACGTCGAAATAGACGGCGTAATAACCGAAAAGGGTTTGACCCGAAAAGAGATAATCGATGGTGTCGGTCGCTTCAAGAACTCCACACTAAAAACTGTGAAGATTCTTGCATGCGATCGACTGAAATCTGTGTCACATAAAAATGACAAAAGAATTCTCAATCGAACAAACTCTTTTCGTGTGACTTTTGAGGGTTCCGCCCTTCCAAATTACGTTGCAATAGGGGCACTTCGTTTACCTGTTCGATTGTTTGTACCCCGGGTAATGAAATGCAACAAATGTATGCAACTCGGTCACACGGCCGCCTATTGTTGCAATAAAAAACGTTGCGCAGATTGTGGAGAGAGCCATGATGAGAATCCTTGCGCGAAAGAGCACAAGTGTCTTCATTGCGGCGGGACTCTTCATGATCTTATTCAATGCCCGGTGTATAAACAACGAGGGGAAAAACTCAAGCGTTCCTTAAAGGAACGTTCCAAGCGGACTTTTGCAGAAATGCTTAAGAGTTCCGTGCCAACAACACAGGACAATCCCTACTCCATTCTGCAGAGCGACGAGCCTGTTGCTGACGCTCCCAATGCCGGATGTTCCGGTACATCGCAGGGTGCCATCAGGAAAAGAAAAATTACTTCTTTTCCTTCACTCCCCAGAAAGAATACCGAAACTTCCCAAGTTGGAATGAAGCCTCGAACTGAACGTGCTGAGAATAGGCCGAAGCAAGTACCTCCCGGTTTACGTGGTCATGCTACCAACCAGGGGTCCTCAGCACTTCCCGGAACAACAACGAACACGTCTGTTCCATTTTCGCGGTCGAAGCAACAGCCACTACCTGGCCTGCTTGCGCTTTCAGACCTTGTGGATAACATTTTAAATGCTTTAAATATTAATGATCCTCTTAAAAGCATAGTATTATGTTTGCTTCCGGTTGTGAGAACATTTTTGAAAGAAAAATGTGGCTTTTTAGCAGCGTTCATTTCCCTCGATGCCTAATTCAGCGCAAGAGGTCAAGGATTTGACCACTGTCATACAGTGGAATTGCAGAAGCATCATCCCTAAACTAGACCAATTTAAATTTTTAGTTCACAGTTCTAACTGTGATGTATTTTCTCTCTGTGAAACATGGCTTTGTTCAGCCGACGAGCTGAATTTTCACGATTTCAACATTATTCGCCTAGATCGTAACGACTCGTTTGGTGGCGTACTATTGGGGATCAAAAAACGTCACTTCTTCTATAGAGTCACTATCCCATCGATTACAGGCATTGAAGTTGTCGCGCAAGGGCAAGCATGCTAGACATATCTCTCTGCTCTTCTTCATTATCCCTGGATTGCACATGGAAGGTAATCCAAGATCCCCACGGTAGTGATCACCTACCAATAATTTTATCGATCGCCAATGAATCAAAATCTAGTGAGTCAGTCGATATTACGTATGACCTCACGAAGAATATTGACTGGAGAAAATTTGCAGAATTAATATCTGAAGCAATCATTTCGATGCATGAACTTCCTCCCCTTGAAGAGTATAATTTTATATCAAGTTTGATTTACGATGGCGCACTTCAAGCTCAAAAGAAACGTGTACCGGCTACCACTTTCCGACGTCGTCCTCCATCACTTTGGTGGGACAGGGAGTGTTCAAAGGTCTACCTTGAAAAATCATCCACTTTCAAAAAATTCAGGAAAACTGGATTAGTGGAATGGTTTCGAAAGTACCAAGCTCTAGAAGCTAAACTAAAAGGTCTGATTAAAGCAAAAAAGCGTGGATATTGGCGGAAATTCGTCAATGGTTTGTCGAGGGAGACAGCTATGAGCACTCTTTGGAATACGGCTAGGAGAATGCGTGGCTGGAACCATACAAATGAAAGTGAGGAATACTCTGACCGTTGGATTTTCAAATTTGCAAGAAAGGTTTGTCCCGATTCCGTTCCTGCACAAAACGTCGTACGCGACATTCCGCTCCAATGCGATTATGAGAATTTTTCGATGGTAGAATTCTCAATTGCCCTCCTCTCATGTAACAATTCAGCTCCGGGGTCGGACAAGATTAAATTTAACTTGTTGAAGAATCTTCCCGACTTGGCGAAACAGCGTTTGCTGAACTTGTTCAACAAGTTTCTGGAGCTGAATATTGTCCCGCATGACTGGAGACAAGTGAGAGTGATAGCCATACGAAAACCCAACAAGCCGGCTTGCGATCACAACTCGTATAGGCCGATTGCAATGTTATCCTGTATTCGTAAATTGTTAGAGAAAATGATTCTACTTCGTTTGGACAAGTGGGTTGAAGCGAACAATTTGCTGTCAAATACGCAGTTTGGCTTCCGCCGAGGTAAAGGGACGAATGATTGTCTCGCGCTGCTATCTTCTGAAATCCAAATCGCATTTGCTCGCAAAGAACAAATGGCTTCCGTTTTTCTCGATATCAAAGGGGCATTTGATTCAGTTTCCATGGAAATTCTCTCAGAGAAGCTTCATAATCGTGGACTTTCACCAATTCTGAATAATTTCCTGTACAATTTACTGTCAGAAAAGCACATGAATTTCTCTAATGGCAACTTGAAATCTTCTCGTTACAGTTTTATGGGCCTACCGCAAGGCTCCTGTCTAAGCCCCCTCTTGTACAGTTTTTACGTCAATGATATGGATGATTGTCTAACTAGAGACTGCACGCTGAGACAACTTGCAGACGATGGAGTTATTTCCATCACGGGTACTAATCCCGTCGCTCTGCAAAAGTCGTTGCAAGATACCATGAACAATCTGTTCACGTGGGCTCTCAAGCTGGGTATCGAATTCTCTACGGAGAAAACTGAAATGGTCGTTTTTTCTAGGAAGCACGAACCCGCCCAATTCCAGCTATCCGGCAAAACGATCCAACACTCTATGTTTTTCAAATACCTGGGTGTATATTTTGATTCTAAGTGTACCTGGGGGAGACACATTGCGTATTTGAAACAGAAATGCCAGCAAAGGATCAATTTTCTCCAAACAATTACCGGAACATGGTGGGGTGCCCATCCAGGAGACCTCATTCAGTTGTACAAAACAACGATATTGTCAGTGTTAGAATATGGCAGTTTTTGCTTACGATCAGCTGCCAGGATTCATATTCTCAAGCTGGAGAGGATACAATATCGTTGCTTGCGTATAGCCATGGGGTGTTTGCATTCGACACATACGATGAGTCTCGAAGTTTTGGCAGGAGTACCCCCGCTTACTCTTCGGTTCACAGAATTATCCTACAGATTTCTCATCCGTTGCAAGATCATGAATCCATTGGTGATTGATAACTTCGAAAATCTACTACAACTGACTCCTCAGTCAAGTTTTATGTCTTTATACCATGAGTACCTTACCCACGACGTGCACCCTTCACCAGGCATCTCCAACCAAGTTTGCTTCCCATACTTTTGCAATTCCTCTGTCATTTTTGATCTGTCCATGCGACAAAAAATCCATGGAATACCAGATCTCCTACGCTCCAATGTTATTCCGTCGATATTTTCGGAAAAATATGGGAAAGTTGGATCTGATAAAATGTTCTTTACTGACGGTTCATTCATAAACGGGTCCACTGGCTTCGGCTTCTTCAATGAAAATTCCAGTGCCTCTTTCAAACTCAAAGATCCTTGTTCCGTGTATGTCGCTGAACTGGGTGCGATATACTATGCTCTAGAAATCATTGAAACACTGCCCATCGACCATTATTTTATTTTTCAGACAGTCTCAGCTCAATAGAGGCAATCCGCTCAATGAAAGTTGATAAACGCTCATCTTATTTCCTAACAAGAATAAGACATTTATTGAGTGTTTTGGTCGAAAAATTATTCAAGATTACCTTAGCATGGGTTCCCTCTCTTGCTCGATTCCGGGGAATGAGAAAGCGGACTCGCTAGCTAAGGTGAGCGCTTCAGAAGGCACACTTTTTGAAAGGCAAATTGCCTATAATGAATTTTTTCACATTCCTCGTCAGGACACACTCGTTAGTTGGCAGCGCATGTGGAGTGAAGATGAATTCGGTCGTTGGTTACACACGATTATCCCTAAGGTTTCGACGAAAGCTTGGTTTAAGGGATTGAATGTAGGTCGTGATTTCATTCGCGTGATATCTCGGCTCATGTCCAATCACTACAACCTAAACGCGCATCTCTATCGCATTGGGCTCGCAGCAAACAATCTTTGTGATTGTGGCGATGGCTACCACGACATCGAGCATATTGTCTGGTCGTGTATCCGGTTCCATGCTGCTCGCTCTCAGCTCTCTAGAGCACTGGGAGCACAAGGCAGACAATCGGATATCCCCGTCCGGGATATCTTAGGTAGCCGTGATCCTGATCTTCTGCTTCATCTATATATTAATGATGTTTCCTACTACTGTGTCCCTGTTTCATATCCCTTCTATCCGATCTATAAACTTTTACTTAGTCGCGGCAATACATACACACACTCTTTACAGATACACGGGCCAAAGGTTGTGCAGTCCACTGATGATTCAACAAGAGCCAAAGATTGTACCGCTCATGACAACTCTACACGAGCTGATGATTGCGCCGGCTAGTGACCATTCTATCCTGGATTCCTCGAGTCGAGAAGACGCACCACGCTAGATATGGGGTACATACTAGGGGGGGCGTTGCTGATTAATGGTCAGCTGCATCCCAATAGGAAGTATCCCGTGTCGGGCACACGTACAGAGCACTGGAGGCAGCAACATCCCAATTACGAGAACACTTGTAATACTAACCTCGAGCCGACCGCGAGTAATCGGTTACATATTACTAACATAGATAATAAGAAAAACTGTCAAAATATTGAGCTCCGGCCCCGTCAGGCTAACGCCATATGAGCCTTGATAAAAATATATATTTTGGAAAAAAAAAAGGAGGGGCCATGTTTGCATCAATTGTTGCAAAATTGTCTTTAGTACTGGAAGCATTGAAATGACAATGGAGTCGGAAACGTTAAAACACTTGAAGATTTGATCCAAAAGGTCAAACAAACTTAATAAATCCCGATTGGGAAGTTGAGCTGGACGGAAAAATAGGGACAGTTGGGGTTTTTGATGTCCCATCGAGTGCTGGGTCGTTCAAAGGTGAACTATTCCCATGGAAGCCAGGAGGAACCTGATTTTGCTTGTCCGCTGCACTCGATTTCTTAGGCAAGCTAACAGGGGATATCACCGGAGGGACTTGTGATTGAATTTTGGGAGTGGTCACATTTTTGCGCCGGGGATTCCCTTGGGAAATAAACGGTGTGCCCCCGTGAGCTGTGTCCGCTTCCATTTCGTCAACTGGCAACGTGGAAAAGATATTGTGTGAGGAGATTGGATGTTATTGTTGATGGGCCTATGAAGAAGAGCCCTTTAAAATTTCCGCAAAAGTGCGTTTCGAGCGTTCCTTTAAAGAGCGCTTCTGTTTCTCCCAGCGACTCTTGTAAGTTTCACAAGCTGAGAGCTCATGTGGGGTCCCCCCGCAATATGGACACTTATGCTCAGTCGCACTGCAGGATTTGCCCACATGTTGCTCTCCGCAAGTGGCACAGCGCTCCTTGTTGGCGCAGTAGTCTGCTGTGTGACCAACTGACTTGCATTTGTTGCAAGTCATGGGCTTTGGCACGAAGAGACGCAGCGGAAGCCTCAACTACCCATGGGCCAGATCCAGATGCATCTTCTGGATAGACCTTGACACGCGGAGAGGGGACAAATGAGGGGGAGGACGAGGTCGATTGTTGAGCGGAAGCGAGAACAGTTGGGCTGGGAGGCAAGTTCGGGAGATAATCGGAAGCGGGAGCGGGAGATTGAGGGGGCGAAGTGGAAAAGTTTGCCAATTTTCTTGAAGGGGGCTTGTTGAGGTTGATTAACTCTTCCTCTGAAAAGACATCGTCTGAGGGGGGAACGCGTTTAAGCGACTTCCCAGTAGGTAGTGAGGAGGAAACATCAGACTCAATGTCCATATCAAGAGGATCGCACTCTGCCATTATGGCAGATATACAATTATGCTTTTTCTTTTTTTTTTTTTAAATCCTTAACCTAATATATATATACTTAAATACTTGAAGCGCACGGTGCGGATGATTTGTAACGGTGCTCCAATCGAACCACGTGATGATCGCTTGGCACAACAGCAATGGTGTATTGCACCACAATACGATGACGATGGAACGGCACACGCTCACAGCGCCCGCAGTGGAGGACTTCTCCCTCCCGCTGGTTGTGATTACTTATCACTTCACTCTCTCAATAAAAGAAACCCCGTTAGGGCGAAACAATCACTTCAGCGAAACCGATAACGGTATTGTTCCAACACAATAACGGACACGAACAACTTTGCGTCCGGCGGCTTCGGACTGCGCGAGCTGACTGAGATTTTCTTTAGACGGATATCAAAGTTATGGAAAAAGGACTAGAGAATAGATCAATTTTTTCCTTATTTGAAACTTAAATATTCTTTCATTCAAAGTATGTCTTCAAAACAATATCGTTGAAAATATATATTACGTAAAAACAAAATATCAACAGCCTTGTTCGATGTAACTATCGTCCTGATTCGGGTCTTGTCCACCAATTGCGAATGTTTGAATTACAAAAACCAGCTCTGCAATGTTAGAAAAACATTACAGTTATTATTTTATGTAAATCAATATTATACATAATCAATCCTAATGATCGTTTTGGGCCAGTGACCTCCATTGCCATTTTATGGGGTTGCAACTCTCTGTTAGTCTAATCCATAAAATAGAAACTAAAAATTCTATTCAATTAGGACAATCGAAATTAGACCTTTCGCCATGTTTCAACCGGTCTACGGGAGTTACATTTTTAGTCCTCAGTTACATCCCATAGTGCATTCATCGAATCCTAATAAACAAATTTACGTCCTCTTGATACGTCAGGATTTCATTCTA
Organism: Toxorhynchites rutilus septentrionalis; assembly: GCF_029784135.1. Taxonomy (NCBI): domain Eukaryota; kingdom Metazoa; phylum Arthropoda; class Insecta; order Diptera; family Culicidae; genus Toxorhynchites; species Toxorhynchites rutilus. The sequence goes on along the minus strand of NC_073745.1, from coordinate 163,064,027 downwards.
AAAATTCCACGAAGCAGGTAAACTGCTGTTTTTTATCTTTTCTTTCTTAAAAAGCAAGACAAGATTAAAAATGTTAGCAAAAAAGCTAAATAAATCCGAAATTAAACTTACTCTATTCCGCGTGACTAGCTTTCACTATCTAAAACCCAAGTGACAAATATACTTGTTTTTCCCCGTGACGTGACAGTATCGTGATATTCATAATAACACCGAGTTCATCAAAGTTGTCACAACGGGTGAACTCTTCCGGATTCTACACACACGGTGGCAGCCGTAATAACGTATTCACTTCGTGGCAGCCGTAATAACGGTGGCAGCCGTAATAACGTAATAACAATTCACTTCGTTTTCATTGTGAAGTGACGTTCGTGATCAGGTCCTATGTGTATGTATTGCCGCGACTAAGTAAACGTTTATCGATCGGATAGGAGGGATATGATACAGGGACACAACAGAGGAAACATCATTAAACATTGACATCGGCGTTTCTGAGGAACAGGTATAGATTGAGCAGAAGATCAGGATCACGGCTACCTAAGATATCCCGGACGGGGATATCCGATTGTCTGCCATTGTGCACTCAATGCTCTGGAGAGCTGAGAGTGGGCAGCATGGATCCGGATACACGACCAGACAACAAGCTCGATGTCGTGGTAGCCATCGCCACAATCACAAAGATTGTTTGCTGCGAGATCAATGCGATAGAGATGCGCGTTTAGGTTGTAGTGATTGGACATAAGTCAAGATATCATGCGAATGAAATCACGACCTACATTCAACCCCTTGAATCATGCAGTCGTTGAGACCTTAGGGATAATCGTGTGTAACCAACGACCGAACTCATCTTCACTCCACATTACGAGTGTGTGCTGACGAGGAATGTGGAAAAAATTCATTATAAGAAATTTGCCTTTTTATTCATTGAATTTTTTGAAGAGCTCGTTCATCCATACATGATTTTTCTATCAGCAATTAAAAACATTATTCCAAAAACGACAATAAGATACAACCAGGATAATATTTTGACGTAGGACTACGTCTAACCGGAAGATATAGGGGGTGAAATGGAAATCTAGGCACTGAACAAGTAGGAAAAAATGCAAGATTTGGAACGCTTATAACTCGAGCTTTTCTCAATAGATCGCAAAGGTTTTTGCATCAATTGATAGGAAATATATCTACGCATCTATCATAACGAATAAAATTTCATTTTTCTTGAGATAAATAATTGAATAATTGTGAAATATCAAGCATTGTCCAAATGCACTATGTGCCCATTTTTGATTGGTCCATTTTGTGCTCCTCAAATCGAACCGACAAAAACGGGCAACGAGAGCAGCAGCGAAATAGAATGAAGCACGATTGGAAAGGAAAAGAAAAAAAATGAACGAAACATTTGTCGCAGTCTCACACATACGTAAGCAGAAGAAAAAAGTTTGTTCTTTATACAAACCGCTTTGGTGGCAAATCCAGAACAAGGCGGCATCGAGGGCGTTCGAAATGGTTTTTTTCAAAACCACGAGTACTAAGTTTTCTAAATTGGAACCATTCCATAAAACAAGGCGCTTGTCAGGGCCATTAAACCTTCCAAAAAAAGAGTTTAGGAAATACAGTTCAATGCTTTCTAAAACATTATTCAAAATAATAATAAAACACAAATTGATGTTTTCATAATTTGTTTGCCAGGATCTGATGAGTATGTGAATTTGGCAGTTGTTCTGAGCTTATTGATAGTTGGGGACTTTCCTGATTATTCAATTTTCACCAATTCTTAAATTGTTTCCAGATTGAAAGTACAGTAATTTACAATTAGTTCGACATTTAGCTAATTGGACGGACATGTAATGCGACTTATTTAGTTGGACATTTTTGTAAACATAGAGATCCAAATTATGACCCCACATTGAAAGTCGACACTGTACAACTGTCATCGCAAATGTTCAATTACAGGTTAAAATCGCCTCCAATGCGACACTGAGTGGCGCTTCGGCACGTCGCATTAAATGTAATTTACTGTACAACATGTCACAAAGCTGGATGGAAAGAAATTTTCCAACTTTGAAAGCTGTGGCGAGTGACAAACGCAATCGCTAAACAGAAAGGTTTAGCCGAACAAGATGGGGATATCGAGTGATAACAACACAATAAACTCTTTAGATTTAAGATAATTTTGTGATCCTGAAAAGGACCCTTTTTAGCCTGCATGTGAATCCAACGAGCGAACAAATCGTAATGAATGTATTTTTTTGCCATCGCTGCCTTTTAACGCTCATTCGTTCATCTCGTTGGACTCGCCCTTCTGGCTGAGTCTGCCGATTTGTCTCTATCCTGTAAGTGTGTACCGCTAGAGTATAAAACACGCGGACCCCAAAAAAATATCTCTCCATATTCTAAATCTCCCCGACTTGTGCCGGCTGATGATGTCAAAGTCAGACTTAGTGGTACTGCGGTGGAATGGTCTAGTGAGGTCACTTACCTCGGCCTCACCATGGACAGCAAGCTGCTCTTTGGCACGCATGTTCATAAAATTAACACCAAGTGCAATGCACTGATAAGATCATTGTACCCCTTAATAAATCGCAACTCGACTCTGTCACTGAAGAACAAGCTTGCTGTTTACAAACAAGTCATCTTTCCAGTGATTGTATATGGCGTGCCAATCTGGAAGAGCTGTGCAAATAATCATAAACTAAGATTACAGAGAATTCAGAACAAGATCCTTCGTATGATCTTAAAGAGTCCACCTAGGACACGAAACACTGAGATACACGAGTTGGCTAATATCCTGCCGTTGGGTGAAAAAATTGAACTGTTGGTAGAAAGAATTCAGGGGTTGCTGCCATGCCTCCAACAATCCAATCATAAGAAATCTGTACAGCTAGATTATGGTTTAGGTTAAAATTAGTTTAAGTAGGTAGGGTTATATTTTAATAATTAAAATATACAAAACATATAGAAACGTTGAAAATAGAAATAGGATGAGTCAAAACTCATCATTAACAATAATAAATACATAAAAAAAATAATAACAAAGATGTAGTGCTAGAAGTAAGGCAGATCACTTATAATGTTAAAACTTTGTATAATCAAAATCCATGGAAAATAAAGAAAATTTAAGTCAAAAAAAAATATCTTATTTTCTTTCAAACCGTAAACCCGTGTGGTTGTACGGCATCGGCATCGTGGACGTAACAAAGGAGGACAAGTTAAGTCCCACTCGAATCGTGCAGGTGTGCAGTTCCTCGTAGGTGTATCCGCCAGTTGCTCAGCAAGGGTAGCTAGGCCGAGCGCGTTAGTACCAGTGCACCAGTCCACCTAGCCGGCGTTATATAGTTTCGGTCGCCGAAGTGACGATAAGAAAACCCGCATTCGGAACAGAACACATCAAGACAACAACAGGCAGTTGCAGCGAGTGGCGAGTGGCAAACGCAATCGCAAAACGGCATCAGGTAGCAGAAGAAAAAAGTTTGTACTTTCTACAAACTGCTTTGGTGGCAAATCCAGAACAAGGCGGCATCGAGGGCGTTCGAAATGGTTTTTTTTTCAAAACCACGAGTACTAAGTTTTCTAAATTGGAACCATTCCATAAAACAAGGCGCTTTTCAGGGCCATTAAACCTTCCAAAAAAGAGTTTAGGAAATACAGTTCAATGCTTTCTAAAATAATATCCAAAATAATAATAAAACACAAATTGATGTTTTCATAATTTGTTTGCCAGGATCTGATGAGTATGTGAATTTGGCAGTTGTTCTGAGCTTATTGATTTTCACCAATTCTTGAATTGCTTCTAGATTGAAAGTACAGTAATTTACACTTATCTCGACATTTAGCTAATTGGACGGACCTGTAATGCGACATATTTAGTTGGACATTTTTGTAAACATAGAGTTCGGGGTCCAAATTATGACCCCACATTGAAAGTCGATACAGGTTAAAATTACCTCCAATCCGACACTGAGTGGTGGTAATGCGACGTGCCATTGAATGTAATTTACTGTAAAATATGTCACAAGTTGGATGGGAAGAAATTTTCCAACTGTGAAAGCTGTGGCGAGCGGCAAATGCAATCGCTAAACAGAAAGGTTTCTGGGCCACATAAGACACATTTTCCAAAGCAACGGGAGCGGTAAAACCCTAGATCGGACTCTTATGTGTGGGAATGGGAGTTTATCCCGAAATGGTCCCAATACCCAGAATAACCCTTGTTCTATGAATGGCAATCAGTAACAGCAAATAATAATAAAAAGGTCGTGATGGACGTACATGGGGATCAAAGACAATGTAAAGATGTATTCTATGTACGGGGCTAGGTGGTGAGCCTTCATAAAAAACGCAAAAACACAACGTCAAAGGTTCTTTTCAGTACCACCAACATGTTCATAAAGAGTAAACAGTAAACCAATCCATTTTTCAGGTAGATAGGTATTCACGTAATGTGCACCCGTGGCCGAGTGGTTAGCGTCCCACACTATCATGCCGGGTGTTCGGGTTCGATTCCCGTTCTGGTTGGGGGATTTTTCGTCAAAGAAAATTCTTCCGGCTTGCACTGTGGTCACGCGTATTCTAGAGCTTGCCACTCCAGAGTACATTCAAGGCGTGTTATTCGGCATAGAAATCTCAACCAAGTATTAATGAACGACGCTAGTTAATGCATACGTTGAGACGGCAAAAGTTCCACAGGGAACGTTAACGCCATTCAAGAAGAAGAAGGTATTCACGTAGGCGAAGAAAATAAAACAATATATTTAAAATATATATTTAACAAAAGTCCCCTTTGTATAGTCCTACGTCACTCCGGTTATGTCCCCGACATTACCCACCCGTCTTTTTTTTTAATATATTGAAGGAAGTATATTTTTTACGGTTTTAATTCATTTCATCATTTACATCGTAACTCTAATCAGCCGATGTTTTGTTGATATTTGTCGTAAAACAGTCTTCCGATGGCGGCATCTTGTACCGCCATTCCAATTGATTGAAAGACGGTAATACCACTAGACGGTACATTCTTCTTTTTAGTCATAACCTCTCCTATTTCTCCAACAATGTTTGCTTTCAAAGTAGCCAGTTCTGAACGAGCTCCATTCCAGTAATCAATAAACACGTTGCAGTCATCGTATACATCTTGAGAAAGTTCGGCATGATGAGAACGTCCAGCTCCGATAGCTGTAAGGTGAAAACAAAACTTTTAACGAACCTCCTGTGGTTGATGTAAAAATTACGAGACAATACCATTAATGTGCACGTTGGATTTCAAAAAACGATTGAATATCAGTGGGGTACTCGAACTGGTTGCTGACACTATCACATCACAATCTTTACAACATTCTTCCACAGAGTCATGAACCGAAATATGCACGTTTGAATTGATGCTATTCGGTTTCAGTTCTAACAGCTTCGTTCTGAGATGTTCACTACGGGCCTTTGTTCGGTTCCATAATCTAATCTGAACAAATTTATGAGTGTTAAGAAAACCGATTGCATGAAATTCCCCCTAGAATTAAAAAAAAATTAAACATGTTACCGTTTCCAAAATATTTATTATCAACCTGTGTTCCTGTACCAATAATCCCAAGCACAAATGCCGATTGATTGGTCGTTCTTGAGAAGAATATCTGTTCAGTGGCAACAATAGAAGCAGCTGCGGTTCGTAATCCAGTGAGATAGTTTGCTTCCAAGGTGGCCTGCAATCTACCAGTATTCTCATTGAATAGAAAAATGTTTCCATTGATGTCGGGGATCGGTGTTTCCAATCGTAGATTTGCACCGAAACTAGCAATTAGTTTGCAAGCCAATGTTGACACGCGTGACGACTCAGGGCAGTCTCTGAGAATGCAGTGATTTCCCAAAAATCCAGGCATACAAAGCAGAAGACCTACTAGTTTAGGTAAAATATAAGTTTGGTGGAAAGTAGTTCATTTATCAATCACTTTCATCACTTGACCCAAATTATATTTCTAATCCTAATTTGAACCGATCATTTAAACAGATAAAAATTGAACTCATAGTCAATTTAGTCAATTCTCGAAGCTATGGTTAGTCCTGTGGCGCTGGAGTCGCAAAATCTTCGGAAACGTTGTGGTGGAACTTAAAATGAAATTTATTCCAAAGTTCAAAGCAGTCAATCACATATATTCCGGAACCTGATAAGATTTGAAGCTTTCACTCTGATTTTTTCTTTTCTAAATATGAGTTGTTTTTTTCCGAATGTTGGTTTCAATTGAATGCTATTTAGTAAATGTTAGATAATCCACAGAATGTCATCCAGCATTTCGATTGATCATGAAGTTTTCGATTAGCTGTATCTTAAATTTACAGCCTCTCCCTACAGAAATTTCGTTAAGTATGTATCCATTGTATAAGAACTCCGTAAAATGAAAGAAATGATATATTTATAAGTCTAGCTCTCGACTAAACCCCCAAACTCCAAATAGCTATCGTTCACGGATAGCGTAAATCTCGGTTTCAAGGAACAAAATATGACCGAACACATTCAAACTTACCTTCGCCTGCCTGTACTAATGATCGCGCTGGTTGAGAGCAGAATGGTAAGCCGGTTTCCTTAGATGTGTTGGATACAGATAAGAAAGCTTGCTCCAACGCATATAATATATCGGTCCAATTCGTGAACGGCTTCAGCTCATTCTTGCTAATGAATACAGGGCTGCTATTTGATGACTGAAATGTTTTGAAATAAAATATATAAACAAATGAACACGAAATAATGAAAATAAAAGAATACCATTTCGATGGTAAACCAGCGTATAATGCTTCACAATAAAATGAACAGATGATGCCACGATTCTCTTGTGCACGATGATGTTCAGTTGAGAGGAATTCTGCGAATGGACACAATTTTATTGAAGGGTGTTTGGTAGAGATAAATCCCAGACCTTGCTGTCATTTCCATCTTATGTTATCATTTGTTATGCGGTTTCATTCAGTTTGATATAGATATTCGATTCTTTCATAATGCTACAGCATTAAAAATACACCGTATCAATTTTATCGCTAGATCATTGAACTCTTATCGCGGTTAGGTAAACTTGAACTTGGGCAGACTGTACACTTCAGAGTTGCTCTCTGTAATTGATCTGAACAGCACAGTTGTGCTTGGAAGTAGTAATTCATTCCCATTAACCCATTAACGACCAAGCTGTAAAAATTATTTTTTTACGAAAGCCATTGGTGTAATTTCGATTATTGATGCTAAAGAAACCCCAATGTTCAAGAATTATGTTTTTCTATCTTCCATTTTCCGGGAAATGACTGTTCGAAAAATCGAACATTGGCCGAAACCCGCACTTTTTTTTGCAAGTACAAACATACTGCGAACTGAAAATCAGTTCAATTAGCAAATATACGGTATTCATAAATGCATCAATTTTATATACCCGGACGAACAAGCACAGGAGGATAGAGGTCTCTAATTATAAACCTAATTTAATCCACCTAAGGTGAGATGTGACATTTCTTATTTCATGTAATTATTACAATGAAAGTAAATTGTTGGCCGTGGAGAAATGTCTATGCTTAAGAAATATTTCTTTCCAATTATCCATTTTCCAAAACCTGCAAAATACCAAAATTATGCGAAAAAACAATGTAATCGAAGGTTGGGTGGTTATTATTCGGCCCGGCGGAAGCATATTTATACCAGCAATCTCATTAAAATCCTTGTTACACGTACTGATCATTTCCTCCAGGCCCTCCACACACGAAACTCTACGGACCGCCATTACCTAAGGTTAAGGATTTTCAATAATATTTACCGAATTAATTGATATTTGCAAACATTCACAAATGAAAAACCTTCCGTCTTCCAAAGTAAATGAACCAAAATGCGCTGCGGAGGTTAGATGTGTTGGTATTGATTCAGCAGAGAAAAATGTTGGCTGTTCCCGGCTGTTATTTTCCTGTACGAGGCTCAATCGAACGATTTTTGCCCCATATCGCAATGTATGTTCTTTTATCAAAGTAATACAGTAGAAAAGTTCACATAATTTTGTATTTTATTGGGTTTGAAAGTAAGAACACCTTCCAAACATACTTGCTTTATATCGAATTTATTGCCCAATGAAGATATACAAAACTGAATGAACTTGATAGTAAGTGGTAGCTAATAAATTAAGCTATCTTTTTGTGCAAAAACATTACCATATGTTAACTTTTCAAAGACATGAAAAATCAGCAAAGTTGCTGTTCGATTTTTCGAACGCTTGGCCTAAAATGGGTTAAGGAGGGACCTCTGGAAAGTTGAAGAAATGAATTTATATAAGCTTGTGCTCTCGGAAATGTTGTTATAAAGGAATAATTCGACATTTGATTTCATTGGAAAATAACAACCAAAAGTATGAGGTCACCTCAAGAGATATAGTATTGCTGTACGAATTCGTAAACGCGTTTTTACAGCTGGTGGTATCGATATCTCAGGATCTACTCGACCGATTTGGCTGAAATTTTTTATCAGTATGTAAAAACCAATTATCTAAAACGTTACATAGATTTTTTATGAGCTTCTAAACAGCGATTTTTCATGAAAAATAATTTATTTTTAACAAAAAAAGGCATCTTAAAAAACCCTTATGTAACGCTTTAGGTTTTGTCCTGGAATTCGCTCTGCAACACCCTGTTGCTTCAGAACCGATACCATCAGCAAGGTACCAAATTTCAGACGGAATATACACATCCAGTTGTTAACAGCAGTTAAAAATGATCATTACAATCATTATTCATGCACTCAAAAAATGGAAAATGGAAAATACATCTTCAAATATACCTCAAACATTAACCAAAATATCCGAACACTTCACAAGGGTCCCTAATTAGAACTTGAAATAGTCAATACCGACGCCTTCCACGTAATGACAGTCACCAATGGAACGTAAGTATCATATCCGCGGTTATAGAGGATCTTCTCTATAGTGTGATGTGACGTAGACCCTCAACTACTAGACGAAATTCGGAAAATCAATATCGAACATATTCTAATACACAACGGCCGGGTCGACGATATATTGCGTGATTTGTGGCCGACGAACTCTGTCCTATTCATCACACATTTCTTCCCTTATTTCCACATTCAAAAAAAAAATTAATATTACACTAGTCTACCACCATAAACACCATTACCAACCTTTAGTATTCATAATAATATGGTAATGTAAATATGTACGTTTGTACTTTTGCATTGTGTTCTAAAAGTAAGAAATCTGATGATGAAAAAACAAATTCACCAATGGAATCTAAGACACAATTATTTCCGAAAGCATGTTCTGATCTTATCCATGCAATCTCTTCTTGACTCCACAATCTTAAGCAACATCTCAGTTTTCTGTGATATATGAAATTATTATGTTCGAACATTCATAATTCAACAATACACCTCCATGTGTTGACCCTCAAGTTGATTTCCTTTGAAAATGTAAAATGGTAGCGACTCGTAGGCGGTAATTTTGCGAACATTAGAACATGTTTCAATGAGATCAGTGTTGCAATAAAACTAATAAGTCAAACTGGGCCGTTCAAACTAATAATTGCGTGTTGTGCCCTGTACTCGACCCATCGTTCTCATAGAATATATTGTTACACTGATGGGCGCAAAAATAATCCTTCTGTTCCTCTAAAAGGTACTTTTAGGGTATGACATAAAAAAAATCCACTGGCGTAAATTTGTTTTTCTTCATCGATGCACCCCTCGGTTTCGACAGTTGGTTGTTTACTTCTGACATAAACATAATTTCCGTAATTTCAACTTTTCGTGCGTAGTTTTTAACGCTTTCGGAAAATAGATGGAAAGCAAATCTCAACACAGGTCCGAAATTTGATTTTCCGGTCTTCCAGCATAAGGAGTCTCAACGAAACATTGCTGACAAGTATGGGGTTAGCTGATCATTCGGAAGCATCAGATGCTCGGCAACGTGACTGATCGACTGGAAGAGGACAAAAAAGTGAGACTGATGCAAGAACGGACACGCTAATCATCTGGGAAATGGAGAAAAACCCACGAACGACTATTCGACGACGCTTGGTGGAACGGGACCTGAAAAGCTACTTCGCCAAGAAGCGATCAATGAACAGCAATATCAACAACAAAAAACTTCACTTTGCAAGGGACCATATCAACAAACCGCTGGTGTTCTGGAAATGCGTTATTTAGTCGGACGAGCCCAAGTTCGAGCTGTTTAACAAGAAAAGGCGACTTCGAGTGCGGCGGAGAAGCGACGAAGCTCTACAGGACCGGCATCAACAACCGACTATGAACCACGGTGATAGAAGCATCATGGTGTGAGGCTGTTTCTCGTGGGCTGTGGTGGGAAAAATAGCGCAGGTCAACGGTATTATGACTCCCGATTACATCGACACTTTGTGCGAGAACCTGGAAGAATCCATTCTGAAAACGAGGTTGGAGGATAATTACACCTTCCAGCTATAGAATGATCCGAAGCTTTCTGCGAAGCAGCATTCTTTTGCTGCTCGAATCAAACCGATTCAAACCGATGGTGTTGGTGATTGGCTCGAATCATACCGACGGTGTGGCCACCCTAAAGTCCCAACTTGAATCCTATTGAGAATTTATGGGCGATTTTGCACAACAAGGTTTCGAACAAGCAAAACTATTTTGCTGCGTCGAAGAAGGCTTGAGACGTGCTAAACCCACAACATCTCCTTAACCTCGTCGAGAGTATGTAAGGATACTGAAATGGCAAAAAAGGCTACTGATTATCTACTTTTACGTAGAATTGACTGGAATACCGAACACACAGGTAACCTCCTTCCAGTTTGCTCTGAATGCCAATGTCGTCGCAAGGATCACGATATTTCAGAGCGTGATGGATCACGAAATCCTCCCCTACTCTATCAGCGCCTCGCTCCAGCAGCTTAAGACTTTCCGCATGCTTGCTGCTCTCGTCCACCAGGCTCCACAGCTCCTGCTTCGTCATACGCGTCAGATTCAGCAGGCCTTGAATGCGAGAATCTATAGCGCTTATTCTCGAACCTCTCTTCCAAAATTATCCACGCGTGGGCGTAATTACTTTCGTTAATTGTATTGGCCTCGATTAGACATTTCCGACAAAAGCCTTATCTAGACGGTACATTTCTCGCGTTTATGGCCGCAGCGGCTGCAATGCAGCTAGTTCCTGGTGAGTGTGGTGTCAAAGGACGAATTGCCGAGCGATTTGAGAGCCTACCTTTGATTCAAAAAGGCAATCAAATTCATCATGCTTTTTTGGAAGAAAATTAATGAAAAAAACCTAAACTAATTTTAAATTTTTTAACTTCTTGAATGGTGCTTATTTCCACAAATTGTGAAAAATGCCTCCAAATCCAAATTTTGTCATCTTTCGAATGGAAGCAATACAAGTACAGTTTGGAATCAAGAAAAGTTCAATAACTCCTTCATAGATGAGATTTGACCATATGGATAGAACGATTTTGACGTAGAACTACGTCTTTGACGAAATTACGTTACTCTACGAAAAATTAAGAGATTCCAAATACATATTACACAAAATTAGGTATGCAATGTATGTCATAGCAAATACCATTAGACAGGAAATTTATTCAGCAATTTTTTTGGTTAAAACGCAAACAATGAAGATAGTGAAACAAATCAACGAATAAAGAGAGATTTTTTTTAGATTTTACTCGCTAATTACGCTGTGAGGGAAGTGCAACAAACAACATATTTGCATACAATTCGAGCGTTAGCCTCCGTGGTAAAGATGGATAAACCGTTCGCCAACTTTACGAAAGAACTAGTTCACCAAAAACAGTGAGCGAAAGTCATTCGCTATACGGACTGATTCCGAACGGACTCAGTGATCGAACTGTTTTAGAATGAATGAAATGCAGCAGAACTGAATACATGTAGACAGCAGATTGCGCTGGAAGGATGAATATAACGAAAAGCAAAGCTGAAAAATTTCAATCTAATTCTTTTTTTCAACTTATGTGTAATATTTGTATACTTTCTGTTCATCACAAAAACCCGGAGGAATCTGAGACATTTCGAGAATTGAATAAACAAATAATCTTCTAGTATGAAAGCAAATTGAAAAAAAAGCAAAAATAGTTTCCAAAAATAGCACCACAACTTGGAATATTGAATGAGTTAATTTTTTGGATTTCTGAACAGTTATAAAAACTCAACTCGAAAGCAATTGTTCTCAAAGGCCTACGTCAAGTTTCCGTCCGTGTCTCTAAGCTCAGACCCTTCTGCTTTTTTCATCAAATCACACCTCAAAATGTTTGCACTAAGTATCCTTTATAAATTTAATTCATGTAGTCAAGTAGCGAATATCAAAGAGAGAGAGAGAGAGAGAGAGAGAAAGAGAGAGAGGAAGAGGGAGAGGGAGAGGGAGAGAGAGAGAGAGAGAGAAAGAGAGAGAGGAAGAGGGAGAGGGAGAGGGAGAGAGAGAGAGAGAGAGAGAGAGAGAGAAAGAGAGGAAATGATACTTGTAGGGTATGTGATATTGTATATAAATATTGTGTATGTTTAATTTATTTTATTACAACAGTCAATTTGATAAATAATTTTCTTAATTACAAATAATTGTTTTCACATTTAAATAATATGATATGAATAATATACATAGTGTTTTCTGTCATACTGTCGACCGAACACACTCTCAACTTGTTTAAAAATAAAAATGTCAAAAATAATAATAAAAAAAACAAGATATTACAAATCTCAGCTCGGGATTTGAGGTCAGGTAAGCGAAATCACGTAAGCATAAGCTTTGAATTTATATACGAGACAAGGGGTTCGAACTTCATAACTATCATAACTCTAATCAACGATGATCGTGATCGCGGTGATAGAAATATGATATACGTGGAAAAAAAGATATCCTACATTAACAGTGAAGAAAGAAAAAGAAAACACAATTATTTCTACTTAAACTTCAAGAATTAAAAAAAAACAAAATGAATCCATGAACTGAAAGAGTGTGAATAGTGTGATTATTGCGCATTCTTATAGGAATTATGAAAATGTATATTTGATTTTTATTATATCGAAGACGTTATCGATCAACTCGGCAACTGTTTCTGTCTCTTCTGGGGTATCATGCGAGTATCTCAACTACGAATGTGACTATTTTGATGATTAAAATAGGGATTTTAAAATAGATTCTTTCTAAACTAATTAAGTTAAAATTTTACTAGAAATTGCCGCGTCACTGAAAGGGAAGTTGTTTCGAAGCTACAATAAAACATGTCGCATTTGCATTTCTGCCTCCGGGAAGTTTGGAAAATGATGGTACGTCATTTGACAGTCTTACTCGAGTAAAAATGATTACCTTTCCTTGATTTGAGGAGGAATATGAAAGGTACTGTTAAGATACATCGGTGATTTAATTGTTCTCGTCCATTTCTCAATAACAGTCGAAGTTTGGCTTGAATAAAATGGAATAAATTGAATGTGTTGACCACCGTTAAAATATGTTCCGGGCATTTGAGATGTATCTGTATGCACAGAAGAAAATGTTTCCTCCTGGACAGACCAAATGTCCTCAAGCGTAAGAGGATTCTCCGTTGCTTTCATCGCCATTTGCAATTCGATTACTGGCACCGCCACCGTGTTCCTTCGTTGGTGATTTGGAAATCATCATGGACGACGTTGTGAGAGTAATTCTAGAATAAGAAAAAACTGAATTTTATGTTTCTATTAAAACCAACTTTGAAGGGGGTTATTATTTCTTTTTTTTCTCTCGATTATCAGTACTCGTGCGGTTAGAATTCAAAAGCACATTTGTGTTATAGAAAAAATCAACTTTGTAACAGGGGCTTACTAATAGGATTCTATTCCTAAGGCATGCTATTATTTTACTATTTCAAGTCCGGGGAGTTCATGGACAAACCTAAACAAAACAGTTTTTTTTTATTATTGAATACACAATTTAACATTATTTCATTTAGTTTACGTTCGTGCCGCAATTTATATTATCAGCTTTCACAACAGAACCGACTCTCGAGTCCACCGCGAGTAATCGGTTTCCCACATTACTAACCATAGATTTAAGAAAATTGTTCATATATATATATATAGTTTTAAAAATATATTTAAGATTTCGGCTCCTTTAAACTTATGTAACTGAGCCTGTAAAAATAAACGAATTTATAAAAAAAACAGAACCGACTGCATTCCACAGCTTTTAAACAAAATTCAGTACACAAGTATGCGTAGATACAAGTTATTTTTGTATAGAGTATTCATCCCACGCAGATTCGAAATATATTCTTGTGCTCGTTAGCACATGTTGAATATTTTGAGACTTTTTACCTTCGATGTTTGACATATTTACTCAAATTATTAGCGAAAATGAAGAGAAACGGCATTGTGAGGCTGAGCAAATTATGACTCGTGGAAACTCGAAGTGGATTTCTACTGGTTAGAGAAGTGCGATTATCGGTTTGTTGATGACACGGGGTCAACTTGGCCATATTGGAACACTACCACCGCGAATTCCATGTGGAACAACTTGGAAAGGCAACACGAGAAGAAGACGCTGTCTTCGAAGGTACATCTTCTCAAGCGGATTTGTGAACTTCGGTACCACGAGAGGAATTATATCGTTGAGCACCTGCGGGAGTTCGAGGACTTATTCGAAAAGCTTGCAAATGTAGGAACCATGTTAGACAATGATTGGCAAATAGTTCTCGTTTTCCGAAGTTTGCCTTGCTCGTTCGAAGCTCTCGACAATAGAAAATCGTTCGGAGAAGACTCAATGCTGGACATAAGCAATGAAGTTCTCAAGCGGAAGGAATCGACACAAACTGATACAGTGGTGCTGAAAACGGAAGGAGCAAAGAAGAACAAGTGTTTCTTCATGGGAAAAAGTGGGTCATGAGAAGCGATTCTGTTAAGTTCATGCGAAGCAGAACCAAGAAGAAAAGACGCGTGGCTCTGGTGAATCTAATCGTAAAATAGTGAAAGCAAAGGTTGTTCAATCAGAAGAAAAAAGAGTTTCGCGTTAGTGAAGTTCGGTAAGCGAGTGGATAATCGATTCGGGTGCGATATCGCATATGTGCGCTAGTCGTGACTATTTTCAATCGATGGATAAACCGCGCGCGAAATCAGTTACGGTAACTAACGAGAAAAACGGTCTAGTGAAGGTAACGGAAAATACGAATTGCAGTGTTAAGGAAATATCATCAAAAGCTGAGACACAGGAATGTACAGGCGATTCAAATCCTTAAGAGTAAACATTTCGTAACTGAAATCAAAATAGGCAGCGTTTCCCATAATATTATAAATAGGCTGACCAAATAGTTCGAGGAATAAAAACGGGGCACGTAAACCCGAAAAAGTTATATTTATAGTTTAATATTTTTTGAACAGTTTGATTGAGTGAATAATACCGAGAATAATTCCAATCACTCAAACATTCTTAGATGTACCCGATTGGCTCTCTATAACGAAGCAATGTTGAGGTGTTGAAAAGACTTTGCGAAGAAGATTACGATTTTTGCAAGTATCATCATAAAATTTGTCAAATTTCAGATCATAGTTCTGATTGACAATTATCATAGCATTTATACCATAACTTTTCTGTTGTTCAAATAATTATCATTGTAGAAAAATCCTTTCATCTGATGCAACTACTACCAGGCACACACAAAATACTTCACGAATTCCTTACAGTCTAGAAATTTATTTTTCTTTCCTGAAAACATTTGTGCACACCGATTTGCAGCTGGTACTGATTATTTGCTCCACTTTTTTTCATTAATTATAATTCTTGAAATGCTACTTTGAATATCCGGGATAGACTTTGATATAAGACTGTTGTAGACTAGCTTTTCCTTTTGCAATGTACTCCAACGCAGTATTATGAAAAATTGGCACAGTTTTAAGAAAGTTAGCCTCAGTATTTTATCTGATTCAACTAGTCCTACGTCAGAATTACGCTCCTTAGAAATACTGCCAGAAAAAAACCTGTCAAATTTTTATGGAAAAGTTTTCACGTTAATAACTATTTTTGCTGCCAAAAGATGTTGACCGATGAACGGACGACGATTTGCATACCAATCGAAAAGGAAACTCTCTGAGAATTTTTTGATATGTTATGCATCTTGATTTCCTAATTTATAAATGGTTTAAATTTTTTTCTGTAAAGTTCTGTGCTTTCTTTACTGAGGAACGCTTAAAGCCGTGAGATATTTTTCCACTGCGGGCGTGTAAAGCAAATGTAGCGTTCGTTCATACGGACACTGTTCAACCACCGAAACAACAACGTTTCCAATAAAAACGCGTTTAAAGTTTACACTACGAAAACATCTGTTTTCAAGGTTTCGTGTTGGGTGAAATCTCTTCTGTGGTATGTTGTCACACTAGTAAACTAGCTTGAGCACAAAATACGTTTTAATCTTGCTTGTTTCTGTTACTTTAGGTGAATGTATCAAAATTTCCATGGCTTTGCGGTTTTCGTGTTACTCGTTAATTCATTTTATTCAATTTAAAATACTTTTCAGTACAAATCTAAATAATTGTTACCAGTGTGCAAAGTGATGGATTCGTATGCGTCGTTGAAAAAATTGCAAAGTAAATTCGATTAGTATGAAGCAATGTATTTTGCTTCGTATGAGAAAGAACTTGACGATTATATTTCTCCACCCGCTGATAAATGGGATTGTGCCACATTTACCTGAAACCCACTCACCAAAAAAACAGTTACCCGAACGTCATTCACCCGAATTCCATCCACCCGAATGTTACAAATACCCGAATGCGACAGCTACCCGAATGTAACATTTAGCCGAACTGACACTTACTCGAATGCGACATTTAACCAAATACAAAAATTACCCGAATGTAACAGTTACACGATTGTGGGATTTAACCTAATGCGACAGTTACCCGAATATAGCATCTACCCGGATGCAACACTTACCCGAAAGAAGCATATATTCGAATAATACGCAAATTTTATTATTAGGAAGTATTTGTATATTTTTTCTGATCAGTGTTATATAAAAATCGTATTTGTCCTATACGTTCATTTCCGTTCAAAAAATATTTTCGTGGGTAGTGCAATTTGAGAAGTAGTGGCGTTGAATAAAATCCTTTTCAAAATAATGGAAAGTGAAAGAATGCATTTTATAACGTATTAGGAAGTTTACCAATACACATGGATGACGCAGCCCGTGTACTCAAAGAAAACTGCCAATTTTGGTATATACGTTTTATGGCAATGAAGTGTAATTTTGTTTATGAATTTATTTTTTCGCAATTAAATGAATTCTGAGATCATTGTAATTGGGACGAAGTCCTCATCTAACGAAGACAAGGAACCGAGACGCATGACACGATTGCCCGGTTAGTTAGAACCATTGGAGACGATCCTCTAGTTAGGTCGGCATACGTTTATCTGGTACATAACGTTTGCAACCAGGCAATCTAAATAGGGTAAATGATCTTGGTTTGTCCAGTCGAAAATATGATCATGGTTTGCCCAATTTTTTGAATGCTCTAATTCAGCGCTCCTGTGTCAAATAAGGCCTTCGAATGTTTCGAAACATATAAATGAAATTGCCTTTTACATGATTTATAGTAGTTTGATAGTATGTTTTTACGAAATCACATGTTTTAAAGGATTATAAAATACACCTTCTATTTGTGTCAATGCGCCCCTCATTCGAGCTAACTTTTAATCGATCACCAGATGATTATTTGGCACGTATTCAGACCTTTTCTGGATTACAACACTTATAAATATTGTAAACATCATGCTTGCTCACCATTTGTATCGGGTTTACATAGCTAAACTATTAAATTAACGCATTTTGATGAACTCAATTCTGATCATGAGTTGTCCAATTCAATAATGTTGTTTTGTCCACATGATTTCTATGGCAACCGCTTGGCGCGCTGCAGTTTGTTTATGTTTGTTTATGGTGTGCTTCGCACATAGCAGAAGTATGGTTTTTCTGTGTTGATTGTGTTGAGGTGAACACTCCTAAAATGCCCAAGAAAAGGCAATATTCTGAAGAAAGCCTAAATTATGAATGAATCAATATGATGACAGTAAACTCAAGCAATGATAAATGCAACATCTAATTGTGAATTCGAATGTTTTCATTCAAAAATGGAGATGCCTAAAACCGGACAAACCATGATCATTTTTTTGGGCAAACCATGATCAGAGGTGGTCAAACCATGATCATAATTCTTCTTTAAGGAAAATCGTTAAAAAACATAAAAATTTGAATAATTTCAACACCTTATGGTAGTATTAGCAACTAGAGACTTGGGGCTTTTCAACAAACCCAAACTCGTATCGATTATGTTTGATTTTCATGAAGAAAAATCGATTTGCATTTACTAGTTGCGTAAAAACACCCCAAATTGGACAAACCAAGATCATTTACCCTACACGACATGCATAATTCACCGGGCAAACATAATGCACCAAGTAATCGTATGCCGTTCGACCTTTCTAACGCTCTAACCTGACTAAAGGCTCGTTTCCTATGTTTTAAACAAACCGGGCAATCGGTGGAACACAGGTTTGCCTGCGAGAGGCCGCCGCTTCCGACGGCGTGTCGGCGGCCGACTCGGATTGCGTCACCTCGGCGGCTTGGTGGCGGCCCCATTACATTGATATAGATAAAATTTCATCACGAAATAATAAATTCATGATAATAATTGCGCTACGGTGGTAAATACGTAAGTACCTTTTTTCCATAACTCATGCTCATTTCTGAATGATCTCTTGGCCCTAAAGAGCAATACGACAGAGAGAACGACAATTGTGTCAATTGTGTGATGTGTCAATTGTGCCTACACTTATTTCTAGAAATGACACAGCGAAGTCTTCAACATATTTTTCGAATTTCCTCATTACAATTTCTCATTTTGCATCGTAACTTCGTAACAGTTCGTAACAATTTTTCTTTCTTCATTCGGGTAAATGTTGCATTCGGGTAAATTCGCATTCGGGTATTTGTTACACACGAGTAAATGTTGCATTCGGAAAAATGTCCATTCGGGTATTTGCTACATTCGGGTGAATGCCATTCAGGTATGTGTCACATTCGGGTAAATGTGCTTCGGGTAAACGTGTTTCGGGTGAATGGGACACAACCGATAATTGTATACTTTTGCTGGACGACTCCGATAACTATCTATCAAACCAACGTAATGTTTTGTTTCTTTTCTTTAACAGGGTGTCGACTCAAAACCCGAAAAAATATTCCCTGATATTCCCTGATTTTCCAGTAATTTTTTAGAAAAAATCCAGATGTAGACTAGTAATTAAATTCACTGCTATAGTTCCCCAAACATTTAGTTAGCTTAAACAGTGAAATTGAAAAACGTCCGTCGATATCTTCTAATGAGTGCATTGTTTTTGATTTTTAATTGAGTTGAACGACGACTGAGAATTATCGTTAAAGATTCTAAAAAATAGATCTGTTATTACAATTCGAAGTTATCTTGAAGGAGCATTTAAAACTAGTACAGAATGAATCATTTTCCTTTTTTATTCGGATCAAATTCATGAAACCGTTTCGATTTTTACGAAATGCTTTTTCTTGCAATCTTTCGGCTTCCTCCTGTGTGTTTTCCAAAATTTTCTTCATTTTACCTCACAAAATTTCGATCTGTTTCCCGTTGCCGTTTTTTTAAATTTGATTCATATGACGATAAAGAGAAGGAAAATTTCGAACTAGTTGAACTAACTACTAGCTGTACATTTTTATTGATGCTATCCTTCCAAAGTAAAACATCACGAACTTGACGCGTAGTAGAACCGTTTCCTCCCACATGTTTTCATAAAAATATTCGCTATTAATGGAAAACGTCTCTCGTTGGGTTTCCACGCGAGAGACCGAAGACCATTTTTTGTTAAAAAAAACGTAAACCTACCTGTCTTTTCCAAAAATGTTCCAGTCGTTCATTTTTCGGATCGTAGTGAGCAAACTTGTTTATGATGCTAGCAATATTATTTCAGTGGCAAATCCGCTGGAGCTCCACAAATGAATCCTAAATCCGTCAAACACCAAAGTAGTCAAAAGCTTCTCGAGTCCATTCCGTCATGTAACGATTTACCACTTTCTTCTCTTATTCATCCCAAAATCTGACATTCAAATTCATCTGCAGCCTCTTTGGAGTCTTGTTCAAAGACTAGTTACCCCTTCGGCTATCATCAAACATTACTCTCATTAGAACCATGTCTTTTTCAGCAGTGCAGAGTGATTTGTGACACATAACTGTTTCCAGACATCACAGGATCACAGGAATTTCAAGCATGAATTTATCGACAGTTTTCGAAGAAGAACTGCAGATACTTATGCCAAAAGCCAGCAAAAACAGCGCGAATGTGAAAGACGTCTACCTTTGCGCTGTTTACCATTCGGAAGGACTAAGTTCACCTACAGGCAAAAGCAATCAACATAAACCGAAGAACCTACAGAGAGTCAAACTAGTTAAATACAACTTTTTTTGTATCATTAACTTTAATTACTGCAATAATAAAACTTCTTCAAACTTCTGCAATGATCAAACTTCTTATTGACGGAATTTCATTTTTTCCAGATTGCTGACGAAATTCCCTGATATTCACTGATTTTCACTGACATTCTTTGAATTCCCTGATATTCCCTGAATTTCAAGGATTTTCAAGGTAATCGACACCCTGTTTAACGAACTTTTGGAATTGACCTTGCACAAAAAACCATCTCACGGTCTGAATTTCCAACTCAGAGACCTCGGATGGATCTCAATCGATTCTTAAGAGTTTCCTGGTCTCGAATCGCGAAAAAACTCAAAATTGAAAATTTACCCTAAGCCCCTTTTTTCTCGGACGATCACATATCGTTTGTTACGGTACTTCTTCGGGTTTACCCGCACATCGTAACACGGTGTGGATATTCTGATGTTCTGACCAAGCCTTTAAACCGTGTGAAGTTTGAGTCTGCGAGAAAGAATTGGTCTTCGATCAACACGTGATGAGGAGGAGGCATACCATGGTAAACCTATTATAGGGACTTTTGCATCGCATTGCATATTTTTCTTCTTCTTCTTTTACTTCTCTCTGAATAAAATCAGTTATATTCGCTCTATTCTACTAATTGGTAGCGTTTTTCCCGTTGCGCTACACTCTCCAATAAAAATATCTTATTATTAGGTTGGGAAAAAGGTTATCCATTATTTTCTCGTTGGCTGGATTTAGAGATCAATATCTCGTGTAATATTGATCATACAATATCATGTTTAGGGTCGTTGTAAAGGTGACATTTCACACTAAAAAAATCTTCTGTTGTTTTTTGTTCGTTCCATTCAGTTTTGAGTTACAGGGTGTTAACAATGGAGGTCAACATGGTACCGATATTGCAACAGTAAAGTACGTGCAATTATTTTTTTTCCTTTTTTTTATTTTTTTTTTAGTGCAATACTCCAAATTATGATCGTTGTAAAGATTGCAAAAATCTATTGCTATGGTTTTTCGCTAATAAAGACCAAGACCTGTATGGTAGAGACATTATGAAGCTATCTTTAGAAACACAACAAATTTTCTAACAAAACGGTGTATATTTGACCCAAATCGGGCAATCCGAAGCATATTAAAAATAGTTTTGAATTTCAACCAAAAATAATGGATTACTTTTTTTTTAGCTACAGCTACACAAAACGTCGCTAAAACGCTAAAACGGCGAGTGCTAAGTTGTAGTAAGAACTCTACTCAACAGGAGAAGATATATATAGTTTTAAAAATATATTTAAGATTTCGGCTCCTTTAAACTTATGTAACTGAGCCTGTAAAAATAAACGAATTTATAAAAAAAAGGAGAAGATAACACGAAAATAAGCGACTATATTTCAGACCAAATCAATTGATAGAATCACACTTTGGACAGTATGTTTATTTATATTTTCAAACCATCCAACAAGTTAAACATGTGTTTGGATTGGGCTCGTGAGAGTCGGATATTAACATTTATTTGAGAGTATTGAGAATGAGCGGAATCTCATGAATCTCATTACATTCACATATAACACTAAACGAATCGACGACACTGACAAACTTTGGATAATTTACAACACAAAAATTCATCATAAGACCCACAGTAAATGTTTTCTAAATCAAGCTAGGTTTCGTTCATGGATGTTGCCACCAGAAGTAGAAAGGGCGCGGCTTTGTCGTCCACAACTCACAAACGCTTCTTTCTTTGCGGGTAGATTTGTATGGGGAATACATGGAAACCGTAGGGGGTGGTGTCCATATCGGCGCGGATGCCCTTT
This sequence comes from Toxorhynchites rutilus septentrionalis, assembly GCF_029784135.1. Lineage (NCBI taxonomy): Eukaryota > Metazoa > Arthropoda > Insecta > Diptera > Culicidae > Toxorhynchites > Toxorhynchites rutilus. Next base: position 163,041,778 of record NC_073745.1, on the reverse strand, counting down.
GCAAAGCGGTAATTGGGGAGTGTTTCTTACGTAAGAACTTTCTAAATAAAATAGGAGATATGACAAAAGCAAACAGTCAAACAGTTAATGGAAGCAAATATTGTCAATCGTTGCTATTCATATTCTAAACATAAATGGCCAATGTTAAATGTTATCAGAAAATCGTATGAAGATGGAATCATTACAAAACGATTTTATTTTATGAAGGGATGATTAAAAAACGCGGCACTCGTAGCTTGATTTAAAGCCGGTTGCTTGCCTTTCAATCTGAGACTGTAACGCCCATCACTTCCTAGTGGAGTTCCTGTTTCTGCTATTTGCATGATTAATTTGTTCTTTTGACTGCTTGCTTGTTGATTTGATCGTGTTTTCGTTTTGTTTTCTCTCCTGTAATAGATTTGAGCTGGATTTATTCAGATTTTGAGCACCTAGCGTGTTATTACGGCGCAGACATGCATTGTTCGGAGCCGGCGACAACGAAACGCTTGGTTTAGCACATGTTTGTTTTGAGTTGGATGGCTTCGTACTAAGTCTCGATGCTGATTTACTTTGTCTTATCGTATCAGATGCTTGTTTCTGGTTATTTCCTCCACGAGCCAGACTCAAGTGTCTCACTCGTTGCTGTTGATTTTGTTGTTGTATTTGTTGTTTTCCATTCCTTGTTGCGTTTGTTCTAGAAGCAATCGTTCCAACCGAAGGAACTCGTACTGGCACACCCTGTGTTTTGGGTGGAGTTCGAGCTTTTCTCAAGCTTTCTGCATAAGTGAGTGGCTTTTGCTGATCAGTCGTGGGTAGTTCTACACCCACAGCCGATGGTACATTGGAGTTCGTCACATCAATTGACACTGCGACCGCATATAGGGGAACAATAGAACAAGAAGACGAACGTTCAGTAAGCAAATCCGTTCTATCAACTAATGAAGTGCGCTCACTTACATGATTCGTTATGTTGTCAATAGGTTTTGTAACATTTAGAGACGAATCAACTGTTTCGGCATTTTGTAATTGCGATGAAACTTGAGCTGTTTTAAGAGTATTACCTTTAGCTAAATCCGAATAAATCGTTTTCGTCGACGAAGAATTTTGTAAGGATGATCGTCTAGGGCTTGGGATAGAAGAATCAGGCAAATCCATTTGCTTTGGTTTCCGTTTCAACGAACCATGATTGGAAAATACTTTTTTAGTGAGAATCTGTTCACCTGTTGTCACTTTTTCTGGCGAACTAGTTTCATTGTTGTTGTTGTTATCAATTTTTATTTCCTCTTTGACTTCATTAGAAGACACCAATTGACTACTTTGGTCATGGTTTTTCGTTTTAAATGTACTATCATCGCCAGGCATCAACATAAATACTTCGGTGTCTTTTTCGACAATTAACAAAACATTTTCTAAATTTTCTGTACAAACTGAATCTTCAACCTTTGTCTGATCACTATTATCTTGGTTACATCTTTCAATAAATTGCGAAAATGCTTTTTTAGTGAGATTCTGTTCTCCAGTTGTCACTTTTTCTTGCGAATTAGTTTCATTGTTGTTATCAGTTTTGAAATGATTGACTTCCTCCTCAATTTCATTAGAGGACACCAGTTGGGCATGAATTTTGGTTTCAATTGTACAATATACGTCAGGCATTGACATAAATGCTTTTGTGTCTTTTTCGTGTTCCAGTTTTTCTGTACAAACTGAATTTTCAACATTTGCTTGATCAGTGTCATCTTGGTTGTATTTTCCATTCGTCGTGATACCCGGCGCACCTGTTTGTAAAAACACTTTTTCATTGTTTGAATTATTATTCTCATCATTTCCAAGTTTATTTTGAAAGTTTGATGGTAAACGTTCCACTTTTTCCATCGAATTCGTCAACATAATCACAATTTGATCTATATTTTCACAACGACACATAGCAGTGTTCTCGCAAATATTTCTGAGGCATGTTGTGGACACTTTGTTTACTTCTTGTACATCTGAATTTGTACAAACTTGAGATATGTCCTCAGATGTTTGGCGTGAAGGGAATTCTTCCAACAGACATGGTTTTTCATCTGCCGAATCCGGTGCCGGGCACAAATCTTCTTGTTGTTCTGTGATCAGACATTCCGGATCTTTGTTCAGGATTTGCGATGAATTTCCAGAATTTTCATCGATTTCCAGGTGCGCCGTATCTGCTTCTGATTGCAAGTTCTCGTCATACGCCGTTTGAATGTCATACTTGTTAGGAAAAAATGTAGCATTTTTTTCGAGGTTCACCTTTTGTGTTTCATCTTGACTTTCTATCTTTTCGCAAACACTATCCTTATCGTTGTCATTACACTGTTGGTCTACAATAGTTTCGGTTGTGTTTCGGTCCTTCTCCAAAGGGATATATTCTTGCATTTCACAACTGCTTCGCAATTCGGGGTTGTTGTCCATCACAAGAACCTCGCTTTCTAGACTACTTGATACATTGTATTCTTCATCTTCAGTTTTCGCTATGTTAGTTGCAATAGATATTTTTTGAAATGTGTCAACGGAAACTATCGGTAAGTTTTCAGCATTCATTAGCACAGCTGCAAGCTGAATTGGATTAGAACATTGAGGCAAGCATTCGAGCAAATCGTTATTATTATCAGCAGCGTCATTCACATAGTTTGCATTTACTCCACCTTCATTTGATGGAGTTGTTGTGATGGAACCCGACTTTTCAAATATATTCTCAGAATCTGCAGCTGATGCTTTCGTTCTCAAATTTGATAATGTTGCAGAAGATGATGTCGGCGCAAAGATAGAAGATGCTATACTTGATGAAGAGGAATTGTGATCCATCGATGAGCTGCACTCTTCTCGGGAAGACGATTGACGAAGAGCGTCTTTTTCAACGTTCTTGCTTATAAATGCTGCAGTCAATGTTTTTTTCATCTCGTTTATTTCTCCAGTTATCTCCTCCGTACTTAACGATTTCGTGACTGATGATGATTCTTCTTGAAGCTTTTTCTTCATCTTTTGTATTTTCTCCTTCATCAATCTTATTCCATCCAAGTTGAGTTGAGAATCAATCTGATCTAATTTATCAAAGCTGCTCATGCGTGTGTTTGGCGATTCATTTTTAGATAGTTCGAATGATTGCATCCTAGCAGTTAAATTTGAACAGTCAGTCTTAGAACAGGCTTCCTGCATTGCTTCCTCTTTCAAGTTGCGATTTAAATTTTTGATTTTCTCTTTGATCGATTTTAGTGCTTCGAAATCGAATCGAGAATCATCATTGGAGCAGTGCTCCGTCGAATTAGTAGGCTTTCTCGTATCAGTATCTGTCGAAGACTCAGAAGTAAATTGTTTATTACTGTCTGACAGGTTGTCGGTTGGGTTGCAATGAGCATCAGTTCGATTATTTGGAATGTTAACTCCTTCGTGTTCTTCGGCTAAATTGGATTCATTGCTTTTGCTTTGAACTTGAAAAATTTTCTTGATAGCACCTGTATGCTTCGGAGGTACTCTTAGTTCAGTGTTTGATTGCATAGCACCATCGATTAAAGCCTTTCTTATTGATTCGATACAGTTTCCAATTGTATCATCATCATCATCCTTTATCGTTTTCCGTTCTCTAGGCTCGACACTTGCATGAAGCGAATCCAGCGACACTTCATCTTCTTCTTCTTCTTCCTTAATAGTGAACGGAAGTCGTCTGCGTCTTAGACAAGTACCCTTAAATTTTGATCTTATCCTGGATTTGAATAAAAGTGAATTGTATAGCGTAATTTATAATGATTAAATAATTGATCATACAGATATATGTTTCTTATGCTGCAGTGGACTAGACATAAGCACGGAATTAAAAGCAATGCGGAAATGTGATGTGTAGAAACCAGTTAGAATGATACTTCAGCATTTCTCTATGGGTACATTAGGGTGCCAATGAATGTATGGGAAAAAATCGACCCTAAAATTTCAAAAAGTTACCCTATTCAAAATGTTCACCAGCTCGAAAAAACACCCTATGCGAAATTTCAGCTCAATCGGACTTAAGGAAGAGTGGCGCAAAGCGGTCAAAGTTTGAGTTTTTTGAAAATCGAAAAATCACCCAAACAATATTATTTTTTCTAAAAACCTCGATTTTTGGTGATTTTTGATTTTTCAAAAAAACTCAAATTTTAACGTCTATGACACCAGTGAATGAAGTCCGAATGAGCTAATATTTTGAATAGGGTATATCATCATGCAAATCAACAACAAGTTCCGAATGAAAAATCGAGATAACTAATTTTTATTCGCACCTTATATAATACTATTCGTTTCGTATTCCGAAAAAAAAGGTCCCAGAGTGCCGATTTCTTACCAAAAAAAAAACCAAATGACACTAGATCTCGACGTTTCATGTAATTTTCAGACATTTGGCATCAAAATTTTTTTTTCGAAAACCGCGATTTCCTTTACTCCTCCTTGGGTGATGTTTAGATTTTCAAAAAATTTTGACCGCTTTGCGCCACTCTCCCTTAATTCCGATTGAGCTGATATTTTGCATAGGGTGTTTTTTCGAAGTGGTGAACATTTTTTATGTGGTATCTTTTTTAAATTACGAGATGACCATTTTAATTAGCACCCTAGGGTACATATTGTGAAGTACAATCTTCGTTTGAAAAGCGAAAAGCAAATCATATAATTTGAAACCGTTCAAATTATGCTTTGTTTTTGGGGATTGCTGATTTTATGTAATAAATAAATTTTATAAGAAATAAACTGTTGCTAACTAAAGTGGATAAATTCGCGGAATTGACATATTTGTAGAAATGAGCCGACGGTATCATATTAGGACCTCAACTTAGTTCCCCCCGAAAATTACGATTGTTACATTACAGAAAGCTTTTACAAAATACATTACTCTTTTACATTGAATTTAACACAGATTCGAAATATTTTTATTTTCAAAATTAAAATGCCTAGAAGTTCTTTATTCATTTACAATGATACTACATCCTATGAAGAGATTGAATCTTATTCACAACATTGTTCCGCCAATAATCCCTGTGCATAGCCTCACAGATTCACAACTTCGGGCCGCACCGATCCGACGAGGCATGTTGAAAATCGTGTCCTGCATGTTAAAGATCGCTCTTCGCATAACACCTTCCAGCGTAAACAGCAGACAAGAGAATCAATCGCCTTGTCGAAGTCTCTGTTGAGTCTCAAACGATTCCGACAGATCGTCTGAGATCCGTACACTGCACCGCATACCATTAATCGTTGCCTGAATCAGTTCTGTCAGCTTTGGTGGTTCTCACAATCACGTTTGTGTCACCTTTTTTTTAGACAGAAGTACAGCCTAGAAGTTCTTATTCCTCCTGGAAAGATCAAGGATCTTCGTGGTTGAACCATTGTTGGTCTGAAAAATTTTGTAAAATAATTCGGCATTTTTCGAGTAACAAAATAATGCTACAATTCTGGATCGTCGCACAGGGCACCCGTACACTCCCGCTGATCTCGTACATACAGGGTGGGCCATTTAAAGTGGAAGCATCTGGCAACCCCATAACTTTTGACAGAGATGTCAGATTAACAAATGTCATACCGCGTTGAAGCGTCATTTCAGTACAATTTTAACCATGGAACAATACACACCTGAACAACGCGCTGAAATTGTTCAGCTGTACATTCAAAATAACTTCTCAATTGTGGCTTTTGGCAAAAAATCATACTGTCTGATGAGGCGCATTTCAACTTGAATGGAGGAGTGAATAAACAAAATTGTCGGTTTTATGCTACTGAAAACCCTCAATTCATCGAAACGCAACCTCTTTATGACCAAAAAGTTACTGTGTGGTGTGGCATTTATGCCGATAAAGTCATCGGCCCGTACTTCTTTGAAAACGAAAATGGAGCAACGGTAACCGTGAATGGGGAGCGTTATCGGACAATGATAACCGATTTTTTATTGCCATTTGTTCGTGAAAATGAATTGGACAATTACTGGTTCCAACAGGACGGCGCTACATGCCATACAGCGGCTGCCACGACCAAATTATTGCGCGAAATGTTCCCCGGAAGATTAATATCGAAAAACGGCGATTATGACTGGCCACCGAGATCACCTGATTTGACGCCTCCTGACTTTTTGTTATGGGGATATTTAAAATCCAAGGTATACACTGGTAAACCAAGGACCCTGGCTGCGCTGAAAGACAATATCCGACAAGAAATTACTGCCATATCGGCCGAAACATTGGGCAAAGTGATGGAAAATGCCGAAAAAAGGGCACATTTTGCGGTCAAGGCCAGAGGCGGTCATTTACGAGATATCATAATCAAAAAGTAGTTAGAACAAATCTCCTTGGACCAAAATAAATGAATTTCAAAAAAAAATTAAAATTCCAATTCTTTACTTTGCTATTGCAAAAACAAATCCTTCCACTTTGAATGGCCCACCCTGTATTTCTCGGGTCCTGGTCGCAATGGTCGCAATTTTGATGGAAAGGGCCCCCTATTGAAGCCGTGTGAAACCGAGCAATGTCCAGTCCATAGTTTGGGCGGTACTACATCCCCCCCCCCCTATCTTCGAACCTGGTAAGGGAACCTTTTACTTCCCGCAGAAATTGACTTTCCTGCCAACCATCTTTCATCCAAAAAAGTGGCAAAATAAGTTAGTGATCCTCAATTTCACATCATCCAGCGGCACCTCTCGTATAACAAATTGTCCCGGGTCACTAATTCCAGTTGACCAATCGGCCTCCTCATTGTCTGCAATGTCACTGTGTCAAGGAGCTTAGTGTCAGATAATAGGTACTTCCTGATTGCTTGTACCATTTGTTGACGAGATCGTAGCTACCCCGTTGATTCAGGCTACTTTAGTCAAGAGGTCCAGGCAGATTTAGACAGGCTTCCTGACGATCCCTTAGAGACGTCCGTATATCCGATCTCGTGGAAGCGGTATTTTCCTGCTGTCATTGCTATGGAAGTACGTTGCCGGCCTACAGCGTTCGCCCAGCTCAGAAGTTTTCCTGATACTGTTTTTCACTCGAACAGGTAGACACCCCCAATCTTTCGCCCAAACCAGATTTTGCCAACGTGGTTGGAGTGTGACACCCGCTGGTGTAACTAAGTACAGCCAGGTGTGTTCCCTCCCTAAAGTTGGCAGGGAAACTTACCGTCTTGGAAACGATCATCGGATCCATGAGCAAATCGACGATTTCCCCCACTTCAGCGCATACAGAAACTGCTAGCGTGGATGACAGGAAACCGGAGACAGCCCGTGGTGTCTTGTTGTAAATTGGCACCAGGGTTTTTGGAGCTTGAAACATGTCCATAGGAAAAATACCGTGAGCAGCAGTAACGGAAGGAGTACCAAGCACATCAGGATCGACGCCAGTAAGATCCTGATTACAACAAACTGGTTATTATATGGAAAATGGACATGACATGGAAACGAGTGAGATTTTAAGCTAAAGGCTGACAGTCGTCCTATCCTGCTCCCTGAATAAGGGAGAGTGAAATCTTCCAAAAATGGTGCGATTGCCCCCGTCCCAATAAAATCCTTGTTAGGCCTTCAGGTACGTTCAAAGCTCATCTAGGCTTAGGCACTAGGTACTAGGCTCAGATGTAATATTCCTAACTTGCATTAGGTACTAGGCTCAGATGTAATATTCCTAACTTGCGTTAATCCGGCTCTGAACATGGTCCCCATGAAGGACCGTGTGAACCCTCACATGCCTTCACTGCTTGCATAGATAACCATGGGATCACCAATAGCGACTATGTACAACGAGTGGAGATAGCATACCGAAGTGGGGACCCAATGAAATATGAACTTTAAAAAAAATCCAATAGAAATCGAGAGTGAAATTGAATAGGTGAGCATCTTTGGAAGAAGGGGTCAAGTAATAAAATCCCCGGTGTTGAGCCAATCTGCAGCACCGAAATCGTATAGCCCCAAGCCCATCGATGAGCAGCTACAATATGAAAAATCAAAACTGAGTGAAGCTAATACTTATGATAGACATACAATTGTACTTTTTTTTCATTGACTTTCTCTTGAGGTAATAACTCAGATTGGAATCTTGTTTGTTGTGTTTGATAGTTCAGACGAGTTCATTTTTGAAATATGTGGTGAAAATTGGTCAAATTTTTGATTGTCAGTTTGACATGCAGTACAATGTACAACCAAAGTATATGTGCCATGGTACCGTAGTACCTGTACAACGCTGTACACGTACAACGCTAGTACAGCTGTATGTCTATCTCTGGCATGAGAGAGCTTGAAATGAACTTTACGAGTACATCAAGCCTCGCAGTAATTTTCACGCCGTTATAAGAAATATCACGATAAAAATCAAATTTGCGATTGTAGCTGCTGATCGTGAACAACAAACCTGGAGAACAAGTGCAGAAAAGGCGGAGAACGCGCTGAAAGAGGCTGGCAGAGTAAATCAAAGGAAGTAGTTTCCACCCCCTTTGGAGATTCCACTCCATTAACCGGGAAAAGGAGAAGGCAAACATCAGAATAACAAGCAAAAACCGAAAAAAGAAAGAAAGATGCCAACGAAGGCACTAGAGGAGAAAGTAGTGAAAACAACAAAGATCCTAACGAGTGGCAAAAAGTTGAGAGAAAAACAAAAGGAGATAAAACGAAAGAGAGACCGAATATCCGGAAAGTGAGACAGAAACCAGACGCCCTGTGTCTGGTTTCGAAGCGGGCGAACAGCGGGCGCAACAACTTATGCCGATATTCTGCGGAAAGTGGCGATCCGACTTTGAAAGTTACTCAACAAATTGTAAGATGCTTCATGTGCACGTGTTTTGGGCATCATGCGAAAAAAAAGCAATGGCCCCGACAGATCGAAACTTTGCCTAAGATGCGGCGAAAAGGAACACCTCGCTAAAGACTGTAGCAAACTACCCAGACGTCTGCTCTGCAAAGCTGAAGAAGGGAGTGAGCATAGTACAGGAAGCCCAAGATATCCGATTATCAAGGAGGTACTGATTGCAAAAAGAAAATGGAAATAATCCAAATCAATCTGAATCACTGTAACACGGCATAACAATTGCTCCGGCAAGCCGGGCACTTCAATAACAGAAATTGGTTGACTAATAAGGCGGGATTATCCACTAGAATGACGGGAGAAAATATCCTATCCAGGAAACGGTGTCCAGTGCACACGAAGGGTTCGTGATTGCCAAAATCAACGGGGTCTTTGTATGCAGCTGCTATGTATCGCCGAGGTGGACGATAGAACAGTTCGATTTGATGATCGATAAGTAATCCGAAAAGCTCATTGATCGGAAGCCCCTCGTCATCGGCGGAGACTTCAACGCCTTAGCAGTAGAGTGGGGAAGTAGACTCACTAATGCGAGAGGGTTCAATCTAATGGATGCTCTTGCAAAACTAGAAGTGAAACTAGCCAATGAAGGTGCCACCACGGTCGAGAATTTATTATCGACGTTACCTTCTGTAGCTCGACGCTTGCAGTGAACATGAACTAGAGGGTGTGCAACAGCGATGTCTACTTACAGCGGCAAAATCCTCACTAAAACACGAAATCAGGCTCAGCAAAAGACGATGTTTTAAAGAGCTTTTTCGCGAAGTTCATGCTATCTCATGGGGAAACGCGTATAGAGTGGTGATGGCAAAAATCAGAGGCCCATGGACCACCTTCCACCCCTCCCACGAACAGTGCCCAGAAATGCTGAAATATAGAGGGGCTCTTCCCGCGGCACGAACCGACGATCTGGCCTAGTGCACCATACGGTCAAGAGAGAGAAAGAGGAAGTCAAGAGAGTGACCACTGAAGAATTGTTAGGTGCAGCAAGCATACTGAAGGGAAATGAAACACCAGGCCCTGACGGTATCCCCAACGTGGCTTTGAAGGCCGCTATACAAAAGAACCCAAATATGTTCAGAGAAACTCTGCAAAAGTATCTGGATGAAGGACATTTCCCTGATATATGGAAGAGACAGAAACTCATTCTGCTGCCAAAGCCAGGAAAAACAACAGGAGAGTCGTCATCATACAGACCAATTCGTCTCCTGGACCCACTTGGTAAACTTCTGGAGCGAATAATCCTCAACAGGCTGACAAAGTATACAGAGAGCGAACATGGACTCTCAAAGCTGTAGCTTGTTCCGGAAGGGAAATTCCACAGTGGATGCGATCCTGCACCTTACAAAAATAGCTGACAAAGCGTTGAAACAAAAAAGGCGTGGCAATCGATTATGTGCCGTTATATCAGTCGAATGTTAAAAATGCATTTAATTGTGCCAGTTGGGAAGCCATCGCAGAGGTATTGCACAAAATGTTGGCACCGAATTAACTGTGCAGGATCCTACTCTACAACACAGCAAAGGGAGAGAAATCGTTTAATATAACAGCGGTGTTCCACAAGGCTACATCCTTGGCCCAACGCTTTGGAATGGGATGTACAATGGAGTGCTAACATTGAAGTTGCCGAAGGGAATCAACATCATTGGGTTCGCAGACGATATATCCCTAACAGTGACGGACGAGACACGAGAGGAAGTTGAAATGCTGACCACTGAGACGATAAGAACTATAGAAAGCTGGATGCATAAAGCAAAACTACAGATAGTGCATCACAAGATTGAAATCATGCAAATTAGAAACTGCAGTATTCAACGAGCGGAAATCACAGTTGGGTAGCACACCATTCTTTCCAAACATGAGTTCAAGTACTTGGGTGTGAGAATCGACGACCGACTTAACTTAAGGAGTCATATCAACTACGCCTGTGCGAAAGCGGCAAAAGCCATAACGGCAATCGCCAGAATCATGCCGAATATTGCAGCCAACAATAGTAGCAAGAAGCGTCTCTCAGCTGGCGTAGTCACATTGATGCCAGCGTATTGCTGCTGAACCAAACTCACGGAACCATGGCTATGAGAATAGCGAGCGCATACAAAACCATATCTATGGAAGCCGTATATATCATAGCCGGAATGATTCCTATCCACATTGTTCTGAGTGAAGACAACATGTGCTACAAAGAGAGCAAAATAACAGTGATATTCGAAAAAAAAGTAGGAAGTGAATCGATGAGAAAGTGGCAGCAAGAGTGAAATAACACTCCAAAAGGTAGACGGGCCCATATACTGATCCCAGACATCGCCAACTAGGTTGACAGTAGCCATGGAGAGGTAAACTTCCACCTGACGTAATTTCTGTTGGGACACGGTTGCTCTCGAGAATACCTGCACAGATTGGGACCTGCTAGCTCACCCCATTGCCCACATTGCACAAACATAGTGGAAACACCTAACCATGTAGTGTTCGAATGCCCTCGATTCAACGAAGCACGCTGTGAAATGCTCGCATCTGGTATAGATATCAACATGAGAAACACAAAAATGTGCAGCGACGAGAGCACTTGGAACGGTGTAGCAAGTGCGGTAACAATAATAATGTCAAAGCTTCAACGTAAGTAGAGAGATGACTAGAGAATTGTCCAATGAATAAAGTGCATGAGCACGGCTTCCCTCTGAAGTATTACCGAACGGTGGTCACGGGGGAAAAGGAACGGCGCATACGAGGTGGTTTTAAGTGAGTAAAAATTTCATATTACCCAGTCAACAATGTTTCCAACTACTTCGCCAAAAAAAAGGTGCTATAAATGAGGCAGCTGTTGATGAACGCTTTGGCTACCCATAGACGTATCTTCCTGTTGTTGTTTGTTCCGATGGGGTTTGGAGATTATGTTCAACCGGATGGCGCAGCTCTTTTAAACTTGTTTAATTGGAAGTTTGGAAAAGTTGGAAGCTAAGGTACCAGAATCGACCAATATTCCTCCGCGGTCCACGGCTTGGGATGAAGCCGTTATGCAATTTTATCTTGGAGTTGGAACCATAGTGTTTATGGCCACAAATCACCATATGCGCTGTAAAAATCACCTTCGCTGTAAGTTTCCCCCTGTAAGCCCTTTTTTCATCTGCCAACTGCCCATAGCTTTGGTGGCTGCTCGCATCCTGATGCGTGAAATTTTATACGCATCCGCGTTGATAAATACGACAACTCTCCTCGATAAGACCTGAAAAAAAAAGAACTAGCGGGATCTACGAACTATTATATCCTTTTTTCAGGCCCAGGGCTACCATCTCAACCTACTGATGGTTTACGTTGGCTTCAGCTATCACCTACTTAAAAATCGTAATGTCCCCAGTCGGAAGGCGAACCAGACTAAACCAGATGTCTGTTCGCCATCCTCTTCAGAGTCTTGGATATACAATAAAAAATTGACCGGTAAACTTTAACGATATTGCTGCTCCGATCGATCTTGGGAATAGGTATTACGATATTATGTCTCTAACCCTTAGGAAACTCATGCTTTGACCAGAGGTCGTTGATGATGTTGAAGAGAGTGGTATGCCCTAGCAGGGAAAGCTGTTTGAACATCTTGTAACCAACGCTTTCGGAGCTAGTGAACCCTCCCTTGGCGGAACGCAGTGCGACGGAAATCTCATAGATGGAAAAGTTTATGTTGTAGGGTTCATCAATGTGACTCACCGGGACTACGAAAGTACTGACAAAATTAGCACTCATTCTCACTCACGGAATAAACTCGGGACCATATTCTGAAATTGAGGCTAATTCCGTAAAATATTCCTCGATCGATGAGATTAGTGGGGTTACGTTTTTTTCGAATACCACTCATCATATTACGGACACTCTTTTGGCTAACCATTGGCGGCCATTTTGCTCCATTCTTTGTCGCATCCCGAGTTACGTTTCTTCTATTTCTGTTTGACAACCTCCAACACTTGTACATCACCTCGACCAGTGGCTTTATAGAGCTTTTGTTCGGGAAGCTCCATAATCCATCTTACCGTACGATTAATCGTTCATGAAGATGCATTCTTCGTATTTCGTAAGAAACTCATTGTGCATAATTCGGGGAGGTCTTTTGGCCACTAGTGTCCTGTTTGGTTGCTTACTGGCCCGAAAAGATCTAAATCCACCTCGTTGACGAATCCATTTTTTTGCAACCCCTTCAAATGCAGCATTAGATCCTTAGTTCCACTACGACGTTTGCAATGATCCTGCCGATCGGTAGTATTCCGCTCGCGGTAATGCTTGAGAACACTGCACATGGTTGTTCTATTCAATTTCAGTGACTTCGTAATTTTTGAAGCTAACCACGTCGTATTTTCGATGTGGGTTGTCCAAAATTAATTTTCAGTTCGTAGCTTCCATCGAGTATTACTTCTTTGAAACTAAATTAATCTGGACGAAGTTTACAGCACTGAAAGAAAAACTTTTCAGCAATGGAATAGGAAACAGCATTGAGTACAGATCTTTATAGCTGTTGAGAACACTGGGTGATGAAGAGTTTCTCATTCTAACTGTGTAAGTTACCGACAAAAAAATTATGCGTATTATCTGATATTTTATTGCAACAGTTCACCATATATTTTTTTTAATTTACGTTTTTCAACATCGGCAATAACACTAACTTCTACTACACTTTTCACCAGATGTCTTAGTGAACACTACAATTACTACAATTGATCATAACATCATAACGGGGGAACTAAGTGAGGGCCCTGATAGTGTCTATAGTATTATATTTCCGAACCATTGATCTTTATGTAATAGTTTTTGCTCTGTATCAGAATCTGTCACGGATACTAATAAAAAAAACTTGCATATTCTAAAATGGAAATACGACGCAGTTTTGCATGGATATATGTTTGACCATATCAATATTAATACATGCCGATAAATGTCAGTTGATAGATGCATTTATTTTATGATGATAGTGAGATGCAGTGCTATAAATGTATATTATGTGTCTGTTCATTCATGGTACGAAAAAAATGGGTCTAAACAAATTTCCTAATTCCCTTGATGTAAATTTAATACACTCACCTTGGAGTATTCTCCTTTTCCTCTCGAATACACAATGTTGTGCTTCCTCCATTACTACTAGTACCATTTACCTCGCCAGACCTTGCTCGCAGAGACGAATTATTACTCGATCTGCAGTAATTCAATTCACTCATTGAATCGATAGAACTATCGCTATTTTCACTAGAATGATGAAATTATGCACAAACAAAAATGTACCAACCATTTTCTAGGTGCGTCGAATCACAAAGCAAATAAATTACCTGTCAGAATGGTAAGAATCTCCTTCCTCCATTGCCTGCTGCAGGTCGGCAATTCGTTGAAGTGCTAACCGGAGATCAGCTCGCGCAGAAGCTGCTTCTGCTTCGACACTCTCCAACCGCTTTTCGAGATCTTTACGCTTGACTACACTCTCGTGTTCTTTATTCGTGATAGAGTGCAATTCCTCTCGCAATTCTCTGATAGTCTTCTGTGCTTTCTTCAGAGCTTCCTGTGCATGGATTTCTTTGTTTCTCGTTTGGTTCATTTCACTTTGTGCCTTCTCGATCGAATCCTTATGTCGATTGAGCTGGATCTCCATTCGAGCACGGGTAGCTTGTTCAAACTCGAGCCGCGATTCTAATTCTTTGGTACGTAGCTCAAGTCGTTTCAACTGTATACTAGATGAGGAATCACTAATATTTTCAACGTTTTCCAAACGCGATGTTAGGTCAGAAATTTGCTCCTTGAGGGATTTCTTCTCGGTTTCGAGCTCAGAAATTTTGATTTCGTAGTCGGCAATAATAGCTTGTTCGGAACTCAACTGTTTGACGGTGGTGCTATACTTTTTTATTAATTCGGCCATTTCTTCGTCGTTTTCATCGATCTGCGCCTGAAGCTCAGTACGATCCCGCTGGGCAGCTGTGGCCTTATCTTCAGCATCGAACCGTGCGCGTTGAGCTTCCTCAAGCATCGACTGGACATCCTGCAGGTCATTTTCGGCCACCTGGCGTGCCTTCACGGCTGCTGAACGTGCAGATTCTGCATCTTCCAGCTGGTTGCGAAGCTGACGTATCAGCGTCTTACCAGCGGAATCAGTTTTTACACGCTCGAGTTGACTTTGTGCATCGCGAAGAAGAGCTTTGTATTTCCTAAGATCTCGTTTGAGTTTCTGAGAGGCATGCTCCTCTGCGGCTCGGTCGGCTCTGTCCTGATCCTCAAGATTATTGAGACGCCGTTCTAGTTCATGTTTTTCCCGCAGCAATAACGTTCGTTCTTCATGTTCCTGCTCCAGCTGACATTCCAGAGATTTGATTTTCTTGTACGAACTACCGCGGACCTCTTCGAGCTCGTCATCCCTCTGTTGGGCCTCTTTCCGCGAATCTTTTCGCATCGTTTCGAGCGACATCTCCAGACGTAATTTGGCTTGTTCTAGAAGCTGCACGAAGTAGAATAAATAAGAAAAAAATAATCAATTTCACAGAGTAGACAACTTATCGGAAAAACCAAAATATGAAATCAAGTTGTGTCACAGTCTCAAGGGTAACATACCTGTATCTGTCCCGCCATTTCATCCAACTCTTCTTCCTGTTCCTTACAGCGTCGATCCAGCTCCATCTTTTGACGCTTAAGTTGAGCTATCTCTTCCTCAGTTCCACCGCCGAATGTCATCTCCTCCAGTTCTCTTTGCAGAGCACTGTATTTTTCCTCTTTCAACTCTAATTCCAGGCGGACATCCTTATTAAAAGAAATATTATTACTTTTATCATACTACAATGATAAGAAATTCAGAACTGTCGCAAAATATCGTGGCTTTCAAAAATTATTTCTAACGATCACGAACCCGAAAACTGATTGAATTTGTCTATACACAAAAACAGTAATGAGCAACGTTAGAGATTACCAGAAACATTCAATTTTCAAAAATGATTGTAACAGACTACTTCAGAAGACAATAATCCTATATGTCGGACCAACTTTCAGTAACTATAGCTAGTTTAAATAGAGCACTGCCAATTTAGAATCGGTAAGCCTTTTTGCCAAGTACAGCACTCCCAGTGGTCAGTTCTAGAATCTTTGACGACAGTTTGTTTACAATAGTGAATGCCAGGAATAGGCATAAGACTTTTCATCATAGTCGCAGGCCGAAATGTTTATGATAAAATGTAAAATATACGGGTTTAATCGGTTCTTTCTATGGCTCACTACATCATTTAAATTAGAAACTATTCCGTTCTATAATATGAAGATTTATTATATGATCACGGTTAAAAAACGTGTTACAATTTTTATTTTATTTTATTTCAACATAGAAAATGCTGAAATACAAACATACTTTTAGAGGCGAATGAACTCTTTGAGTTTAAAGCCTCTATAATTCAACAACAACAACAACAAACATACTCCAGCGCCCTTTATATTCTACCCAGACAACTAGAGGTTGCTACGTGAAACGAATCTACAAAATGATCATTAGTAATTTTGCTCATCGATTTCGATTTCACTTGTTTCATAACAAAAAACAATTTCTCACAAATTTATGTGGATTCGAATATAGAAACAATAAGTTTTCTTAGTTCTGGAAATCACGCTTCTGGAACAAATTTAGAGAAGCAATCCAAAAGATCATGGCTATGAAATTTATCACGCAGTTCTGAATCACACTATTAGCAGGGCTTTACTTGAAAAGTGTGATTGTATTACAAGTACCGCTACTCACCGATAATGATTGTTCTATCGTGAATTTTTCAGCGATTAGAACATCTTTCTCTCGTGTGAGTCGTTCTTTTGCTTGTTTCTCCTGGCGGGCAGAATCCTGAAATGTTTCATTTGTGATTGTTATGGCTAAACTATATAACCCTCTAATCCGACTTTCGAGGTTGGTTCTCTACGAAATATACTAAAACATCTCATACCTGTAACGCTTGGCATTCAGAGTCAAACTTTCGCTGACGCTTCTCGAGTAAATTATTTCGACTATTTTGTTCCTCAAGCAGCATCCGCAAGTCATTCATTTCGTTGGTCATTTTTTGCGCCTTGCGTTTCCATTGACCAACTACCTGTCGCTGCTCTTCTACTTCCTCGTAAGCATCAGCAAGCTGAAAAATATAAAAATATACAGAAATTTTAAATCTGAAATCTAGCTATGCATCTCAGATGCCCGACCTTTTTCTCTAACTGCTTTTTCAGTCCAATTAGTTGCTCCAGGTCATGCTCATGCTGTGTTTGCAAGCGCTTCTTGGTGAACTCCAACTCACGGGCTACACGCTCGTATTTCATTCGGTAGGCACTGCTTCCGTTTTCATCACCCTCAAGGTCATCGTCTAAGTCCCCGTTCAAATCTGATTTGGCGCAAATTAATTCCATTTCAAGTTTCTCGGACGACTCTTGCAGGTTACGGTATTTAGCCTCATGTTCCTTCACCTCCTTCTCGAGCCTAAGTCTTTCCGTCGTCTCTGCCTCGAGTCGTTCGCTGATCAGATTGGACGAAGAATGTTCCTCTGACAGCTCGGCAGTCATTTCTGATAACTGTTGGGGTTAGAAATATGAACAATGATAAACCTTGTCGAAGTTAAATAGGAACAGTGTTCGAAAAAAAAAACAAATTAAATGTAAGAAAAATAATAATTTTCGCGCAACCTTCAGTCTTCGCGAATACACACAACCACCCACCGCTTCCCAACATTATTCCGTATGACAGTGTCGTTTCAAACGACACTAAATCGTGCACAACGTTTACAAAACAATATGCAATATGTGTATATCTCTGTTAGATATTACTTTGCACTTTTGAACATTCCGTATCCTTCGCTCGTTTCACACATATTGCAAGCGATATTTCAACGTGTCGTAGGGTGCACTATTATTGCAACAACAACCGACAATGCCAGAATATTTAGTTTGTCTCGAATTCATTCAGTTGGTTGAGCTGCCAATTTCATACTACTTGAAAAGTCATGTCAAAATCAGACATAGAGAATGATGGATCAAACGCTTTAAACAAATTTTTAAGGCGTCCTCTTTTGTGTGAGAAGAAATATTTGTTTGGCGCCATGCTAATACGTCGAGTTCTGGTCAGCTGTTTAATAATAATAAACCACTAATACTATGAGCCAAGAAAAAGTGAAGTAAATGTACGCGACAGCATACTCTCAATGTTTAGACGAAAAGACAGTAACGCAAGTACCGGTTTTCAAGTCTGAAGGATAAATGATTTCAGAATATATTTGCTCAAAATAACAAATATTCACATGAATGTTTTCCATCAGATTTCGAACAAAATTGGGTGTATACAATGAAGTAACCTATAAAACTTTTGGAAAATATTCTTCGAACATGCCGAACACTAGTGAAAATAAAATTATTTCATAAATTTCTAAATTACACTCTGTATGATACAAAATATCTCGCTAATGAAGCCGTATCAAAATTGAATCATGTTCGTACAATATCTACTAGATTAAAAAGCGTATCTCTATCAGTTTGAGTTTTTTGAAAATCGAAAAATCACCCAGGGGGGGGGCCCCGGATGAAAATTTTGTAAAAAAAAAGTTTTTTTTGGCACTTGGTCATTTTCCCGTCTGAAAAGTCGATTTTTGACAATTTTTTTTGAGATAACTGTAAATCTCAACTGTTGGGGTTAGAAATATGAGCTGGTATACAAAAATAGTTGCAATTTTAAGACATTTGGCATCAATGTTTTTTTTTTTTGAAAACTCCGATTTTCGGTGATTTTTCTTTTTTTTTTTTTAAAACTCAAATTTTAACGTCTACGACACTAGTAAAATAAGTCCGAATGAGCTGATGAATGATTGAGTTTATTATCATGCAAATCAACATTTCCCAGCAAGTTCCGAATGAAAAATCGAGATAACTATATTTATTGGCATACTAACTTTTCGTCTCGTATTCCGAAAAAAAGTCCCAGAGTGCCAATTTTTGACAAAATTTTTTTTTCCATATTTTTGACGTTTCATGCAATTTAAGCATAAAAAAAATTTTTTTTGAATACCCCGATTTCCTTGGGTGATTTTTCGATTTTCAAGAAATTCAAACTTTGACCGCTTTGCGCCACTCTCCCTTAAGTCCGATTGAGCTGATTTTTGGCATAATGTTTTTCCGAGATGGTAAACATTTTATGGGGGTAACTTTTTGGAATTTTAGGGTCGATTTTTTTCCATACATTCATTGGCACCCTAGTGTGCATACTGCACACAGTCTTTGCATCGAAGGAACATCAAGCGATAATCGAACCATTCTACATCGGTCAATGCAACTTACGTTCATTGCGTTTAATAAGTGAACATTTTTTGACATCGGAAGATGGGCAGTTTTACAGGGAAAGTTTTTCTAACAACAACTTTTTCATGTTTTCTTTAAAAGAAATTACAACTGATTCTAATTTTGTTTAACCTTCCTATACTCGCGTATAGGTCTGACAGACCAAGCATTCATGAAATGGCTAAATTGAATGACTATTAAAAATGAGTGAAGTTAGAGAAAAAATAAATTATTCAATTATATTTTTTCTTTGAAAAAATACCAATAACACCTAAAAATACACAATAGCAATATCACAAAGGCGCGC
Organism: Toxorhynchites rutilus septentrionalis; assembly: GCF_029784135.1. NCBI lineage: Eukaryota > Metazoa > Arthropoda > Insecta > Diptera > Culicidae > Toxorhynchites > Toxorhynchites rutilus. Next base: position 163,022,395 of record NC_073745.1, on the reverse strand, counting down.
ACAGTCCAGAGTTCACATATTGCGATTTTTCGCGGAGTGTTAAAGTCAAAATAGCGTTAATACACAAAAACTTCGCAATTTACATGTTCTGCAAACTTTTCTTTATTTAGACACATGTCAAGAACATGTCAAACGCGAGAATTTAACACAAAAATGTTACGAGTAAAGCATTACTTTTTCAGGAGTCTCCATACAAGTATGCCATGTATACCAGAAACTATAAAAAATAGCTATAAATAGTGCTAATCTGATAGAGTATCTTTCTTCCCGGCCAACTTCAAGCTTTAATAAATGTGTGTATAGATAATGAACAAAAAAAGATAGAATTTTTATGTAAGCTATTATGACAATTCTCATTTCCAACCAGGAAAACTTCGTATATTTATTACGAAAAATTTTCATTATAATAATAAGCACAAAATCAGGATCATGTAAGAAAAATCAGACAAAATTGAGTGTTTGTCAGGATATCAGGGGACGTATCAAAAAGTCTAAGAAATCCTGAAAAATCAGGAAGGTTGGCATCTCTGGTTGGTACAAAGGGTACGTGTGCCACTTTTTTAACACCTTCGGTCTGACACACCGACGCGAGTATAAGTGTAACTTTTTTGGACAAGTACCTTTTTTCCTGTTTTAGAACATTGTTCAATGAAATGTATAAATTAATATTAGTGGCGTGGAATATTTATTGAATATAATACATAAGATCATTACCGGACTGTTCTTATATGATTTCAGTTCTTTTTGTCACCGGGTTGAACGGATTCATATATTATTCGTCGTTAGATTCTTACGTGCAAAAGTAAACTACAAATGTTTAACTCTCGTATAGTTGATCACTTAATACAATGGTCACACATATACACACTTGTGAAAGAATTGCACTTGCGGAAAAATTGTGAACTGTAAACTATAAACTAATCGGTGGCTTATGGTTATTTATTATAGTTACAGTTTCGGGGATATTTTTTATTTTATATGAGCTGGACAATATCGACGATAAAACAAGTCGCAGTAGGTTCCTATAAATCCTTGTATATCATCTTTTGAAGCCCCGTCAAAAAAGACAGGCATTAAGTTTTTGTTAACAAAGAACACAGAAACTCTTTCTACTTTCATGGATTATATTCAGTGACTTACTTTCAATTAATAACAAGAAAAAAGTCGAAGTTCGATATTTGTGTTGAAGTATCAAAAATCACTCTGTTTTGAGGAGGTTGAATTAGATGACTATTAAAACTGAATGAAGATGAATAAAGTGTCCCCGTTTCATATCCCTCCTATCCGATCGATAAACTTTTACTTAGTCGCGGCAATACATACACACACTCTTTACAGATGCACGGGCCGAAGGTTGTGCAGTCCACTGATCATTCAACAAGAGCCAAAGGTTGTACCGCTCATGACAACTCTACACGAGCTGATGATTGCGCCGGCTAGTGACCATTCTATCCTGGATTCCTCGAGTCGAGAAAGACGCACCACGCTAGATATGGGGTACAGACTAGGGGGGCGTTGCTGATTAATGGTCAGCTGCATCCCAATAGGAAGTATCCCGTGTCGGGCACACGTACAGAGCATCGAAGACTGCAACATACCAATTATGAGAACACTTGTAATACTAACCTCGAGCCAACCGCGAGTAATCGGTTACATATTACTAACATAGTTGTAAGACAAAAATTGTCAAAATATTGGACTCCCGGCCCCGTCAGGCTAACGCCACATGTGCCTTAATAAAAAATATATTTTGGGAAAAAAAAAAAAAGATGAATAAAGCATATTTTCTGGAGTTTTTCCATTCAATTATAGCCTCTTCTACAAATAAATACCAATAAAACCTAAAATATATACAATATACAATAGCAATACTACAAAGAAGTTCAACTTTCGGTCTGTGACACCGTGCGCGAGTATACATGTTATAATTTTGCACGCGAGTACAGGAGGGTTAAAAAGTAGTCTGATTCATTTTTGAAGATTTCAGGTATGCAAAGTTGCTTAAATGACCAATTTCTTTATACCCACAATGTTCCACCGCAATCTAAGATGTTGCAGCCAATGACCAGTCGAGTCATTGAAATTCGTCATTTGCGAAAACGAAACTGAGAACTGCTTGCCTGCATGAACAAAAAAAGTAAAATGAAACGGATTATTATCCGGTATCCGGCCTATCCCTTATATTTGCTATCCGGGTGGATACCGGATAGTGAACTACTATACGGCCGGATACCGGATATTAAAAAAAATTATCATTAACAGAAGATATTAGGCTGTCAAAAAAGTCCTACGGTATTTCCGCGAGGTGTCGTTGTAAGCGCGTAGTTCTAGTTGTATTCATTGTATCGAGTCATACTATAGCTTGTTGGAAAGGTATTTTTGCGCGCTATAATATAGTCCTTGACAGTGTTTTGTTTGGTTAAGTCGTTCGTGAGTTATAGTGTCGCAAATATGGAGCAAAATAAAGAGAAAATCCGACATATTTTACAGTACTACTATGACAAAGGCAAAAATGCATCACAAGCTGCCAATAAAATTTGTGAAGTTTATGGACCCGATACAGTTTCCATTTCCACCGCACAACGATGGTTTCAACGTTTTCGTTCTGGTGTAGAGGTCGTCGAAGATGCGCCACGCTCCGGAAGGCCTGTCGTCGAAAATTGCGACAAAATCGCTGAATTAGCCGAGAAAGACCGGCATAGTAGCAGCCGTAGCATCGGCCAAGAGCTGGGGATAAGTCATCAAACCGTTATTAACCATTTGAAGAAGCTTGGATTCACAAAGAAGCTCGATATATGGGTGCCACACACGTTGACGCAAAAAAACAGGAAGTGGGTTATATCTATGGTATAACCGCAAGAGTGACGTAGGACTATCGTTGATTTAGAGATCATTTGTTTGAAGTTGAATCTAAATCCATCCTGAATGAATGAATAAATAAATATTTGGGTGACTTCAAAAACGAGAGTGTTACGTTGGAGCATCAAGGTTTTATGCATCCAATATTGGATACAAAAAACCTTGTTCTGAAGAATAATCTTCAGAAGCTTTCCTGCTAACTGCACTTGATTGACAAATCACAAAACCAAATGTATGTGGTCGCAGTATTATATGGATAGAAAACATTAAAATAAACTCGCTTGAATGTAATTTTCAATTCCAAGGGGAACTGGCAGATTATCTTTCAGCAACGATCATTTCTTTCCAGGTTTCCTCTCGATAACCAGCAAACGAAAAGAGTTACGCACGTGTATGTGTGTGTGTGTGGCGGCTGCTTCTATGTCTTCCCGAAGAACCGTATTTCGATGCTGATACTCTCTTGGTCACGAGAGTATCAGCATCGGCTTTTCTGCGCTCCCTCACAGTTAAAACAAACTGATTGCATTTCAGGTCAGGTCAGGCCAGGTAATGAATCCCTCGATCCCTCGCCGTTCAGCTCGTTCAGTAACGATGTTGTCTTGTCGATGTCCTCAGGCGTCGTGCACAAATTACGTAACGCTAAAAATCCGAATTCTGAACCACCTCTCCCCTCCCCCCTTTCGTAACGCAATTTCCTATCTCTAATAAACAGAAAGTAACGCAACATTTACCCCCTCCCCCCTTATCGCGTTACGTAATTTGTGCACGACGCCTCACGAAAAATGAATCGGTTTCACCACCACAATATCATTTCAGTATGCTTTTCGTGCGTGATTGAATCGAGAGAAGGTGTGGTTTACGATGGCAATTTGGAAGGCAAACTAGAGGAGAATGAACTCTCTGAGTATGAAAATTTCGGCGACTGAGCAATAATCGATTGAAAATTATATAATTTTGGCGATACGAAACATTTTCCGTTTTTCATGTTATGCATCCATTATTGGATACGAAAATATCCTACTGATGGGAAAGAATTATCTTCAGAAGCTTTCCAGCTAATTACACTTGATTGAAAAATTACGAAATCAAATGTATTTGGTCGCTGTGTTCGCCATATAATTAGAAAACATTAAAATAAACTCTTTCGCATGGATGTATTCTTCAATTCCCAGGGAACTGGCAGATTATTTTTCAGCAACGATTAGATCTTTCTGGAATTTTCTCGATGCTGTATGGTATCCACACGAAAATTCTCGTTTCAGTTTGGCCTGCAAAAAACTTTTCTGAACTCTAATCCATCAAATTGGGAGCCCTGAAAAGGGCCGATGATTATATGCTAAACTAATATAGCACCCTCTCCTTGGATTCGATGGGCCAGCTGAATGTCCTTGGGCATGATGTGACGCGTTTTGCGTGGATAGCACACAAATTTGTATCTTCGAATAAGCCTCCTGCAGCGTCATAACCGCGGAACTTTGGAAGCGCAAGTCGGTTTTGAAGTCCTGAGCAATTCCACGAACCAAATGCTGCAAAGGTAGCTTGCGGATCAGCAATTCGGTCGACTTCCGATAGCGATGAATTTCACGCAAAGTTCCCGGTCGATAGCGATGTGGCTTCTTCACCTATCCTGCGGCTGGTGCGCTTATCCGAGCTGCTTTCGTGTGCCTTACCACTGAAAGACTAACTAGCTATCTGCTTGGTCCCAAACAAACGAGTCGTCACGGTGCGAGAGTAGAGTAAGAAATGAACGAAAGCAAAGGAAGCGTCATTTTATAAACCATAAAAGTATAGAATCTAAACCCCACCCTTATTATATTCGTTGCTTACCCTGAGAGAGAAACGAATAACATCGAAGTAAGTATACAGTAATGTATTTGAATCCGGACACTTTGCGTTACATTTAATACCATACCGCAGCCACAACATTTTCTGCATGTTGAATGAATACGATTGATTAGTAACTATCAAGAAACTATCAGTAACTATATTAGCAACTATTAATCGCATAAATTCAACATGAAAAAAATGTTATGGCTGTGGTATGATATTGAATGTAATGCAAAGTGTCCGGATTCAAAAGCATTACTGTAAAAAAGAGTAAACTCGACTGAAATTTTTTCGGTTCGGCCTGCAAAAACGAAATTAAGAGCCCCCGCCGACTGCAGACTGACTTGTCGACCGATAGTTCGGTCGGCTTCTTAATCAGTACGGAGAAAAAAAGTCTGTAGTGAACAGCATAATGCATAGACGTAAGTATGAGCTTCCCCATCTCACATTCCAATAAGATTAATGGGTATCCAAGTGGGCGCGCTACATACGGATACGAATGATTTCAATAACCTGTTTTCGAAGCTATCATTAAGCTATTGAAACAATTTTTCGACTCAATAAATAGCAATCATATAACTCTTGGACATTTTATCTTTTGTATGAAATGATTATCATACTGTTCCGTTGATCCGAGGCAGAATGAATCACGCTTAAAGAAGGAATGGATTTTTTCTTGGAATTTAGTCAGCAGAAATAATGCCCTTTCCCAACAATTAAAAACGACAAACGGTAAACAGTTTCATCAAAGTGATTTCTTCGATATGGGGATATATTCACTAAAACATGTCATATATTTCATATTCTTCATTATCAAATCCATATCCATGGCACCTACCGGTAACGAATTATTATCGAAACCACGATTTTCGCTAAATGCTCCTTTCAGTTCGGCCTGTAAAAAACTTTTCTGTACTCTAATCCATCAAATTTGGAGCCCTGAAAAGGGCCGTTGATTATATGCTAAGCTAATATAGCACGCTCTCCTCGGATACGATGGGCCAGCTGGATGTCCTTGGGCATGATGTGACGTGTTTTGCATGGATAGCACACAAATTGGTATCTTCGAATAAGCCTCCTGCAGCGTCATAACCGCGGAACTTTGGAAGCGCAAGTCGGTTTTGAAGTCCTGAGCAATTCCACGAACCAAATGCTGCAAAGGTAGCTTGCGGATCAGCAATTCGGTCGACTTCTGATAGCGACGAATTTCATGCGAAGTTCCCGGTCGATAGCGATGTGGCTTCTTCACGCTTCCTGCGGCTGATGCGCTTATCCGAGCTGCTTTCGTGGTGCCTTGCCACCGAAAGACTAACGAGCTGTCTGCTTAGTCCCGATGAAACGAGTCCTCACGGTGCGAGAGTAGAGTAAGAAATGAACGAAAGCAAGGGAAGTGTCATTTTATAAAACATAAAAGAATCGAATGTAAACCCCACCCTCTTTATTGTATAAGCTTACTGTATACTCACGAATATAATAAGGGTGGGATTTAGATTCTATACTTTTATGGTTTATAAAATGACGCTTCCTTTGCTTTCGTTCACTTCTTACTCTACTCTCGCACCGTGAGGACTCGAGCTCGTTAGTCATTCGGTGGTAAGGCACACGAAGTCAGCTCGGATAAGCGCACCAGTAGCAGGATAGGTGGAGAAGCCACATCGCTATCGACCGGGAACTTTGCGTGAAATTCATCGCTATCGGAAGTCGACCGAATTGCTGATCCGCAAGCTACCTTTGCAGCATTTGGTTCGTGGAATTGCTCAGGACTTCAAAACCGACTTGCGCTTCCAAAGTTCCGCGGCTATGACGCTGCAGGAGGCTTATTCGAAGATACCAATTTGTGTGCTATCCATGCAAAACACGTCACATCATGCCCAAGGACATCCAGCTGGCCCATTGTATCCGAGGAGAGCGTGCTATATTAGCTTAGCATATAATCAACGGCCCTTTTCAGGGCTCCAAATTTGATGGATTAGAGTACAGAAAAGTTTTTTACAGGCCGAACTGAAAGGAGCATTTAGCGAAAATCGTGGTTTCGATAATAATTCGTTACCGATAGGTGCCATGGATATGGATTTCCTTATGAAGAATATGAAATACATGACATGATGTAGTGAATATATCCGAAGAAATCACTTTGGTGAAACAGCATTATAAAATTATTTGTGCACGAATGCCGCAATCGATAGTCGACTCTAATTTGCGCTGGGTAATTTCCTCGGAGGACTCGATTCCTCCTTTGAGCATTAATAATCTCTTTCTGGCAAAACGATGTGGTATGAATCACATTATTTGAATGATAGAATGAAGAAGTTTTCTGCCAATTTCCTTCAACCTCCAAATATCTTTCTCCCGTTTGTCGTTTTCGCGTTCGCTAATCCTTTCTCACAACACCCATTTTTAGTTTGAAAAATTGTTGAGTAAACATTGTTTGTCAGTGCGCGTAGAGCGGGAATTCCTAAAGATTCATTGCACCTCTAATAAATTGCCGAAGGACGTGGTCTTACGTTGATCGCACTTGATTGAAAAAATCAAAAACGAAATGTATTTGGTCGCAGCATTATATGAGTAGAAAGCAAATAATCGCTCGAAAATGACTTGATTTTCGCGATGTGAAACATTTTCCGTTTTTCATGTTATGCATCCAATATTGGATATGAAAATTTCCACTGATGGGGAAAAAAATATTCAGAAGCTTTCCTGTTAATTGCGATTGATTGAAAAATAACAAAACCAAATGTATTTGGTTGCAGTGTTATATGGATAGAAAACATTAAAATAAACTATTTCGCATGAATGTATTTTTCAATTCCCAGGGGAACTGGCAGATTATTTTTCAGCAACGATGATAGCAACGAGAATTCCGCGCGTGTATGTGTGTGTGTGTGTGTGGTGGCTGCTCCGATGTTTCAAGCGGAACCGTGGCATCACTCTCCTCCTGAAGGATTCCCTTTTGGCCTTAGGTGCACAAACAGGCTCTTGGTGACACCGTTCATCAGCGCTTTCATGATAAACGAAATTAGCTTCACAACAACAGCGACAACATGCTCCAATCGCTGTTCAATCATAACTGAGTGGGTTTACGAGCGGCGCTCGCTTATATATCGATTTTTGATTTCAATAGCCTGTTTTGAAAGCAATTTTAAGACTATTGAAACAAGTTTTTGGATGAAAAAGTAACAAGTATATGACGCGTAGACATTTTATCTTTCAAATGAAGTGTTTATTATACCATTTCGTTCAGTTGTTTAAGAGCTATTAACGCTCAAAATCTCGGTCTCCGGCGTAACGCTTTCGTTCTCGAAAGTTTGGTTTTACACCCCGGTATAGAAATGAAAGACGTAGTCCTACGTCAAAACATCTTTGACCGTATCGACGCATGTGAATCGCAACAAAATCGACCCGTTTCTAAAGCGGATGGTGACTGGCGATGAAAAGTGGGTCACTTACGACAACGTGAAGCGCAAACGGTCGTGGTAGAAGCCCGCTGAAGCGGCTCAGACGGTGGCCAAGCCCTCATTAACGACCAGGAAGGTTCTGCTGTGTGTTTGGTGGGATTGTTAAGGAATAATCTATTATGAGCTGCTTCCCTATGGCCAAACGCTCAATTCGGACCTGTACTGCCAACAACTGGACCGCTTGAAGGTAGCACTCATGAAGAAGAGGCCATCTTTGATAAACAGAGGCCGCATTGTCTTCCATCAGGACAACGCCAGGCCACACACTTCTTTGGTGACGCGCCAGAAGCTCCGGGAGGGTAGTCAGAAGTTAGCCACAAAAGAGGCCTGTGAAAATTGGCTATCCGAGTTTTTTTGCCAATAAGGAAGCGAGCTTCTATAACAGGGGTAAAGGGTGTGTCACATCAAATTGCATCACGGAAAAAACGCTGTAGAAATTTAATTTTTAGGAATTATATCTTCAGCTTTCGCTTTAAAATCAGATAAGAGTGTATAGATCACGTTGGCCATGCTTCACTGTCAATTTTTCGTAAATTTGGAAAAATGTCGTCGAACGAAAAAGAGCGTCGTGAATTAATCCTGTGCACTCATTTCGAGAATCCGGAGTTGTCACATCGGGACATCGGTAAGATGCTGGGAATCGTCCAATCCACGGTCAGCAGAGTACTAAAACGATACTTCGAGAACCTTACCATCGACCGGAAGGTGAAGAACGGCAAAAATGGATACTCCGTCAGTGAAAAAGATCACAAGCGCGTAGTTAAGCAGTTTAGACGTGATCCGAGAAGTTCGGTCCGGAATGTCGCCAATAAACTGAATTTGTCAAGTTCATTCGTCCAGCGGGCCAAGCAGCGGGAGGGCCTGTGTACATACAAGGTTCAGAAGGCTCCTAACCGCGACGAAAGGCAAAACATGGTGGGGAAGACGCGAGCCCGGAAGCTGTACACCGAAATGCTGACGAAGCCGCATTGCCTGGTAATGGACGACGAAACCTACGTCAAAGCGGACTTTCGTCAGCTGCCGGGCCTGTTGTTCTTCTCCGCAGAGGACAAATTCAGCGTTCCGGAGGAGATTCGCAAGCAGAAACTATCCAAGTTTGCCAAAAAGTACATGGTGTGGCAAGCGATCTGCTCTTGCGGAAAGCGGAGCGCCCCCTTCGTGATGACCGGCACGGTTAACGGGCAGGTTTACCTTAAGGAGTGCCTACAGAAGCGCTTTCTACCACTGTTGAAGCAGCACGAGGGCCCGACCATCTTCTGGCCGGATCTCGCTTCGTGCCACTATCCAAAGGACGTGTTGGAGTGGTACGAAGCCAACGGGGTCACCTTCGTGCCAAAGGAAATGAACCCGCCCAACGCGCCGGAGCTTCGCCCAATAGAGAAATATTGGGCGATTATGAAGCAGGCCCTCCGGAAGAACCCAAAAGTTGTCAAATCGGAGGCGGACTTCAAGAGAAAATGAATTTCTGTTCAAAAAAAACTACAACCTGACGTTGTACAGAACCTTATGGACGGGGTAAAGAGGAAGGTACGAGCATACGGGCTTGGGCTCGAAGTATAAAAAATGGAAAATGCCAAAAGTTGTTTAATAGTTTTTATTTTACTGTCTAAAATTTTCAAAAGGATCGGTCTACTGGGCGAATTTCTACAGCGTTTTTTCCGTGATGCAATTTGATGTGACACACCCTTTATTATGAAGTTGGCATCTCGTTGGGAACAAGTCATCGAACAAAACGGCGCATATTTGACTTAAAACAGATGATTGTAACTAATTTTATGAACAAAAATTTTTTAAAAAAAAAAAACCGCAGGACTTTTTTGACAGCCTAATACATTTTATTTTTTTCAAAATTAAATTAATAATAATTCATAACAATAATTCATTAACACTATGACTTTTATTACAATTTTTTTTACCGGCCAATTACGCTTTGCTTCGTACTCCAGGCCAAATTCAGAGAACAGTTTTTTACTGTAAACACTACTGCAAGAAACTGAATGCTAACGCTAGCAAATCTTGTCAATTGGGATGTAATATGGGTATTTAATGATAGGACTTAACTAGTAGGACACAGTTATGTATGTAAAATGGAAATCCAAGATGGCGGCCGTTACAAAACGGCAGACAACAAATTTCGTCAAAACCCCATCAATATGGGCAGTGTTTGCCAAATGATCCACTCATTGAAAAAATCACTTTCGTTCGTTCAAATATGATCTTTCAGGAAACATTTCCCCCAGCGGTATTCTATTATTGTTATGTGCTGCAAATCACGACACAAAAGAGAACGAGACAACTCTGCATCGGCTCGCACTTCATTGCACACCAGCATGCAAGCAAAGCTATCATATACGCTTTCAGTGCAGAAAGCTTATTTTCTTCTTTGCCTCTAACATATGCATACCGACCTCTCCATGCATCATGAAACAGCAGGATCATACGGACAACACAAAGCGAAAGATTCATATTTAGCTAATGTAGCAGATCCTGATTTTTAAGTCTCAGAGAGTGCAAACTATATGATTATTTAGCTCGGTAGAGGCTAAGGGAAGGGTAGTCAGATTATATTTTCCATTTTTAACGCCGCTATCCCTTGAAATGTGTATATTCATATAGACCGCATAGATTTACTAGCAACACCGCTCCAGTGAGAAGCAAAAACTCTCGCGTTTTATCTCTTTTCCCATTCGCTGCTCTCCGCAAATGGTGACGTAATAATGACGTAATTTTTTTTGTATCATTTATTGCTTTACACTTGTCTGTGCAGTGGGTTTCGCTATAGTAAAATGAGACGATAGTTTGAACCGCATAACTTGTATGCAGGCTTCGAAAATAGTGTGCCATGTTTGATACAACTCGAATATGCAAACAACAGTCTTCGTTCCTCTCTTAGTTTAATCACTAAATGTTACAAAAGTGATTGCTGACATTCATACAAGTATCTGAATGATCCTCTCATATTTGGTTATATGTTCGTGAGAGTTTACTTGCATGACACATTGTGTATCATTTGATTTTGATCGAAATCCAAACACTGAACGATAAACATATTATATGGGTATCAAATGAAAGGACTTGACTAGTAGAACACAGTTATTTATGAAAAATGCAAATTCAAAATGGCCGCCACCCCAAAATAGCGGAATATGTATTATTCTCAAAACCCAATCAATATGGGTATCTAATGAAAAGACTTGACTAGTAGGACACAGTTATTTATGTAAAATGGAAATCCAAGATGGCGGCCGTTATAAAATGACAGACTACATATTTTGTCAACACCCCATCAATATGGGAATCAAATGAGAGGACTTGACTAGTAGAACACAGTTATTTATGAAAAATGTAAATCCAAAATAGGCGACTACATTTCTTCTGAAAACCCCATCATATTGGTATCAGATGAAAGGGCTTGACTAATAGAGCACAGTTATTTATGATAAATCCAACTCCAAAATGACCAATTACTTTTTTCATGCAACTCCCGCATATGGGTATCGAATGAAATGATTTGCAACTATGCACACCAGTCGTTGAAAAGGACGTTAAAAATGACATCCATAGAATACACGCCTACGAAACTATCACAAATCGTTGGTGATGAAGCGCGGTCATCTGTATGGGAGGAGGCAAAGTCCGAACCTCACATGATCCAAAAGCTGTTTTAATGTCTATTGTAGATAAATATTTAGCGGTACCACATTTGCTGATAATAAGCGACCCTTTGCTTTGGTGGAATGAAAAGAAATCTATCTCTACGCGACTCTACCATTTTTTTAAAAATATTATGTATTTCGGCGACTTCAGTACCATGTGAGCGAGTTTTTCCGAAAGAAGGACAAGTTTGCAGTGAACGATGTAGTAGACTTTCCTCAGATAACATTGAAAAAATAATGTTTATAAATAAAAAAGGAGACGAATATTGTGATGGAAATATATCAGAGAAAACCTTCAGTAAAGTAATATTTCTACTATTTTGTGCACTGATTATTGTTTCAAACCTTATTTATTATGGCTTCCATTATTCACATATCCGAATGATCCAGTTCTTGAAAAGATCCGTCGAGCCGCTCAAATGAGCCGGCTCTCTTCATTGAGCGCACGGCTCTGAGCCACTCACTGAAATGAACCGTTTTAGCCATCTCTACTTTAGAGTGCGCCTGGTGGCATGTGTAAGTACTATTTTTTCTCTACATGCCTGCACAGTTCATCCAGTTTTGTGTACTAGAAGTATGACGTAGTTTCGTGGTTCTGTGTCAACGCGAATTAAACAACCCACTGTTATCTAACTTTTAACTGCTGAGGAAATGAATTCTAGTGAGATTCATCGTTGTTCACAGGCCATTTATTGTGACGATACTATTGATATGTCTACTGTGAATAGATGGGTAGTAAAATTTCGTGATTGCCAGCCTGAAAAAATCGACGCAACGTTGATTATTTATTCATTCTTATTCTCATAAGAAAAATACACAAGCTGATCATATGTCGAAACTTGTATCATTATTGCCAATGCACGTAGTGCACTCAGTATGCATCTCTTCTCCTAGGAGATAACATATATATTCCACTACCACTATTATCCGAGTAGTGACGAACAAGCCAAAAAGTGCTGAAAGTCACTATAATACAGAAAAAAAAGAAATACCACTATTATCTACTGTTGGAAAACGCATAAAATTAACAATACTCTCGTTTGAGTTTTTTTTTATTTCGATCATACACAAACACTCGCCAACTGATGGTATGAAAGGGCCGATGGTTCGTGTAGTTTTGTAGGAACAGTTGAAGAAAATTTATATTGTGCTCCTCCATTATTTCAAATTTTCAACCACTTTAATATAACTTTGGCAACACGTCAAAACTACAAAAAAAAAATACACTGGCACTCTCCACCAGACGGCATGAGAATATTTTCCATTCTTCC